>NC_135784.1:240914427-241252760 GCF_051106095.1 Pogona vitticeps | reverse complement strand
TCTGCTTAATTGAAAAGCCACTTGTCTCTCCAGGAGAAGGTTTCAGCCGTGGAAAATTACATTCTTCAGATCTTTTATTGTGGGGAACCTCCAGTGGCACTATATAGTAATGAAATGGTACTTTGTCACCCCCACCCCATTTTAGCTCCTTAATAGATTTTTCCTTGGGGTCCAGCTCTTTCCAAAGGGATTGCATGCAACTTGTATAGAAATCCCTAGGATGGACTTTCCTCTGCAGACCTACTTTCACTCTGAGATTATCTGATTAGACTTACTACATGTTTTATTTGTGTTTTGTATCAGAAAAAACCCCCATCTGTCATAGAAGAAACTGGTGCTCACAAAATTAACACCCTTGGCTAACAGTATAGTAGGAAGATGCTTGAAAACACACAGCAAAGTATGTGCAGAATCCAAAAGAAAAAATTCCAAAATCCATGTTATGGTAATATCCTTAGGAGGCCAGCTAAAAGGGTACTAAACCTTTGTGCAAACTTTCTGGATTAAAAAAAATCCTTCTTCAGACATATCATAAAAATCAGAGAGGAGAGCTCAGTGTTAGAGCACTGCCAAGAACCACAAAAAGCATTTAACATTTATTATTCCTATTATTCTTATTTCAAAATCTACCAATACTATTGAACTTTAAGTATTTTAAGGACCTGGATAGCTTGACATCAAAAATTATCTGGAAGCCTAAGAAACCAAGAATAAAACTTAAATTGTTATAAGATTTGAAAGAAAGGGGGGGAGCAGGACTACCGAGTTGGTTATTATATTACAAGGCTTGTGCTATGACCTGGATAAAAGAATGGATAACTCTCGAAAATCAAAGACTTATGAAATTAGAGGGACATGATTTAAAAATGGGATGGCACGCATATGTATGGTATGGAAAACATAAGGAGCATTCACATTTTGGAGAACATATCCTCAGGATATCCTTTAGGGATAGTATGGCAAAAATTTCAAGCACAAACCTATAAGAAAATTCCATTATGGGTGGTCCCTATAGAAGTGTTTACGTTGAAAGTGTTTAACCAGAAAGGAGCGCTGACTACATATGAAAATCTGTTAACTAAAGAACAAAATATAAAGGATAAACAAGAGCTAGAAAAACTGGATGTAGCTGCTAACTGGTGGTCAATTGTGAAATAAGAATCAAGATACAAAAAAGATAAAACTGTGGGTTTCTTTGAGGGCAAAGTTCAGATAGATAAACTTTGGATATATACTGATGAGAAAATAATAGAAAATGTATACATATTTATTAGAGTATGATCTGGAGGATGAGAGTGTGAAGGAGATGATGGTAAAATGGGCAAAAAAAATTGGATATAACATTGATATTGATGACTGGACTAAGATGTGGAATGAAAGTTATAAGATGATTAAACCAGTAAACCTTAGGGAAAATATCCTCAAAATGTTTTATAGATGGCATTATACACCTGTAAGATTGGCAGAAATATCAGAGGGTAACAGCAATATGTGTTGGAAGCGTTAAAAAAAAGTAGGAACTTATTATCATATGTGGTGGACATGCGAAAAAGTCAACAGATATTGGGCACAGCTGTGGGAAATAGTGAAAGAAATTACTCAGCAAAAATTAGATATAAAACCTGAAATGGCATTATTAAATATCATGCCAGAAATTAATGATAAGAAAATAAAATATTGTCTAATGTACATACTCACAGCAGCCAGATTACTCTGGGCCCAAAAATGGAAAAATGAAGAAACTCCAATGATAGAAGAGTAGTTAAAGAAGCTATGGGACATAGTAGAACTGGACACACTCTCAGAAGCATTATGGGAACAACCAAGAGACTATGTAAAACAAAGCTGGAAACTAATATATTCTTGGGCCCAGAGGAGGCCAGGAGTTTAGGGCAAATTTGATTATATATGTATTCAGTTTACATTGAGAACCCAGAGAGTCAAACGAAGCTGGAGTCTCTGGCTCCAAAGGGGGGAGGGTTTAGCTTATTAGGAGGGTTTTTTCCCCTGTTTTTGTTGGTGTTTTGATTAAGCTGTATGTTTTGTAGTGTATTAATTCAATGAAATGGTTTTTTTAAAAAAGCATTTAAAATTTGAATCTCCCTTCGAAAAACTAGTTTAGCCATTCCAGAGGTCGAAATTGGCCCTCAAAGAAGAAGATATCATGCCATTAGACTGGAGTTTTAATCTCATTTATCCCCCCACTTCAAGGTAAAGGCACTCTCATTGGGCTTTAGTGTTTTGCCTTGACAGTGCAGGTACTGCCTGAGACAGAGCTCTCTTCCTATAAAGGGGCTATGAGCCTCAAACTGGATAGAAGCAATTCATGAAAGACTTTGCTAGCAGAATCCTCTTCGGGGTGTATCAAAAGAAACATCCTGGTTGGCACTCAATTAACAGAATCATAGAATTGCAAAGATGGAAGTACTTCTAAGTATTCTAGTCCAACCACCGACCAAAGCAGAACACCCACAGCTAAAGCAAGTTGCACAGTCTGATCTAAAGTGACATTTCTGGTGAATTTGGACACTTCTGTAGAAACAAAATCTCCACTAAATATTAACGGACTCACAGAACTCCAGAGCTGGGAGAGGCCCCAAGGCCACTGAATCCAGCACTCCGCCAAGTACAGGGAACTAACAACAAAAGCTGGTGACTATTAAACCTGTGTTTAAAGGCTTACAATGAATGAGTCCACCACCTTCTAAGGTACCCATTCCAGTGTTGAACAGCTCTTACTAATGTTCTTCTTCATGCTTAGTCAAAATCTCATTTCTTATAATTTAATCCACTGGCTTGGGTCTTACCCTCTGGAGCTGTAGGAAACAAGCTTCTGCCATATGATACCTCTTCAGATATATGAAGGTGACTACCATATCACCTCCCAGTCTTCTCTTCTCCAAATTAAACATATCCAGCTCACTCAATTGTTCCAAATATGTTTTGGTCTGCAGACTCTTCATCATCTTGGTTGCCCTCTTTGGGATACATTTGAGCTTCTCAATATCTTAAACAGTGTTCTCTGATAATAATACTCCAGGTGAGACTGGACCAGTGCAGAATAGAGTGGGGCTCTTGTTTCCTTTGATCTGTTTAATAAAGCCTCCACTCAGTTAAAACATCTAGCGTAGCCCAACAGATACTAGCTCACCTTGCTTTGTCTCGTTCTCCTATTCCACACAAATTGGCATTGTTTCCAACCTCTCTGTTCACTCACTCATACTGTCACTCCTGCTCCCAAACTTGCAGGGAATGAGGTCAACTCTAGAGCTAGTGACTGCCAGCCTTACCTCTGAGCAAGCTACCACTGGTCAATCCCATTGCACAAGAAAGGCATGCTGGCAGAAACTGAGATAGCATGATCCTTTATAGCCCCCTTCAGGCATTCACTTCTGAATGTGTGAAGGAGCCTAAAGCAATGCATGGGTTAGCTTGGCCCTTTCATATATTAAGCCGCTCTATATGCCAGCAACACTGTAGGACCAATACACAATCACTTGAAGGACCACCTTCAGTGCATGCAGGATTATTGGTTGTGTTTGTATTCCACTTTTCCTCTTTTCAATATCTTTGAAGCAGAATATGTGGCTACCTTCTTCCCCATTTTACCTTCACAGCAACTCTGTGTGGTAGGTCATGCTGTGATTGGCCTAAGATTACCAGATGAACTGCAAGGTTACCCAAAAACCTGCACCTCTAAAACGTTCCAGTTGAATATTCTAACTACCACAACACACTGGCTCTCGGCAATCCGGAATTAATCTCCATGTCGGAAACCTTTCATGTGAAAAAAGTGCCCAGCCTCAATCAATAGCACATAATCTTGGAAGCACTGCTACTACATAGTACATCACCAAGAGCTGGTGCTTCCCATTTGCATGCCTGCAGGCCCTTCACATGATCAGAAATGAATGCCTATTACCAGGATGCTTTGGAACTGAAATATGGTGCTGTGGGGGGGGCACTTTGTCAATACCCGCGATTGCCAGAAAGACAGACAAATGCATTGTAGGTCAAATCAAGCCTGAATGATCTCTGGAGGCAAAAATATTGAAACTGGGGATATCCTCCTTTGGGCACACGATAAGAAGGCAGGATTGTCTAGAAAACAGAATAATGGTGGAAATGTTGAAGGCAGCAGGAAAAGAGGAAGACCAAATATGAAATGATCTGACCCCCCCTGCAAAGGAAGTCATAGGCTTGAGTTTGCAAGAACTGAGCAGGGCTATTGAGGACAGGACATTTTAGAGATTGCTCATTCATGGTGTGGCACCATAGGTAGATTTGATGGCACATAACAACAATGTAATTAACAACTGGAAATTTCATTGACAGTATTAATAGTGCAGTTGCCATCTTTTGCATGCCATTTCACTCATTCCCCACTCCTCCATCATGTACACTGTATACTGTATATACATTTGTGGCTTCAGTATTTGTAAGCTCAGTGCTTTCTGGGGGTGGTAATCTCCAAAGAGAGCACCTCCTGAAGACCTCTCCCAAAACATTGCTGCAGTTTCCTTCCAGGAAGCACTGTAGCAAGAAAAGAAAGCCTAGAAGAAGGCCAAGAAAGAAGCCTTAGCTTTAGTCAGTTAAGTGAAATAAACATGTCTGGAGGTATATGTTTGTTCGCTGGAATTCCCAGAATTCTGTCTGGGGAATTCTTGGAGAACTCTGAGTTGGTGTAAAAAAAAAGGAACGGCACACCACTAGTAATTAAAATGGTGGACTAGGGTTTAGGAGACCTAGATTCATGAAATTTATTTAGCAGTCTTAAGCTTGTCACAGGTTCTCACCTGGACATACCTCACAATGGAGCAGAGGAAAACCTTGCATACCTCCTCAAGCTAAGTGGAGGAAAGATGGGCTATAAACACAGTAAACAAACAAACCAGTAAATTGTACATAAGCTGAAGTAATTCTTAATTTTCAGCAATTTAAATTATTACTTACTGAAGCATTAAAATGCATTCTCCCCCTCAAATTAATTCTAAGGAATCTCTATAGAGCTGAAGGAAAGGGTTAAAGAGAGAGTTCCTCTCTGACTCATTAAAAAGCTCTTCAGAGTTCAAAACATCCAGGAAGATCAACAGAGAAAGTTTGTGTAAGTCTTGATTATTCTTTGGATAACTTATCCCTGAGACAGTGGAAGTTTTGATCTCTTACACTTTCTCCGCAGGAATTGGCACCACGATGCAAGAGATTAGGGAAGCTTCAATGACAAAGAAACATAAACCGGAGGGAATGGAAAGAAAACAACCCTACTTATCCGTATCATCTCCCTGTTAATCATCTGGGCTCTTTATACTTCATTGTAAACAAACATATTTCAAAAGTATGAATTAAAGAGACTGTCAAATGTACGCAATCTATTCAACAACATTTGCTACTTTACAATTAGCTTCTTAAAGTGATTAAGTAACACCTGGTTTTATAGCAATAAGGATTTTACACAGCTAATCGCACCATCGTTCCCTCCCTGTTCTCTCTTTCCTCTTTTATCATTCTTCACACATGGTGTGATGCAATGTATAATATTATATCGCTACAAAAGAAAACATGACAGCAAGCATGCCTTCACAATAAATAAAAGTAGTGTTAGCTTTGCACAGGCGTTGGCCAGATAGGCCCACGGGAAGTATTTCTCATTTCTTTTACACAGGGCTTGGGGCAAACGACCATGATGGCTGGAGAATTTGGGGAGCTGTAGTCCAAAAAAGGCAGCTTTACTAGGCTCTGTTTTTACCATTAGGCACAAGCCTTCTCGATGGATGAAACCAAGGGTCTATGTGGTGCAGCTTCTTGTGTACGTATATCAATTGCTGGTCAGAAAAGGCCTAAACTGGAAGGCTTTGAAGCTTAACTCGGCCTATCTCCATCCAAGTTTCTGTTCCTGCCCCATTGCTAGCTGGGAGTTTTCTTCCTAAACAGGAAGATAGGCAGAGCGTGGCTTAGCTAAGCTTCAAAGCTTTCCAGTTTAGGCCTTTTCCCCCAGGTAACCCACATTTAGGTGTCTGGGAGATGCATGTATGTCGGATACGCAGAATGGAGAATTATGAGGTTTGTAGTCCAAAAAATCCAAAAATCCCATCCCTAAATGTTTCAGTTACTCATGCCTGCATGTGAGAACAAGACCAATGGAGATTCAAATCCCTACTTGCCTACTGCTGAGGATAGTCAGGCTGATGAGGACCAGGGACAGCACCTTTTCTGCTGTGGCCTCATCTCATTCTCCAATGTACTGCCATCTGGGGTCCATGATGCCTCATCCATGCTAATCTTTAGGTAAGCAATGTTCCATTCTATAAAGCCTCTTTGTACATGAATTTCACTACTATGAAGAAGTTTATGTGCATCTTTTCCTAACATTTTTGTATCCATATTTTATTAGAGATCTGCATTGCAAAATTCAGATAAGTACAAAGGTTTGCTCTTCCTTCACAAAGCTTTAAAAAACACAAACTTCTAGATCACATGCTGTGATGTTGTTGAAGCAGCAGGATTTCGTGCTAGAAACAGCATATTGACAGGTTTCAGAAAAGTGGAAGCTAATGACCCATTTATAAGAAGGATGTATGACATACCATGAACACAAATGGCAACAGGCAGAAGATTGGTCTCAGATACATTTATTTGCCCGACAGTCAGGGAAATACAATGTGGAGCGCAGAAAGAATGATGAATCCTTGACAAAGAAAATGATTTTGTTGCAAAAATCTGAGCAAGGAGGGAAATGTGTTAAAGAGAATTGCATTACTGTACTTCTGTACAGGCCCAGAATGACTGCGGTCTGCCTCTGAGCTGTACTTGGGTGGTCTGGTACAAATTCGTAGGCAGCAATCTATTGGAGCATCTAGCAGCATGATGTATGCAGCTGTCAAGCCACCCTCATCAGCACAAGTGAATTGCGGGCACCATCAACTAAGGCAAATTCTGTCATAGTGTCCTAAAGCAAAAGAAATACAACTTAAGGTACTTCCCACTCATTTTCTCAGTTATTTAACAACAAGCCACTTCTGCAGAAAGGGGGGGACTTCATACAGCTGCTTACATGAGACTACACTTACAGAGACCCTACTGTCTAATCACAGACAGCCCTTGAAAAGTTCACTTTTCAGGGGCTGCACAGGAGCAAAGTATAGAACAGGGGAGACCAGCAAAGCTCCAACAAAAATGAATGGAGCATGGATGACTAATTTTTTTAATGACATGGAACCAAACCAGTTTGTCAAGAAATAACACAATTTGTGAACTGACAAACTGGCTTTTTACATTTTTAAAAGCAGTTTGTTGTTTTTTGCTGTCAAATCTCTTCCATCTCAGGGAGACCCTTGTAGGGTTTCTGAGGTATGTGAGATGTTCAAGGTATGGTTTACTATTTACACACACAGAGACACACTCCTCATGCGTTTCCATGGCTGAGCAAGAATTTGAACTCAGGTCTCCTTCACTGTAGTCCAACAGTTGATCCACTGCAACACACTGACTCTCAGTATAGATCTTTACCTATGGCTATATGCTAAAAGTATTGTTTCCTTGCCATTACAAGTAGTAAATAAATGGGGGTGTCTTCCAATATCAGTGGGGGATAGGGGAGGCCACTTCATCCCTAGTAATTGGTTAGTGGGGGTGAGATATAGATATAGATATAGGCAAAGAAAGAAAGAAAGAAAGAAAGAAAGAAAGAAAGAAAGAAAGAAAGAAAGAAAGAAAGAAAGAAAGAAAGAAAGAATGAATGAATGAATGAATGAATGAATGAATGAATGAATGAATATATGCCCCACCCCCACTCCTTGTTTTAAAGCCAGTTTCAGAAGTAGCAGGACATTTCAGCCAGTGGAGAAAATCTGTGGTCCTTCAACAGATATACTTTGTGAATAAAAGTGTCTCTACTTGAGCAGTGGGATTCCCAGGGAAGCCCTCCCCTGACTCCACCCTCACCACATGCAAAGAATGCATGAAGGGGTGTTAGTCTTCCACCTGTCCCATGCTCTGCATCTTGCAGCAGACATGCTTTTTTGCCACCCTCTAAATTTGCCAGTATCCACCACATGTAAAAGTGCTGTTAAATCAAAATGTTCACAGAGATCTTCTCTATAGCAACCGAACACACACAGATTGGAGAGAAGCACCTCAACTGGAAGCATTAGTGTTGGTGATATAATCACAAGGAGGACAAAGCCATGCATGCATCACTTGTTGGCTACTCCATGTCACATCATCGAAGTTCATGTGGGATCTCATAGGAGTCTCCTCTTGGGATTCAAACAATAGGTTTTGCAAACAATATGAAATTCTGTCTGTTGAAAAGCTCCAGATCATATTTTGGACTTCCAGCTGAGGCATGATGGAACCTGTAGTTCAACAATATATTAATGCTGTGACACCGCCATGCCTCCCTCAGCTGGGTTGCCACTTTTCCTGAGTGCACTGGGACCCTGATCCTTAGATCTGACCCTGCTATTCCCCAGTTAGATTCTTGGTGTATCTCTTCCCACAATCATTACATACCTGGGATATCTTGGAACCTTTCCTCAAATCTTGACCTCATTCTGTAGAAGATATTTGGTTTTATTTTTATAAAAGATTAAAACGCAAAGGGTCGGAATGACAAATAATCAAAAACGGGATAAAGATACTTCATGGATCCTTTTATGTACACAATCCAATTCCAGTTTCTGAATCTACATGCAAACTTAACAAATCCAAATTATTTTTCCACGTGTTTCACTGTGATGCTACTTCTCATGCCTTCTCCTTCTCTCCATGTCTATCCATCTGTCTGTCTATGATCTCAGCCTCTCTAAACATTTCTTCAAGGTTTTGTACATTCTACCCCCCCTCCCCCCTGGGCTGGAGAAGCCAGCCAATGAAAACAAGGTTATATGGAGGCTTTTCGGTTTCTTTTCCCAACTGCCATAATGGTCTTACCTGCCACTCATCCATGGGCACGTGTCACACAGCCCATTCATTTCTTCATGCAAACGCATCATCCACAAACAAAATATACAAGCAGGGACTGAAATAGCCATAGTAGGACATAGATTCTCCCCCACCCCCCCTTGATCTGCTGTGTTCTACTTCCAAGCATACTAGTAGCTAACCCTGCAGAGAATAGGGTTTAATATAGATGACACGGTTAGCCTGTCACTCAAACTGGTGTTCCCTTAAGTGGAGAAGGAGATATTTTAATATGCTTTCTCTCAACTTCTTATCTTGCATTCCAGTGAGATGTTTTAAAAATTGCTCATTAAAAGATGGGCTTAATTTGTAAATCTTATATCTCAGAAAACTACACTGTGGGAGCTAAAACAGGATAATCATAGGGTATACAGATTTTCCTTAATGTCTAATTTGATGCGGAATGAAAAACATATGTGTCCAAGATAGCCTTATGCCAATGAACTGTCAAAGTTGTTTTAAGAGAAGCAGACTAGGTAATAAATAAAGTGAATGCTTGGCAGCCTCCCCTCCTTTTAACCTTCTCCTTGTTTCAGTGGGCTGAATAATGTTCCTCAATCCTTATAAAGAAGGTGCTGAGGGGTTTTTTTGGTTGTTTTTTGCAGACCCAGATTGTCATACAAATTTGAGGAGCAGCACTTTGTGAAATGTCTTTTTTTACACACTTGGATAACAAGTGAATGGCTATGGATGGAGGAACTATGTGTTATGTCTGCAGATGTGTGCAAAAAAGGGAACCATCTTGATGCATGTAAAAAGCTGCACACATGCAGGATTCCCTCCCCCCCAAAAATAAGAATATGGAAGAGAGTTGGTGGGAGAGACATCTGAACCTGGATACAAAGGCAGAATGGGCTTCTCATCACACTTTCCATCTTGGTTGTTGAGAAAATAAAACCTGGGTCCAAGGTGATTTCATTTTTGGTTTAAGATATATGTAAAAATAAAGCTTCTTATTTAAGAAACTATGCTCACTGCATCATTTCTAGTATAACAGTAACAGAGATCTATTACTTTTGGAGGAGGAGGAGATAGAGACGGAGAAGTTGAAGTTGTTCTACGCAGTATTTAAAAAATATCTTGACTTCCTTCAAACTGCTGTGCTCTGCTTTCTTTAGCTTTTTGGTTTGTTTGTTTGTTTCCCACAATGCTAAGCTCCCACAGCAGAAAACACTTCCATGCAACAATCCAAAAATAAGTTCCATAAAAGTCTATTTGGGTTGATAATTAATTTTGAAACATCTGTATTGGAATGTCTGAGAAAGGCATCCATAAATCATAGAGATCTACAAACAAGACACAGCTGCTTGGTTTGCATGCAAAATGCTTCTGAGGAAAATCTGCCGCTCAGAAAACTCAAAAAGATGACCTCTCCATGAGAGTGTTTTATGAGTTGATGCAAACATAAAAACATTCATAGGATGGCAGAAATATCCAAGGCTCCAAATGAGTTTCCAAAGCACTTGAAGCCATCATTATGCTGACCATTTAAGCCACAAGGCCTTTATGTGAAATAGAAATTCAGAATTAATTGAAAACATTGTTTTTACAGGAATAGATTTTTCACAGTGGTTTAGATATCTGGTTGCAGAGACAGAGGTTGGGAGTTCAATTCCCCACTGTGCCTCCTAAACGTAGAGCCAGCCTGCATGGCCTTGGGCAAGCTGCACAGTCCCAGGATTTCCCTAGAAGAAGGGGATGGTATACTATCTGGAAAACCCTGGAAAAGGTTGCCATAAGTCAGAATTGACTTGACAGCATGTAATAATTACATATGCTGTTTTATTTAAATATTATAATTACTGGCACACATACACAGATAAACAAAAGCACATGGCCACATATTTCCAAGCAGTAGATGTCAGGCTTACAGTAGATTTAGCGCATCAATTTTCTTCATAAGTCACACAGGCTCTGACTCAATAGGGACTGCCAATTATGATTAGCAGTATACAGTCCAGTCCTTATGCCTTGGAATGAGTGGAAGGCAAAGCCAATTTCATCACATGATGCAAGTCTCACTGCGGCCTTCCTCTGTGGCCAGCTGGGCTTGTTCATCAGGTGATTAGATGGTGGCGGCTGGGCGTGCAGTGGCAGCAGTGACACATGTCTTTGATGGCCAGGGAGACACACACACACCCCACTGTTCCTGTTGCCAACAGCCTCTTCGACCACCACCACCTTCATCCAGCCACTTGAAACACATGCATTAAAACAGATGTGTGTTTTGAAGTGCTTTCATTCTGGATTGCATCTAACCTGCAGTGAAAGGCTCACCGCAGGTTACCTGCAGATGTGTAGCTCCTGCCCTGGACAGTGCTGCCATCTTGAGTCTGAGGATTATCATCAGGGGTTTCCCCCCCCCCAGCTTTGTTCCTATGCAAAAATGTGTCCGTTGAAGCTTCTGTTATCTGTTGAATATACTGTACTGTACATACGATTTATTCCAGGGAAGAAAGGATTGGTTGGGACTATTTATCCCAGTTCGGTCACTCTGTGTCATGTGGGGCTGCACCCCACTCCATCATCTTCTCCTTCTCTCTCTGTCTCCAAGCCCCCAAGGAGTTTCACATGTGAGCCCTTGGAGGTTGTTTCTTCTGCAAAGATGTTTCATGTGAGAATTACATGCAGTTCCTATTCATGTCTCACACAGAGATAAGGGAATCACATTGGGTTTCTCTTGAGTGCCCCCTCCAATTTCCAGACCCGCTTCTAAGGTGGAATTTACTTCTGCTTCCTGGGGCTCCTTCTCATAGCTATCTGCTTGGGGCCTGCTGATGACTTTTTTCCCCACTCCAGAAGGCTTCCTCCCTCAAGGCCTCATCTTATACCACACCTTCCCCTGTATTCTCTACTGGCACATTGCCTGGAAATCTTAAGTGGTATTCCTTCCCTCGTGCACTGGTTGTCTGCTTTTGCCAGCACATCTGTAGCTCCTTAGGTCATCTGCTCTGCCAGAGAATCCCTCCTTAAGACTTTCCCTCTTCCCCGCCCCTCCTTACAACAAACAGCTGTCACCAGGGCTACTTGCCCTTGGCCAATTCTAGGCCTGCCTCACCAATCTTATCTCTGTTTCTGCCCAAGCAGAAATAAAGATTTTACCTTTTTGTGTGGTCAGTGCTACTCTCTGGTTTTCCCCCAGCAATATCTGGGGGGGGGGGGAAGCCTCAGACTGAGTTCTTTCTTCTTTCTTGCTCTACTTTCAATGCACTCCTGTTCCACTGCAAGGAACCCAGGGAAGCCTCTGCATGTGGTGTGGGTGGCTCTCGAAGGATGATGATCGATCACAAATGACATCGCTCAAAGTTTTCATCTCTCAGTCCCTGTGCTACCACTTGCAAACACCAAAGCTTAAAAACCCTCATTTTAATTAGTTACAGTGTAATATACAAGACCGGGGACGTGGTGGCGCTGCGGGCTAAACCGCAGAAGCCTGTGCTGCAGGGTCAGAAGACCAGCAGTCGTAAGATCGAATCCACGCGACGGAGTGAGCTCCCATCACTTGTCCCAGCTCCCACCAACCTAGTGGTTCGAAAGCATGCAAAAAAATGCAAGTAGATAAATAGGGACCACCTCGGTGGGAAGGTAACAGCGTTCCGTGTCTAAGTCGCACTGGCCATGTGACCACGGAAGATTATCTTCGGACAAAATGCTGGCTCTATGGCTTGGAAACGGGGATGAGCACCGCTCCCTAGAGTTGAACACGACTGGACAAAAATTGTCAAGGGGAACCTTTACCTTTACCTTTATAAAAGACGGCAGAGCAAATCACAGGTTTTACTCCTTGTGTTTCTTTGCTTTGCAGCAGCTCCTATTTTCAACAGCTTACTGAAGACAACACTCTCAACAAATACAGATATGAAGCTACATTTGATGCTACTCTTCAAGTCAGCCTGGCTGTCCCTCTCAGACCTCAATCCAGCACTCGAGCCACTATAACACAGGAGCTTTCACACAGCCAACTGAGCAGTACAGTACAAATATTTCTGGAGAATCCAAGTGATATTAGCACTGCCAACACTGCCTTTTTCAGCATTTCACAAACAGAAAGGCTCATGACATGTTCCTGTATTCCTTTTGCCCTCCACGTAAAAACAAGCTGGTGAAATAGTTGCAGTGACAAAAACATATACCTGCACAAATCGTGCCACTAGGTACTGTGTTCTGTGTTTTCTTTCTTGTTATCTATAATGCACAAATAATTTGTAATAAAAATTGTGTAGAAACTTTGGAGGATCTATGAATGCCCTGTGTATTGACTGCAACTTTGTGGTTCTCACTCCACAGGGGCACTTATGCTGTCATGTTAATTTATATACACCTTTGTAGGGAATCCAAGCCCCTTCCCCACCATTCTTTACTCTTAGCGATGGCTCTGAATACTTTCTACATGCTGTTAGCTTTTTGGACTTGCTAATGAGTTGTGTCAAGCTGTCACAAATTCAAGAGATGTGAAGAGCATTTGGAAAACTCCTGTGATTCTGGATGTTAAAGTTCATGGTTCATGCATGAAGCTGCTGAATCCCCAGTTCAGGCTGAGGGAAGTGGTAGGACAAAGGGCTTGTCACACACATGCTGAGTAGCTGGAAACATGGTCACGTAAGGTTAGGATAGTTATCATAACTGATTTGAAGGTTGCCTCTTGTTTCTCACGAGTTCCAGCTGCTCTTGGTCTGGAACACGGAGCAGCTGTCTTGATCATGTTTGCAAATATATGCAAAAGCCTGAAAATAGTTTCACTGGACTAAAAACACAGCAGTATCTCCAACTATTCCTTTACTTAGTTGTTTCTTTGGTCTGAGAAGCAAATGAGTTAATAAATCTAAGAGCAAGAGGAATTCTGCATTAAAGTAGGGAGATACATTCAGATTCAGAAATATTCAGAATTCATCAAATAATGCCATATTTGGATAGCTCCAAATATATTAAATTGGAACGTGATCGTTCCATATATTTGTAATAATAATTCCTAATATTTGGAGTCCCACTCCTATAGATGAGAAAGCCAAAGGCTAGGTTTCTCTGCTTGCTAGAGGAAGAAGTGAAACTGAAACCTATTTCTCAGACATCTTGGAGTAATTTCTTGAAAAATGAAAGTTAAAGACACTCTGGCACCAAGGGTAGTGGGGGCAGAGAACTCTGTGTCTTCTGGCTGTGATGGAGGTCAGCCACACAGCTCATAACAGTGAGGATGCTCTGATGGACATGCTGCAGTAGTGGAGCTAGCCACAGAAAGGCAAGGTCTGTTTGTCACAGACAATGGGCAAACACGGTGGCAGCATTGCAGGCTAGGAAGACGAAAGGAGTGCAATGTATGGCCCATACTCTCAACTTAGTAGTTCAGGGTGCTTTGTAGGATACTAATAACACTTGCATAGCTAGTATAATTGAGTGGGCCAGAAAGCTGGTGGGGCATTTTCACCACAGTGCCCAGGGCAGTGAGCTGTTGCAGCAGAGGCAAGAAAAATTGGTGTTGCTACTGTGGATTGGAAATGTTATGAAACTCCTCTTTCTACCTCCTTGAAAGAATGCTGGAGCAGCCAAAGACACTCCTTGATTTGGCCATTGAGGCTTCCGCTGGTATGGCTGTTCCTCTGAGCAGAGAAGAGTGGGATGTTATAGGTCAAGTTGTCTATGTCCTTTGAGCTCAACACAGGTCCTTAGCAGAGAGATCCATCCTTAGCCAGGTGATCTCAATGTTCCAGAGCTTGGTTGGCATGAGGGAGGGCATAATGAAGGAACGGTCTAGATGGACGGGGGATTCCAGAAAGAACAGCATTTTTCTGGCCCGAAGTGGTGATCCTGACCAGCAAGCTAAAAGTCCTACTCCATTACAGATTTGACTCCTTGTGGAAGGAGGAGGAGTACATTATAGCAACTCTCTTGAAATCTCTCGAATTAAACAGCAGGTAATGGATATTAAGCATCAGCAAGGGGCGGGGCACTGCTAGCCAACTTTCCATCATATGCAGCAGCAGGCAGTAGCTAATGAAGAAGGCCCAGCTAGTACTAAGGAGTCACACAGAGCAGGATGAAACAATGTTCACAGCACCCCAAAAAACAGTGCCAGCAGTTGTAAAGTCCAAGTTCCTCACCCCTCTAACAATTGGGCAGGCTTTCTGGGACATAGTCTTGACCAGCATGGCATGGGTCTGCCCTCCAGAGACATCACCCCGGAGAAAAGACATGGCAGAGGCAGAGGTGTACACACAGCAGCCCTCAAAGCCAAAAGAGGCCAAGCCTTTGTCTTACTGGCTGAGGAAGGAGTCTGCTTGGGGATGTCTGGCCAAGGTGGCAGTGGGACCACTGCCTTGCCCACTAACTAGTGTGCCCAGTGAGCGAGTGTTCTCTTAGGCAGGAGTCACTGTCATGCCACACCAGTCATGCCTGGAACCTGGATCTGTAGACAAACTTATTTTTCTTGAGGTCAGCCTACTATTGCTAGGCTTTCCTGAAGTCCCCATTAAGTAAGACAGAATGGCACACTCTGCTCACAGCACTAGGCCTGCCGTGCTTCAGTCTTCTGCCCTTTCCTTCTGCCTCTTTCATTCTTCCAACCGCTACCCCAAGATTATGCTCACTCACTCCAGTGTGCTGTGCCCCATGCTGTGGGCACAGTTCCCACCCATCACAGGCTATCTGCAGCTCCAGTCTATCTCCCAGTGCTGCCCAACGTATTTATCCATTCCCCAATGTGGCCTGTCCTCTGCTTCCCCAATGTTGTTGGTATTTTCTGTTGGTGTTCACACTGTACAGTGGTTCAATTTGTATGCCAGTTGCAGTTACTTCCTAATATCTGGGCATTGCTAGCTATTGATGTGCACTCTTTTTGTTTGGCATTATCACTGGGAAGGTGCAGGATGGACATGGGGGGAATCTTTTTTAAAATGTTTGGCTTATTTGTGTTTTTTAAGGGGAAGATAATGACCGTATAGTATTAATATGGACTGTAACGGAGTGTCAGATATCCAAAAATTCTGAATTTTCAAAATTCTAAATTCCTAGTCTAAAAAGCTATACTGTACTTCTGAATTTCAAATCCAAGCTTGGGTGCTAGTGCACATCCCTACATGAAAGTTCCCATGTGCTGTTTGCCAAACAAGATCTGGCATTAAAAAATTCCTCCTTGGGGATTGGAACAGGAGGGACAGACTTTTAATATCTGAGGGACATGGAAAATGAAGGGTATTGGGTCAGTGCTGCATGTTGTCAGTGCATATAACCAGAACTGGCACCCACTCTACCCACCAACCCTGTCTCTCATTCTGGCTCAACCTACGCAATGCAGATGGCACATCACTAGAAGTGTGAGTTTGCTGAATGCTGAAAGATGGCTGGTGTTACAGCATATTTTCTCATTTTTAGAATCTTGTGAATTAGCTTTCTTCATCCTGTGACTGGCCACTGAGAGATAAACATAGGCTTCATTTGCAAGTCAAATGTCAGGCACAAACCTACCTAGAATTGGTACCAGTTTCTAATGATGTGCTTTCTGTATTGTCTGATTTTACCCCCATCTCATTCCATACAAAGGGACATATATACACCCAGCACTCCACACACTTATTCTCATACCTATATGTTCATAGAACTGTATTCCCCACTCACTATTCCACTGAGTGCATCTGTCAGGCAGTGAACATGGTAGCTGAAGAAATGTTCACAACTGAAATGGATCTAGAGCACTCATACACACATATACATCTATAGCAGAAATGAGCAATAATAGATATTCTCCATTGTGTATTATGCCTGTTAGCATAACTGCTACACAGCTTCCTCCACCCGATCCAACTGGGACAGGAAGTGAAACGAATCCTCGTAAAAGGCCTTGGACAGAGCAGGTAGAAGGGCAGTAATTCGGGTTAATAAATGTGAAGATGTTTGCACTGCAGATGGACTTCTGAGTTCTCAAAAGAGATTGTTCAACTATGAATTAAAAGTTCATTTTTTTTCTTCATCCAGGCTATGGTAATTTAAACTTTTTCATTCTTTTGTCATTCCTCCTCTTTTTCCCCCCGATAAAAGTAAAATTTTGTGTTAAAAAAATACCAGCTATCTTTGGCACAAAATACTTGTTAGTCTCCACTGCATGTAGAACAGCATGAAGTGGGTATTTTGGTTTGATTTTTAATTCAAATTAGCTTCCTAATGTTGCAGTTTTCAGCAGACCAGATAGAGAGGTTACCATGAATTGCATGTTCTGACATTTCTGCCTCTTAAAACCCAACTGATCATAGGAAGCACACCTGGTGTTTTAGCATGTCTTTCTCACACACGTGCACATCCACTCAGAAAGCAACTATTTCCTGTGTGATATTATTCCTTTGCACTTTTGTGTAGTATTTAAGAAATTTTAGGTTGCTTCTTCCCAGATAAACTTAATTTTTAGAAAAGATCACAAAAGGATGATCTTATTGTGATGAACTGCAAATGGGGAAAGCAAGCTAAATGCTTATGGGAGCTCATTCAGCTGCTCACCCAAAACAGTTGGTATGTGGGGAGGCTTTTAGTGAGCTACTCACCATACTATGCCTGCAGCTCTGGCAGATCATATTCCAAGCAGAGAAGGCACTATCCTGCTCTGATCACAAACTCTCAGTGCCTATTAGCATAGAAAAATTGTCCCATGGCCAGCATTATGTTTAGACCAGTCTTTAGTGTAGACTTGTAATGAAGAATATGTGGCCCACCAATTGTTTCTGGGACTTTAGCTTTCATTCTGTTCCACTGCATATGCTGGCTGGAACTGAGTGGAGCTGTGGTCTCAAGCCTCAGGAAGGCCACATGTTCCCCATTCCTGATGCGGAGTTTTCACAATTATCTTGGTACTTCTGTAAATCTGGTAACAAGGTTTCTAGCATCCAGAACCTGGTGTCAAAAGATGTAAGTCAATGGATGAAGCCAATATAACCTAGGAGGAGAAGAACTGATTATAAATCCAGATGCACTTGCAACACTAAGTTGGGATCAGCTTGTAATGGAAGGCTAAGTCCTGGCATGTGCAAAATAATACAGAACAGCTTACCTCTGATCCAATGCAGTATGCGTATGAGTAAGCACAGAATATAACCAAAATGAGAGTTGCTGGCATATTACAAGGTGTATACCGTACTTTTCTTAAGTACATGTTCAAAAATTGTGGTTTTAATTGCCTTAAATCAAACTTTATATATGTTTTAATAACTTATTTAGCTTTGTCCATTAATCGTATTCTCATGATTAATATTATTGTGAGTTGTCTAGAGTCCCATCTTTTGAAAACAGATGGGTGGGTTAAAATGAAGAAGAAGAAGAAGAAGAAGAAGAAGAAGAAGAAGAAGAAGAAGAAGAAGAAGAAGAAGAAGAAGAAGAAGAAGAAGAAGAAGAAGAAGAAGAAGAAGAAGAAGAAGAAGAAGAAGAAGAAGAAGAAGAAAGGATTAGTGCATAATTTTCAGGAAGCCTTAAGTCCCAGCATGTAGGTGGTAATGTTTTGGAAGAAAATCACTGGGTAGAGTGCTAGGTTGGTGAAGACACACAGATGAAGGCATCCTTTGTATGCGAGGACCCAGTCCTGCCCCTTTTCAGACTCCTGGGGGAATCCCAGACCTTGTAATTTAAAAGGTCCTTCAGGATGTCCAACTTGTCATTCCTTCACCCTTGACTAACCACAGTCAACTACAAAATGTTTGAAAGCCGCAAAAACAACAAAAGCCAGAAAATTCTAACCACTCATACCAGCCAACCAACCAATCCAAGGCAGACAAAAATGGTATCCCAGACTGAACTGAAAAAAACAGCAAGAGGAAAATGAACAACAAACCCAGCTCACCTCTCTGTGAAACAAAGTCCACATCCAGGGCCTTTCCCAAGCCACTGCCCCAAATCCTCGTGGAATTACTTCATATGAATAATGGACATTTATTCTACTATTTCTATTACCACTATTTAAAAAGAATGCAGGATCCCAGAACACATGAATGGAAGTCCACTTGAGTGATGGGTCTGTGTCTTCTCTTTCCATGGAATCCCTCCTTTTTACGGGCTTGGAGGATGTATGGGGCTGCAATCAGAGGTTATGTTTCTCTCTTCCAACTTCTACAGATGAAAGAACTTCTCTCCACATAGAAATTTTACTGGACTCCTCCAAAAATCTGTGTGCCACTGGAAATTACTTCGGCTAATATATTGATTCCCCCAAATGGTAGTGGCCATAGTTAAAGAATGGCAGCTGGAACATATGACTGTGCCATGGCCAAGATTGCCCTCACCACTTAATGGAACATGTCTCAAACAGCAAATGCTAGGGCTGGGGTGTGGAGGTCTAGCAGTTTCTTGGCTGCTGCTTTTGGGTGAACTGGCCATTTGCGTAAACTGGAAGTTAGAGTGGTGGCATATATGCTTTCCTTTTGCCTTAAACTGTCCTGGTGTGGCGGAGTATGTAATCCCAATGCCAATATTAACAAATACAGTGGTGCCCCGCATGATGACGATAATCCGTTCCGGGAAAATCACTGTCATGCGAAAAACAATTCCCCATTGGAATGCATTGAAACCCATTTAATGTGTTCCAATGGGGGAATTACCTCATCGTCCAACGAAGATCGCCCATAGGGGAAGCCATTTTCCGAGCGCCGATCAGCTGTTAAAATGGCTGCCCTGTGAAGCATGGGTCCAGAAAACACAGGGCAGCCATTTTTGGAACCCGACGATCAGCTGTAAAGATTGTTGTCTTACGAATAATCGGTCCGCAAAGCATGGACCTAATCGATGTCCAGCGGAATTCCCCCATTTGAATGTCTGTTTTGTGAATCACTATAGCTATCGCAAAAAGTCACCATCCTGCGGATTCATCGTACAGCGAGGTGGTCGTCTAGTGAGGTACCACTGTAGTCCAGTTAGCTTATGAATGTGGAACAGGAGAGGGGGGGCACCATGTTGTCCTTTGCCTCAGGCAGCAAAAATGCCTCAGGCTGTCTTTTGCTATTCTCAAGGCTATTGCATACTGCACAGGCCACCTCCACCCAAACTAGGCTGGCACCTCAGTTCTTGTTGATTTTCATTTCCATGGTAGGGACTATATATGCTACTTTCTCTAATGACACTGTTGAATTTTGTTTGAACCCTAAGGAAAAAAAGGTTGTGCTTACTATACTATAGAGTTCCCCAGGTTCATCTGGTTCCGATTTAGCTCATCTCCTCAACAGAGGCTGAATAGCACTAGTCTAAAGGTTTCCATTAGTTCATACTTTTATGAATAGAGTGAAAGTGTCTAGTTTCTTGATGTCACTATACGTATATCATCTACGGAATAATCCTTCAAGCAAGTTTATAGCACAATAGTGCCAAGAACACAACAGAAAGTTCATCACCACTCATTAAGTGTGTCTTTGAGAGAGAGAGAGAGAGAGAGAGAGCGTAACATGGAAGAGAATGTGGGTTTCACTTCCTCTGTCAAAGAATGTCCAGAAAGAATGCAAGAGGACTGAAACAAAGGAAAATTGTTCTCATTATACAAACTGTCAGGCTGTTTTTCTTTGGCTGAAGAATTTAAGCAAACAAGGGATGAATGAGGGTGCCAAACTGGATAGTTGTTGTTGTTTTCACCAAAAAAATTCTTCAAAACTGCTGTTGCAACTGGTTTTAATATATTGCAGTTGGTTGGTGAGGAATGATGGAGCCATTCCATTGAGGAATGGCTAGCTGTACCACAAAAATGTATATCCTAGAATTATTTTAAGTTGCACTGTTCCTCATTCACTGACACGAACAGCTGGAAGAAATACTGCAATTGTCCTAGTTTAATTTGAAACTTGTTCCAAGCCAATTCATACGTTAGGTTTTGGCAAAGTTTTTTGCAAATGCTATACAGCAGTGGTCTCCAACCTTGGGCCTCCAGATGTTCTTGGACTTCAACTCCCAGAAATCCTGGCCAGCAGAGGTGGTGGTGAAGGCTTCTGGGAGTTGTAGTCCAAGAACATCTGGAGGCCCAAGGTTGGGGACCACTGCTATACAGGACCTCTCCGTCTGCATAAATGGGAACAGTTATATGTGTCCCACTCTATTTGCATACATAGGAGCAGCGATTGGTGAAAAGATTCTCTGGAGGGCTGCATTGTGAAAGAATAATGCTAAGATTTTGCCTCCCCAAAGAAAACACTGTAGTCATTTCATTACACGGGAATTTATACATAGGCTAAATACAGGCTCATAATTGTGCTTGAAGCAGTCCTCTGAAATTAATGAGACTTTATTATCTTTTGTATGTTGAAGCCCAATGTCTCCACAGGTACAGCACACCACACAATTTCCTGCTTTCCCATTACACAAGCTAGATATCACACCACTGAACAAAACAGGGCTTTACAAGTGTGCAAGGATGTATTTATTTATTTATTTATTTATTTATTTATTTATACCCCGCCTATCTGGTCAATACGACCACTCTAGGTGGCTATAATGGATATAACCTTGAACAATCTCAGGGCAGGTCCACATGCTTATGCAACTGACTGCAACACAGAGTGGAGGTAATGAAGATGGTAACGGCCATGATTTCAGTTGGTCTACTGTATGAATGAGTAAATCTGCATCCAACCCATTATATTTACTCTATGTGATTCACAATGGTTGATTTTCACTAGAATAGAAGCAGAGTATACTTCCCTTTTCCTTCCCAGCTGCCTCCACAATGAAGAACAAGCTTGAGTGAGCTATTAAGGTGTAAAGGAGCTGGTGTAAAGCTTGCAAGAAGTATAGTTGATGTTACTTGCAGTTGATTGGACTTTGTTCAATGGTAGCATTATCTTTGCTTCTTGAAACTTCTTCTAGAGCATAATGAAGTAGCAAAGGCAGATTTTTGGAGTATGCCTAAAATAAGCATTGCTGTGTTGGCAGAATCTGATTCCTTTCGATTTCAAGTCCAGAGCCAGAGAGCCAGAGAAACAATCTGGGTACTGCCAACTTTTTTCCAGTCAACTGCGAATCAAATTGGATAATTTGAGGCCCTTATACTGTTTCCACATTTGATCACCACAAGGAACCCAAAAAATGGCATTCTTCAAAGTAGCTTTTGGATAACACTTAGAAGATCTTCTTGATCTCAGCATTAGTATGTAATTTTAGGTATAAATTTTCAGGGTTGTAATGTTTGTTTCTTTGAGGGAACGTCAATAAAGTTAACCTCAACAGTACTAACAGGCTGCTAAATATCTTTTTTTCATTAATAGCCTTTCTATTACTAAAGTCCTGTAGTAAGTCAAAACTACAGTAGGCCCACTGAATCAGTGGAACTTAGAGAGGAGTTGACTCATCAACGCATATACACATGATTCAATAGATCTACTCTAGTTGTCATTTACTACTGAATTTCAGTCCTCTGGGGGAACAGAAGAAATTACAACCTTATCTTGTAAAAATTGAAGACATTAAAGCATTTTTAAGCATATTCTCTAGTTGTTTCCAGTTTCTGCTTTTTAGGTCAAGGAAATGGTGTAGTTCACTAGCCTACAACTCTGTGTCCCACATGTCTAGCAAGCCTTCAGATCCAGCAACATGAGAAGGCAGTTGATCTCTTCCTTGCCACTGCACAATGAAGTCAGACAATAAATTAATACAGTAATATCCACCACAGATGTGAAGTCACATATCCATCTGTGGCCACTCAGCTGCAGAACAGGCTTATCTTTGCTCTTCTGGAAACTCTGTCTCACTGAAGTGTTGTTGCCCACCACCTCTCATACTGAGCCAGCGCTTTTCACAATAGCAAAGAAGGTCACCATGTTCTGATTCTTCTGCAGCTAAGAAGCTCATGAACTGGAAGTTAAGCAATCCTCTGTGGGGCTGAGGCCCAAACCAATCATCGGATTCATCACTGTGTCCAAACCATTCTGAGAGCCAACAGTTGGAAGTTTTCTCTCTATTGCAAGTCCACCAAGCTTGTGAAAAGGCAGACCATGCTGTGATATGATAGACAGAAGTTTTTGGAATGTATTAGTCTCATGGTGCTTCAAGAACAAGTATTTCTCTCCTCACTTCCACCTGGTGTGACTCTTTGCATGAATATTGAAGGCTGGCCATTACTAGTAACACTGGATGTCTTGGCAACAGCAAGGAAGCAAAAATTCTGCTGAAGCTTCTGAGACACCCTTTGCAAGGTCATCTGCCTGCAGTTTTGCTGTCAAGTGCACTTCTAGCCAGAAAGCTATATCCCATCAGCAAAACTGCATCACATCCTATCATCCTGTTCTTTCTGTTTCTTCACAAAAATCTAACCACTGAAAGGCAAGGAAGTTATGCTGCAACATTTTGTTAGCCCAAATCAGTAAAAATAGCAAAATATATGTATAGCAAAATGTATACCAACGTACATAGAATAGAAGGGATAAGTTTTTATGTACATGTTATGTATAAATAATCACAAACATATCCATAGATTTGTAAAATATTTGTTTAAAATCTAATAAACTGAATTTTTATTTCAAGCTTGATTGTAGTTTCAGTATGGTATCAATATATAAAGTTTATCTACACAGTACATTTTAAAGATGATGGCAAACCTGCAAAGAAAGTTACATGTCATGCAGTAATCCACAAATCCCAATTGCTAATAGATGTCAAGTTTTTGAAATTATTTTGGAGTACATGGATCCTATCTATAGGCAGAATGTGTATGTTAGCATTTCCGACCTTGTAATTTTTTTACAAGTAGTTCAACGAATGACTCACTCCAAAATCTCCAAGGAAACATGTGAGTCAGCTCTCTGGGCCCTGGGGTCCATGATGCACCCCTTTTCTCTGTGGCATAGAGAAAATGGATCATTTTACAAATGTTATGCCAAATCTTCCCCTCTATCCGGCACATACTGAGAACATTTCACCTTCGTGAAAACATAAGTACACTTGGTATATAAATTTTGAAGCCATGGGCCAATAGTGTAACCAGATTATGGCTCAATAAGAAACTGACGGCATACACCAAAATCCAGGTCTATAGAGCCTGTGTCTTGAGCACACTCCTGTACTGCAATGAGTCCTGGACCCTTTGTGCATGGCAGGAGAGGAAGCTGAACACCTTCCATATGTGTTGCCTCCGACACATTTTTGGTATCACTTGGCAGGACAACGTTCCAAATAGAGTAGTCCTAGAATGAGCTGGAATTTTTAGCATGTATACATTACTGAAACAGCGACATCTATGTTGGCTTGGGCATGTCGTGAGAATGGCTGATGGTTGAATTCCAAAAGATCTCCTGTATGGAGAATTAGTGCAGGGAAATCGCCCCAGAGGGAGACCACAGCTGCGATACAAGGACATCTGCAAGCGCGATCTGAAGGCCTTAGGAATGGTTCTCAACAGATGGGAAACCCTGACATCTGAGCATTCAGCCTGGAGGCAGGTGGTGCATCACGGCCTCTCCCAATTTGAAGAGACCCTTGTCCAGCAGGCCGAGGCAAAGAGGAAGTCACAAAAGCAGCAAAGTCAGGGAGCTGGACGGGACAGATTGGGTTTGTCTTCAGTGTGGAAGGGATTGTCACTCTCAAATCAGCCTCCTCAGCCACACTAGACGCTGCACCAAGTCCTCCATACAGAGCACGTTACCATAGTCTTTCGAGACTGAAGGATGCCTAACTAACAGTAAACATACACAGAAGTGTTTTGCTCTTGAAACCGTTTGAAAAAAGGTGCTCAAGCTGGGAGGAAGGATGGAGTGATAAGCTCAATAGCAATGGCTCAACATTAGGAAAAGGTTAATCTACAAACATCAGTTTTGCCAGATTTCACAATCATATTTATAATCATGACAAAACCTCTCTCTCCAAAGCTCAACTTTGCATTTTGTCTTCATTTCAATCACATTTCTGCACACATTTTTCCTAGTGTACATATTTTTTTAAAAAAAATAGTGCATTGTTGCCTGGACTTCATCTTTACACTTCTTTGTGTGCATTTCCCCTAAATATGCACATTTTTCTTACTTTTTCGAGTTGTGAACTAGATAAAATTCTGAAAAATGCAGATTTCAGCATGTGACCATATTCTTGTTTGGTATGGTGTGAATTTAGCATGTTTGTATTAAAATTTATGTTTGTTTTCTCCTACATCTGTGCTCCATGTATCAAAGAAAGAAAGGGTGCAAAGAAAGAAGAAAAATATGCTTCTCCTCTGTTCCCCTTCCCCAGTAATCTTCACAAGGGTGACCATCTCGAATAAACACTCATGAAGGAAGCCTCACCAGGTGTTCCAAATGGAAATAGAAAATTGCTCTGACCCTTTTGATTTCACCTGCTCTTGTCAAATCTAATTTGGCATGGCTGATTATATTTTACATTCATTAGTTGAAATGTTAGGACATTAATCCACTATTGGTAAAATACCTCTAGGAAATGCAAAAGGGAAATGAAAATGATCAAATTTGTTTTGACTGATGACAGAAGAGTTTGCCAGAGTGCTGTGTCATATTCACTTTACACATGAAAATGAATTGAACAATACTTTCCTTCTTTCCAAGTTGGATGGCTTCATGCATGACACAGGACCAAAGCAAGGAATAGTGCAAGTGGAATTTCACCTGCTGCGTCCAGTTCATAACCTGTATGGCCAATCTTCTGGTGATAAGCCTCTGACCATCTGAGGAAGTTCATCACTGGGGTGGTATCTGGAGCCTAATAAATTTACCAGAGTTTGTACTCTACTCGCATAGCATTTGTGAGTCCAGGGTCATCTTCATGCCATGATGGGTCAGCAACAGAGTAGAACATGGTCTGTGAGAGTTGATGTAACTCTTCTTAGGCTGCTGTCTCAAGCCTCTGCATTCTCATTTGGGATTTTTACACCCCTGTCCGAGGACCAAAAGGCTGCCAATTACTCTATGATTACACCCACTCATATTGCCTGCTTTCACAGACATGTACCACCAATTTTTGGACTCTTGTGTACAATTTTTCTGCACTGTCCACGAAGGGGTTGTGCTAAGCCTGAAGAAGTAGGATTTTCTCCATGAAAGCTTGCAGTTTGTTTCATATCTTAGCAGTCCAATAAAAAGTATCACCCATTCTTACATTTGTGTAATCTTCAGCCTTTTCCTTGTTCTTTCTTGTTAATTAAAGAGTCTCCCACTTCTGTTCCCCATTGCTTGAACATGACCTCATTTTGCACAAGTTGGGTGGTTTCACACACGACATAGGATTGAAGCAGGGATTCTTTACACAGAAGCAGTCTAATTCATGCATGAATCCAAAAGAGGTGCTAGCCTTGTTCACTCTAGGGTTCTTCTTTCTACTATGGTAACCTGCTGACATAGAGAAGTAGAACAAACATCTGAGACTTCTGCCAGCACCCTAAGATCCAGCAAACCCCATCACTGAAGCTTGTATAAAGACCGTGGTGACAATAAATCATATAATTGTGCAAACACTGATTTTGTCTTCTTTAAAATTCCTTACTGCCCTCAGTACCAAGCCTTCAATGTAAAATAAAAAAACACCTCCTTTCAAATGTTTTATTTATTTATTTATTTATTTATTTATTTATTTATTTATTTATTTATTTATTTATTTATTTATTTATTTATTTATTTATTTATTTATTTATTTAATATCCTGCCTATCTGTCTACACTTTCAGAGAGATCACACAAAGAGAGGTCTTGGGCTATAGGATTTCAGACAGAAGGTGACTTTGCATGTTTAAACACTATATTTTATATAGAAAACCATGTATCAGAGAATAAAGAAGGCTAGAAAATAATTCTCTGCCATACTAGTTTTCCACAGGAAGTCAGTTTTTCAGGCAGGAAGCATTTTCACTTGCCTTCTCCTATCCCAAACAAAATGGTACAGTTCCAATAAGTTGGTTGCACATGACCTTTCCCCCCTACGAAGTTTGGTCCGATGCTTCCATTGAGCCACTATCCTATTAAAAGTGGATCTTGCAAAAGTTACTTTTTGGATGACAGCTTGCCAGATCATCCAGCCAGAGTGAGAGACTGTAGGGCCTGTAGTCGAGAAAAGTAGGTTTTCCAGATTTTGACCAAAAGTACTTATTGTTTTGCTTCCTTCTCCATTATGTTCCTAAAGAAAGCTTCCAATTCTACCTCAAATATCACTTTACACCAAGGTGGTAAACTTTTGTCCTCTGGAACTTGTGGGATCCCAATTTCCTGCATTCCTCATCATTTGTGATGCTGATGAGATGTGCAGTCCAGCAACATCTGGAAGGTCACTGTTCCCCGTGCCAGCTGAAATTTACTTGCAACCTTTATTGACCATTCGGCCACTGCTTAAAGAAATCATGGAAACTAGCCCTTCATGGAATTCTAAAGTGTTGCACGGCTGGGTCGCCTACTCTTAGATTCTCATTCCAGATGCTGCTGATCAAGTTTTAAAGCATCTATTCTGAAATAAGAAGGGTTTCTTATTTCCACTATACTGGAGATATTGGTCTATAGCAAAGAACTAGATAAAATGTCCTCAGTATGACTCTCCAATACACATCATCTTACAATCACTTAAAGGCATGGATTTTCTGCCACCTACTGGGGGTAAGTATGATGCCGTTTCTTACAGAACCAGGCATCATCCATCCAATTCCTCCCTTTGAAAGCATTGTTTCTCACACATGTACACTGTCAGAAATGATGTCTCAGGAAACCACTGGTGATTGGGATGCTATGGAGCATTCAAATCGAAAACTCAAGTAAATTATTTCCCCAAACAGGGATGACATACTTCTGGTTGGTGACTATGAGCTGAATACATAACAATAATAATTGCAGAATATGTTCAGGGGAGGGGGAGTAGCAAATTTTGCTAATTTACAGAATTCATGTTGAGATTATCATACTAATTAACGCCCTGCAGGTGATTTAGGAGACCTAGAAGTAGCAATTCCACTCTGCAAAAAGTAGATTAAAATATGGCAGCGGTAACAGAGAGAGTGACTTTGGGTAGAAGGATGCAGAGTTTCCTCATCATTGTTGCAAAACAAATGTAAAATGTATAAATCAACAGACTTTAAGTGTGCCATTTACAGTTTTTTACAATGAAACCTAAAGCGTGATTGGCACATTTTTAGCCAAATGGATGACAAGGTATGGTGTCAGGGAGCTGGTTTCACAGGGGTGGTTCACTAGAGCTGTATATTGTGAAAAATATGCAGCTGGTGTGGCATGATTTCTGTGTCATAAATCTCCCAGAGAAGACTGAACTGCTGAGCTTGTCAATGGATACCCAACAGCTGGGCATCTCAGAGATGACAAGCCTAAGAGCAGCCTCTGTGGCTTTATTACTTTGGAAGGGCATGCAAGTGCATGGGAAACCAAAAGGAGGAAACAGTTTTATAGAAGAAAGGAGGGTCAGTGAAATGTGAATTTTTTGAGCAAGAATGCTTTAAAAGCACGTGCCTGACACAAAATGCCATTTGTTAGGATGAGGAATGCATTGGGGAGAGCAACTAAGGGAGGTGCAGTCTTTGGAACTGCACAAAACTCTTCATCAGAAAGAATGGAAAAATCACGTAAGGCTACAATCCTGGCCTTGCTTCTCAGGGAATAAGATCAGTGGGACTTAATCCCAAGGAAATGAGTTTAAGATTGCACAATAATTCGAAAGATGGTGCTTCTCTTTTGCTCTGTAATCCCTTAATAAACTAGATGCAATGCCAACAGCACATTAAATATATGAGGCCTAAAGATGAATAGTACTGTACAATTACACTCATTTCACACTCTAGTAAGGTTATGCTCAAAATCCTACAAGGTAGGCTTCAGCAGTATGTGGACCGAGAACTCCCAGAAGTAGAAGCTGGATTTTGAAAGGGCAGAGGAACTAGAGTCCAATTTGCTAACATGCACTGGATTATGGAGAAAGCCAGAGAGTTCCAGAACAACATCTACTTCTGCTTCATCGACTATGCAAAAGCCTTTGACTGTGTGGACCACAGCAAACTATGGCAAGTCCTTAAAGAAATGGGAGTGCCTGACCACCTTATCTATCTCCTGAGAAATCTATATGTGGGACAGGAAGCAACGGTTAGAACTGGATATGGAACAACTGACTGGTTCAAAATTGGGAAAGGAGTACGACAAGGCTGTATATTGTTCCCTGGCTTATTTAACTTATATGCAGAATACATCATGCAAAAGGCAGGACTGGGTGAATCCCAAACTGGAATTAAGATTGCTGGAAGAAATATCAATAATCTCAGATATGTAGATGATACCACTCTGATGTCAGAAAGTGAGGAGGAATTAAAGAACCTCTTAATGAGGGTGAAAGAGGAGAGCACCAAAAATAGTCTGAAGCTCAACATAAAAAAAACTAAGGTCATGGCCACTGGTCCCATCACCTCCTGGGAAATAGAAGGGGAAGATATGGAGGCAGTGTCAAATTTTATCTTCCTGGGCTCCATGATCACTGCAGATGGAGACAGCAGCCACGAAATTAAAAGAGGCCTGCTTCTTGGGAGGAAGGGGATGACAAACCTTGACAGCATCCTAAAAAGCAGAGATATCACCTTGCCAACAAAAGTTCGCATAGTCAAAGCTATGGTTTTCCCTGTAGTGATGTATGGAAGTGAGAGCTGGACCATAAAGAAAGCTGACCGCCGAAGAATTGGTGCTTTTGAATTGTGGTGTTAGAGGCGACGCTTGAGAGTCCCCTGGACTGCAAGGAGAACAAACCTATCAATTTTGAAGGAAATCAACCCTGAGTGCTCACTGGAAGGACAGATCCTGAAGCCCAGGTTCCAATACTTTGGCCATCTCATGAGAACAGAAGACTCCCTGGAAAAGACCCTGATGATGGGAAAGTGTGAGGGCAAAAGGAGAAGGGGCCGACAGAGGATGAGATGGTTGGACAGTGTCATTGAAGCTACCAACATGAATTTGACGCAACTCCATGAGGCAGTGGAAGACAGGAGGGCCTGGCATGCTCTGGTCCATGGGGTCACGAAGAGTCAGACATGATTTAACGACTAAAGAACAACAAAGCTCAATGGAAAGACACACAGGTACATAGGAAGTCTGTTACATTTATTGATTTAACCATGAACACAGCACAGGGGAAGGATTTGATTTCTGCATGTAAAATAGCTTTAAAATGTGGGAACCTATTTCTATTCATTCCCTCTGACCTATTGAGACAATCTAATTCATATTAGGCCTTTCTTTCTACTTCTCCATCTCACTGTCCCCAGCAATATTGACTTTTTTGGTCAGTTCTGTATTTTCATTACACATGCATGACAGGATAGCCTCAATTGACTCATTTGTGCTCTAGTGAAAGTTCAAGCTTGACTTGACTGAGCACCCACTTTTCTGCTATCTGGCTGGCTGTGGTATCTGTCAGGCTCTCCTCCAACACCACATTTCAAATGAGTTGATTTTTGTCCATGTCTTTTCCCCTGTCTTTCTTTCACATAATATGGATGATTTTGATCTTGGTTTTTAGTGACAATACTTGCTAACTCTCCCCCCACCTTTTTTTTAATATCAAAAGGCAACAGGACAACTTTTTGATAATATGGGCACATATTTGTAGAGTTCAGGTTGCCTGCCCCAAGGAAAGGGTTTGAAAATTGGAACATAACTTTCTAATTTGCATTCACCTTAACTCTGCCACAGTATGTAGCATAGTAATTTGCTTTACCTCACTCCCTTCAAAATGTGGAGAGCCCACTCTTCTGCAAAGGGAGGTCGATTTGCCCTCTGACAATCCTACATCTTCTAAATGCAGCATGATCTGGATGGACTGAAAAGCAGCAAGTGCCTGATTATTTCTCTGTGTCTTTCAGCAAGTACAAAGGGGAGAGGCTGATCTTTTCCCTTGAACCTTCTTTTTCTGCCAGAATGCTTGGTGCAGCAAAAAGATTGAGGACAACTATTCACACTGGCAAGCTATTAAGTTCACCCAACACTAGTGGACACCTAATCATGGCAGTAGTAAAGCACTCACTGTAAATGAAATCCACAAAACTACATGCAACATGCTGTACTGTGAATCTTCTGATGTTCTCCCTGCATTCCACCTGGGCAATGAAGCACTAAATCTGGAGTACAAGAATCTCTTACAAGGATAGGAACTGACAAATCTGTCAAGTTCTGTTTAACTATGCCCCCCATGTTTCCAACCTTAAGTTCATTCCACCCCATCTGTGTACTGGTTTGCAAAAATTGTCAAGGTGTATATAAAGATGTCTCTGCTGTATTATGCACATTTCTCCTCATGCATGAATTTTGGTACACATCAGCCATTTATTCCTGTAATTGAGTTTTGTCCACTTTATCAACAGTAGCTATCTGGGGTTCTGGTCAGGGGTGTGACTTTTACAGACTCTTGCTGTCATTGAGAACGGGGGGGGGAGATTCCTCCATTTTCTCCTCACAGAAAGAGTTCTCTCTCCTTCTCTCTCAGTCTCCAACTGTCTCCCTGACTCCACCCTCCTGTCCTCTCATAGGCTCTCACTCTAGAGTTCCACATGACTGACAGGTGGGACATGGGCATTCCGCCACATTCTCTATGGGTGCTTTTGTTTTTGTTATCGTTGTTGTTGTTCAGAGAAATCTGCCTCTGCCGATCTGATTGGTGAACTGACAGGAGCATAAATATCAGGGATGTTGGGTAGTCTTTAGGTCCAAATCTCAAGTCAAAGTCTTTGGTACCAAGTCCAGAGTTCCACGTTACAGGTCCCTATTTAAAACAAGCTCTCTTTTTTTTCAGAAAAAAGTGTGTGTGTGTGTCTGTGTGTGAAAGTCTGAGGCTTGTGAACCACCCACTTTGACCCAAAATGCCCTGCCTGTTTTACCTTTCCTCAACACTCGATCCTCCACTATCTCAAAATCCCTGTCTCCCCACCGCTACTTCCTCTTCTGTCATTTGCCTGTCTCTCCTGCATCTTCTAGGGAGCATCTTCCAGGTTTACAGTGTCTTTCATTAAAAGAATAGGGTCTTGGAAAGATGAGCCTAAATCTCAAGTTGAACCTGAATCATTGGGATGGGGGGGGGGGGGAAGGACACCCTGAGTCAGGTTTGAGTCAAGCCACCAGTGTGACTTAACTCCGACTCAACAGCAAGTCATGTGACTCAAGTCCCCATCTCTGATAAATATGGGAAATAATAATGGTGATGACCCAGTGATGAGTGATGTAGTGCTAATCTCCTTTATGTAAGATTTAAAAAATAAATAAACATCAGGAGACCATCAGGGGAGGGGAAAGACTGTGGTAGCGTGTTCCTCCAGTTCTGAACATAACACCCCAACTGCCTGTGCCACTGAAAACCACGTACAGACACACCATATCACAACTACCCACACAGGGGAAAATCCATTTGAAATGTTCCAGATTGGAAAAGTAGAGGCTGCCCAGTAGCAAAAGAAAAAAAAAAGCTGCTTTGGGAGCAAAAGGGGATATACCATTTTGACTCAGCCTTTGCATCATGTGGCCAGAAAAAAAATACTTCAAATTCACCCATTTTACAAGCAGAGCAAACCTCAAGGTATTTGACTGTGTCATCACAACCTTAGTTGAAAATATTTCAAGAACTCCCTTACATTCCTAGTTTCAATCATGAGTACTTCCTGCCCTGCCTGGAGAACCCTGGTGTTTGCTGGTGGTATCCTATTGAAATGCTAACTCTGAAACTGCTCAGCTTCCGAAATCAAATGGCAGCCATTACATTGAGGGTCATTTATATGTACAAGCAATTTCTCCTAAGAAATTTATATTCAAGTTTCCTAAATGTTCTCATCTCTGTGTGCCTTTCCTCGAACTACTCCTTTTAAAACAGTTTTTTTTTCCAATTTCTACATGACTTTAAAATTTGAAAATTTCCAATAATGGTGTCCAATTGCATTCTAGTTTTCACTTTTTTTTTTGGAAATGCACCCACCCCAGGAAGCCACCAACTGGCCAACAGTCCTTGTGACTTTTTGTCATGCAAAATCCACCTTACGTGTGTCCTTGGCCCCATGCCACACCTGTCATTCCAGAAGGTCAGACCACAGGATGAGGATTGATGGGTAACATTGATGGAGCAGCTCCAAGTCCACCTTAATAGAAAAAGTTAGGTCCAGCCCTTTGATTGCTGGTAAATCATTTTCTCTGAAGTATAAAATAAGAACGTTCGGGGGGGGGGGGTCGTGCATCCTGAGCTGTCTCCACAGGAAAGGGACCAACTAATGCCACTGCAGGCCCCTCCTCCCCTGCCATGATTGTGTCACTGCCCCATTCACTGCATGGTGCTGTCTCCAGTCACTGGTTGCAGCATAGCGATGTGTCCGGTAAGCAATGCTGTGACCAAGGCAAGTGGGCTGGATTGAAAACTATGCTCCTGTAGTCTGTTCACCTGGCGGGCCTTTGCCCTGGGACACCACAGCCAGCAGCTGTCTCAAAAACTCACTACCTCTCTGGCCAACAGATGGTCAGTGAGGAGGGGGTTTGTTCTCCAGGCTCCAGCCATTCTATTTGGGCACTGCCATCACTGAGCCAACCTTGCCACTGTTGAGGGAGGGCCCACTTCTGCAACCACAAGGGATCTCAGGTAAGGCTGAATCCCCACATGCATACAAAACATTAAAAAGCGGTGAATGGTTTTCCTAACCAACACCACACTCCATCCAGTACAGAGTCAACAATGCCCTGGGAAGTTGATTAGCAGGGAAAGATAGCAGACATACAACATCTCTTTCCCTAGAATCAGATAATCAAAGATATTCTGTTTCTACAGAAACAGCCACAGGACTGTGGCAGAAAAGTGAATAAGAACTCAAGATACGTTTATCTCCTTTGTAGTATTTTCAGAATTTTATTTATAAAGGATACTCCTGGCACTCATAAACAGAGCAAACAGTCTAATGGTTTGCTTGGCTTTCAGTGCTAATGTTTTTCTCTTGTTAAGCTTGTTTCAGCATAAAAGGAATGGAGATTGGTTGAATACTTTGGCAGTTCAGTTCAGCTGAGCACCCAAATGTTCTGCTGTTCTTTCGCTTTGATCTGTAAAGCTGAGTTGGCAGTCATGCACAAGCAAGATTTTCCAGAGCAGTGGTCAAAACCTGATGTAATTCAGAGTCCTGAGATTGCTGGAAACCCTCTTTTTTCCCAGGGGAAGGGGGGACTGCCATAAGGCAGAAATCCATTTTGCCTTCTTGTGCTTAAATCGTATGCTAGAAACCCAGCAGCAGCAGGCCTTTTTAGTGCTCCCAGTCAGTGCCAGCAATATTGAGCTACATGGATTTATAATAATGATCCACTTGAGTATAAAATAGCATCCTGTAGGACAGCCGCAGAGTCCAAGACCCAAATCTAACTGCACTGTTTTGTGGTGTGTTTTTTAAGATGGGAATAACTGTACATAACAGTAACTCACTTATGTGTTTAGTCGTTTAGTCGTGTCCGACTCTTCGTGACCCCATGGACCAGAGCACACCAGGCCCTCCTGTCTTCTACTGCCTCCCGGAGTTGTGTCAGGTTCATGTTGGTTGCTTCGCAGACACTGTCCAGCCATCTCATCCTCGGTCGTCCCCTTCTCCTCTTGCCGTCACACCTTCCTAACATCAGGGTTTTTTCCAAGGACTCTTTTCTTCTCATGAGATGGCCAAAGTACTGGAGCCTCAGCTTCAGGATCTGTCCTTCCAGTGAGCACTCAGGGTTGATTTCCTTTAGAACTGATAGGTTTGTTCTCCTTGCAGTCCAGGGGATTCTCAAGAGCCTCCTCCAGCACCACAATTCAAAGGCATCAATTCTTCGGCGGTCTGCTTTCTTTATGGTCCAGCTCTCACTTCCATACATCACGACAGGAAAAACCATAGCTTTGACTATTCGGACTTTTGTTGGCAAGGTGATGTCTCTGCTTTTCAAGATGCTGTCAAGATTTGTCATCACTTTCCTCCCAAGAAGAAGGCGTCTTTTAAATTCAGGGCTGCTGTCTCCATCTGCAGTGATCATGGAGCCCAGGAAGATAAAATTTGACACTGCCTCCATATCTTCCCCTTTTATTTCCCAGGAGGTGATGGGACCAGTGGCCATGATCTTAGTTTTTTTGATGTTGAGTTTCAGACCGTTTTTTGCACTCTCCTCTTTCACTCTCATTACAAGGTTCTTTAATTCCTCCTCACTTTCTGCCATCAGAGTGGTATCATCTGCATATCGGAGGTTGTTGATATTTCTTCCGGCAATCTTAATTCCGGCTTGGGTTTCTTCCAGTCCAGCCTTCCGCATGATGTATTCTGCATATAAGTTAAATAAGCTGGGGGACAGTATACAGCCTTGCCGTACTCCTTTCCCAATTTTGAACCACTCAGTTGTTCCATGACCAGTTCTGACTGTTGCTTCCTGTCCCACATATAGGTTTCTCAGGAGACAGATAAAGTGGTCAGGCACTCCCATTTCTTTAAGAACTTGCCATAGTTTGCTGTGGTCCACACAGTCAAAGGCTTCTCCTCTCTGCTGTTTCTAAGGCCTCGTTGGACAGCCACTTTACTTTCTTGCATTTCCTTTTCTTTGGGATGATTTTCGTTGCTGCCTCCTGGACAATGTTACGAGCCTCCATCCAAAGTTCTTCAGGCACTCTGTCCACCAAATCTAGTTCCTTAAATCTGTTCTTTACTTCCACTGTGTATTCATAAGGGATTTGGTTTAGATTATACCTGAGTGGCCCAGTGGTTTTTCCTACTCTCTTCAGTCTAAGCTTGAATTTTGCTATGAGAAGCTGATGATCAGAACCGCAGTCAGCTCCAGGTCTTGTTTTTGCTGACTGTATAGAGCTTCTCCATCTTTGGCTGCAGAGAATATAATCAATCTGATTTCGATATTGCCCATCTGGTGATTTCCATGTATAGAGTCGCCTCTCGTGTTGTTGGAAAAGAGTGTTTGTGATGACCAGCTTATTCTCTTGACAAAACTCTATTAGCCTTTGTCCTGCTTCGTTCTGAATTCCAAGGCCAAACTTCCCTGTTGTTCCTTTTATCTCTTGGCTCCCTACTTTAGCATTCCAGTCCCCTAGAATGAGAAGAACATCTTTCTTTGGTGTCAGTTCTAGAAGGTGTTGTAAATCTTCATAGAATTGTTCAATTTCAGTCTCCTCAGCAATGCTGGTTGGTGCATAAACTTGGATTATTGTGATGTTGAATGGTCTGCCTTGGATTCGTATTGACATCATTCTATCATTTTTGAGATTGTATTCCATTACAGCTTTCCCCACTCTTTTGTTGACTATGAGGGCTACTCCATTCCTTCTACAGGATTCTTGCCCACAGTAGTAGATATGATAATCATCTGAGCTGAATTCGCCCATTCCTGTCCATTTTAGTTCACTGATGCCCAGGATGTCGATGTTTATTCTTGCCATCTCCTGTTTGACCACCTCCAGCTTCCCAAGGTTCATAGATCTTACATTCCAGGTTCCTATGCAGTATTTTTCTTTACAGCATTGGACTTTCCTTTCACTTCCAGGCACGTCCACAGCTGAGCGTCCTTTCGGCTTTGGCCCAACCACTTCATTAGCTCTGGAGCTACTTGTACTTGTCCTCCACTCTTCCCCAGTAGCATGTTGGACGCCTTCCGACCTGAGGGGCCCATCTTCCAGTGTCATATCTTTTAGCCTTTTGTTTCTGATCATGGGGCGTTCTTGGCAAAGATACTGGAGTGGCTTGCCATTTCCTACTCCAGGTGGATTGCGTTTAGTCAGAACTCTCCACTATGTCCTGTCCGTCTTGGGTGTCCCTGCACGGCATAGCCCATAGCTTCTCTGAGTTACTCAAGCCCCTTCGCCACGACAAGGCAGCAATCCATGAAGGATCCATGAACTCACTTATAGAACTACCTTTTCTTACTATCTAATGTTATTAGGAAGCCATGCAGAAGCTACTACAGTGGGGTCTCTACTTAAGAACGTCCCTACTTAAGAACAATCCAACTTAAGAACAGCTCCATTTGCTAAATTTTGCTTCTACTTGAGAACAGAAATCCAAGATAGGAACAGGAAAAAAAACCTTTTCCGCTCTTTTTTAACCTTAGGTCATCTTAGGTTAAAAAAAATTCTCCCCCTAGTGGCTTCAATGTACGAACGCACCTCTACATAACAAAAAAACAGCCAGAACGGATTAATTGGTTTTCAGTCCATTCCTATGGGAAATTTTGCTTCAACTTAAGAACGTTTCAACTTAAGAACACCATTCCAAAACCGATTAAGTTCTTAAGTAGAGGTGCCACTGTAGTTTCTATGGACGGAAAAGAGCAGATACTGATTAAATGGTTTTCAATGCATTCCTATGGGAAATGCAGATTCAACATAAGAACTTTTCAACTTGAGAACCACCTTCCAATACAGATTAAGTTCTTAAGTAGAGACCCCACTGTAACTTGCCACTACTGGACAGCTGCCCTCCCAGGTCAATAACCAGTGTAGGCTGCCATCAAGTATGAAGCACGCACAGGCAACAAGGAAGCATAACTCGTGCTTTTTTCTTGAGAGCAAATCAAGCCAAACCATGTTGACAAGCTGGTTGTTGTGGTTTTTTCAGGCTCTTTGGCCGTGTTGCACCCAGTAAAATTCCTGTGGAAGACATCATTGCCAACGTGAAATAAGCATTATATCATCTTCCAGAACAAAAAGCAGAAGAAATAAGAGGTGAAGTGACAAGGATCCTACGAAAAGTGAAAACCCCCAAAAGCAACATAACAAGAAAGGAGAGAAATGCGATCAAGTCCCTAAACTCAGATCCGGACATCATCATTCTGCCAGCAGACAAAGGCACTTCAGAACACGGCCAAAGAGCCCGAAAAACCCACAACAACCATCAGATCCCAGCCATGAAAGCTGTCGAGAATACAATGTTGACAAACTTTGGCAAAACGTCCTTAAGGCAGAACCTGTTTATTTGCAGTCCTGACTCACACAAGTACAGCAAAAGCACCAGAACAGCTAAAGGGAAGGGGCAAAAGGTGCCAAAGCCTTTATTCAATGTGACCACGACTCAATGTATCAAAGGTCTATCACTTAATGAATCATGCCGGATTATTACTGGCTCCTGAAATCTACCCCCATTGAAAAAGTCTATTATTTGGCTGCTATTGCCCATCCAAAAGTACATGGAGAAAGGCTAGCAAATAATGAAAAAATAATGTAATACAATGCCAAAACCATCAACTTTATGGACATCAACCCCCTAGATGACAGATGAAATTGAGGAAAAGTTTTCTGCACACATCTCAAGCACTAAATATTAAACCAAAAGACACTTGGCTGAACCTATGGAAAAGAAAAACAACACACCTTGTCAAATGGATGAATGCTGAAGAGTGTCTCTAGCTGGACCACCTGGAAATCACTCAATAGACTTCAAAGCAAAGGAAGAAGATCAAAGAATAATCAAGTAAAATGGGGTTGCTTGGATATGGGACAAATTTTCTTTGACTGTGGAGAAATCCAATCAATGCAGCATTTATGCGCCTGCAATTTATGCCCCACTATGTGTACAAAAGAAGATATAGCAAATGGCTGAGATAAAGCTATTGAAGTAGCCCACTTCTGTTAAGAATAGTCTAATTACCTTCACATTTTGATTTGTTTTTAATTTTGGCTATATTTCATATATGTCCATAATTTTAAATTGTGCAATGCTCTGGAAAGAAAGAAAGAAAGAAAGAAAGAAAGAAAGAAAGAAAGAAAGAAAGAAAGAAAGAAAGAAAGAAAGAAAGAAAGAAAGAAAGAAAGAAAGAAAGAAAGAAGCCTAACACAGGGAGAAAAATAGCAAAAGTAAATTAAAAACAGTAATGGGAATAGTAATAGTAAAAAATAATGACGGATTATACCAGCATCCTCACCAGTTCTGTGGAATTCCCTTGCACACTTGCTGTGACCTATCCTTGCTTGCCTTCTGGGAATAGTCAAACCTATTTCATCTATTGAGCAAAAACGGTGATGTTCAGGAATTTTACTGTGCATTGTTTTATATTGTTTGTGTATATTGTTTTAAATGTCAGAAGTCATGCTATTTTAAGGGAAAGAATGAAGTTTGAATGTTGCAATTAAGCAAATCAGAGCATCATATCTTGGATTCATGACCAAAGGGGGCATTTTAATGATACCTCCAACAACAGGCTTTCCCCTGGGTCTTGCAGGAGTTCAGTTCCAAAATATATATCATGGATAGGTGGTGTGGTACAGAGGTTAGAGTACACTAAAGAAAGTGCTATTACCCAACATTAAGGTTATTATCTTCTCCTTTGGACACTAGGAAGACTTCAGTAACATGGATTTGGTTAATAGCTGCCTTGCATAGTGAAAAAGAATGATATATTGGGTGCAGCGTAGGAAGAAGTTCTGCCAGACCTGAAACAGGTTCAAATTTAATTTAATCCCTGTGCCTCCCTTCTGATTTAAACATATGCTTACGTTTAAGAAGAAGCTTAGATTATTTACTAGCACTGATGGATTTACACACATAATTAAATATTTCACTGAATTAGGACCCCAGTTTCTCCAAGGGACAGTAGTGTTTACACTGTCACAGTCGTTGTGCTGTAAAACATGATATATGCTTCTGCCAAAAGAACTCTATTCTTGAAGGATCTTTCTATCTTAAGCCCACTCTTCATCCCTGCCCCCACTTTATTGTACTTTGAAAAAGATTTTGAAGCGAAGTAGCATAGAAGCATTTTTGGAGTGTGACTTCTGCTTCTCTGATGTTCCATTTTGCTAGTTCCATGGTCCTATTAGCCTGCTGCTTGCTGTGGTGAACAACGGGAAGCAATTTAGCAAACATTTCTCCCAAGAGCCCAAGGACTGGAATGCAACTTTCTTAAGAGCTTTCAAAAGAGTTTCGCCTGATCATTCATTCTGACATTTGGTTCTCTCATGGAGCCTTAATAGGCCATAAGGTTTCAATTTTTGTCTTCAAAAGGTAAAAAAGTTCTATGAGGAGCTCGGCGTTGAAGACTTGGTCCTAACCATTTTGGTTTATTACCTTATTTTCTTTAAGTGACTACATGCCTCCACAGGAATCTTGAGGTTTGACTAGACTCAATCAGGTCACCTTAGGACTTTCAATTTTCCTTTGAAAATAATCTCTGCGAAGCACATGTGCTTGGATATACAGTTCATAAAGAGGATTATATTTGTTTTTGTCTCTTCCAGACTCATGCACAGAAAAATCCTATATTGGAATCATACTGGTGTGTGTGTGTGGGGGGGAGTACATAAAATATCATTCCAATATGTTCATGGCAGTATATATAGTTCTCTTCCTCCCCACTGTATTCTCACAACGACCCTGTGAGGCATTTCCCCACATTTGGAGCAGCTTCCTGATGACCCAGTACCCAAACTCCAAAGAAAACAAAACCATTAATGTTTGGAAGGTTTTTTTCCATTCATTTTTGCACATTTCTGAATGTGGCACAGCCTCTGCTGGGTCAGAAAGATTAAAATTAAAGTGTCATGAGCAGTGTGACAGTTCAGTTGTTCAACCATTGCAGTGTTCATGATGCACAGATTTAAAAAGACACCCATATGTTCCCATTGCTGTTTTCATATGAAAACAGTTAATGTCAAACCAAGCTAATGGAAGTGTAAGCAGTCTTCACTGTTGGCAGCTTTAGCCAGAGGTGGCTTAAACTGGCATAGCTCAGTGAATTTTCAGCACAGCAGTGGTAAAATACGCTCGTAGATAATTAAGAAAGTCTGGATTCCCTCCTAGTATGGATTATGCAAAGCGACTTTTATTGTTGCTTCAATGTGAGATCTTGGAAAAATTTCCCTCAGGTTTATGAACTTTTCCAACCATCATTAGCTTTTGAGCAACAGAAAATTGGCTGGTTAAATAAAACTGTCAACTTCAACAGTTTCCACTGTCATAGTTAACTATGACACTATCAGAGTCTAGTGTTTAGTCAATACTTGTCGAATAATTGTATTGCATGCTATTCCAGATCTGGCTGTGAACAGAGAATATGACAGCAGCTTTCCTTGATAAGACCAACTAATATCAAAGGAAAAGGTAAAGGTTCCCCTTGACATTTTTAGTCCAGTCGTGTCCGACTCTACGGGGCGGTGCTCATCCTGTTTACAAGCTGTAGAGCCAGTGCTTGTCTGAAGACAGTTTCCGTTGTCACGTGGCCAGCGTGACTCGGGAATACCCTTTTACCTTCACCCCAAGGTGGTACCTATTTATCTATTCGCATTTGCATGCTTTCGAACTGCTAGGTTGGCGAGGAGCTGGGGCAACCTAACTAATTTGCAAATATGGGACCAGCCTAGCCTCCAGTGGAAGGAAGTTCCAAAGTCTGGGAGCAGCAACAGAGAATACGAAGAATATGGAGGCAGGAGCAGAAGATCCTCCTCCTCATACTTATTTAAGCAGCTGGAGACATTCCAAAATCACACTCTTCACACTTAAAGCACTCTCTGGGTGGTTTACAATTTAATTATGCAGGCTACATAGACAACACATTGGCCACCCCCTAGTGAGCTGAGTACTCAATTTACCAGCCTCAGAAAGATGGAAAGCTGAGCCAGCCTTGAGCCGGCTACCTAAGCCTATCAGGATCAAGCATATGTCATGAGCAGAGTCTTTACTGCAGCTTAACCAGTGGGCCATGAAACTCCCTGCTAATTTGCTTCCTGAAATGCAAAAAGGCTGTGATTTAACAAACATGTGATCTAACCCATAAAGTTTTAGGACCTGACCACTCATTTTTAGACTTGATCTCTTAGACCACCAATACTGAGAAAGTTTTATTATTATCTTAATAATAATAATATTTATTTATTTATTTATTTATTTGTTTGTTTGTTTGTTTGTTTACTTGTTTATTTGTTTATTTGTTTGTTTAATTTATTTTTTTTTATATCCCACCTATCTGGTCGGTTAAGAAATCATGAGTTGGCAAACTATTGATGCTTGTTGAGAGCTACTGAATGGAGAATTCCTGGATATTCACACCTTCAGAGAGCAGATATAACTTAATTTTCTCCATAGTTTCCCTTAGGAAGCACTGTGCAGTGATACCGAGCAGCCGCAACTGGTTGTTAAAGACCATATACTTTACATTGCAGAAAATGGCTATTTAGAAGATGGGGGAGGCAGTGAAAGACCTAGTATCTAGTTTTGCAGGACCTGTATACTACTCCCCCCGCTGCCACCCACATTAGTGGCTTAGTACAGAAAAAGCAGGCAGTTCTTGCTTGCTGCATCATGCTTGCTTCTCTTTCTGTAAGGGATGGATGGGGAACCTCTGACCCTCTCACATGAGTTGGCCTACAACTCAAGTTCTGCCTATAATATGGCCAGTAAAGCACAGAGCCTGGAGATACCTAATTACAAATTTGCCTGTCATTTGTTATGTTTGTGGTAATGAATAACCTAACTAATAGTGTTATAAAATTCCTTTTTAAGTGTGACAGCCAAAAAAAAAGTGTGTAACACCAGGTTGCTTTCAGAGGTTACTTTTAAGGCACTGGACAGGATTTATTGGATGTCATTGTCTTATTGATTTTAAGTTCCTATTTATTGGTTAGTTGGTTGGTAGGTAGGTGCATCTTTTTATAAATATCCCCATGGTGTTGTATGGGGAGATACTTGAATGGTGACCACTCCACTTGATCTTAGCCAAAAGGCCGAGAAGCGGTGACCACATCACCAAAACCTGCCGAAAATACTATGGGTTTGGACTGGACTGATTTGCTTTTCTTTCCTGTGGATCAGATGATGCAATGGAAAATGTGAATCAGCCCAGAGTCCGCCCCGCCCCCTGTCCATAGCTTTTCCTATGTACCAGAGAACCTTCCAGTTTTTAAAATTTTGAATCCTTTTGGATCAATTCAAGCGTGTGATCACTTGACTTGATGCAGAAAGGGAGGACAAGGTGTTTGTGCACACACTTGAGGCTCCTTCCCCCTCCCCTCTTGCCTCATTATGAGCATACCCACACACACTGCCCAACAAAGCCTCTCTTCGAAAACTCTCTTTTTTTAAAAAAAAACTGCTCCTCCTGGGCAACAATCCTGTTAATTTAATTTTATTTATTTTATTTTGTTTTATTTTAAACTTAACAAGGCAAAGCCCCATGTCAGAAGCTGGCAGTGTGACAGAAAAAGCCAGTCTCCTTGCCTGTTAATACAGTTCTTTGAACAGCACCACCTGCAGGGCTGTAAACAGAGAGCAGTAACACTAATGGGGCCGTGTGGAAATAGAAATAAATAAATGAACCGGTAGAAATACAAGCAGTTCAATTTAAGTGTGGCCACTTAAATCGAACAGACCCAAATTCCCTGGTGTGACTTCACAGTGAATGAATGTTGATTTCCCTTACTGTGTAGTTGCACCCTCAATTGCTAAAAGGAACAAGGAACTGTATTTTTCTGGCTGCTGACAAAGAAAATGCAATGTGTTAACTCCACAAAGCCATAAAATCCTTATGTGCTTAACATAATGGAAGTCTGGCCCCACCAAGAAGCAATGAACAACACAAGAAGTTGCTTTAAAAATGTAATATTCTGAGTTCTTGAAATATATTGTGGGAGATGGAGTCCAAAATATGAGGAGGACCAAAGGCCCTCAACCCCACTTGCTAAGTAACACAGGTTTCCTTCTGTGGATCCTTCACATTTTTCAGCCCTGTAAGCAGCTTGCTATGAGGCAACCTAGGTGGGAAAATGGTGACTTGTCTAAGGCCAGCCAAAACGCTTTATGGTTGAGTGGGGATTTGAACCCAAGTATTTCTTGGCTCATGTACAACACCCGATCCACTGAGCACACTAGCTGTCCGTAACTAATTGACTGATGGTAATCGGTCGATTTACCAGACATTCCCAACTTTGAGTCACAGTAAGTTAGTTATGACTCATGATCTGCAGTTCTAATAAATACAGACATGGAACACAAAGTAGAACAGGGCATCAGATTAGCGGTGAGCTGCCAGATCTACCCATAGTATTTACCATTACACATCTTGAGAAATTGGACTACGGAGAGATATCCCTTCAGCTTCAGTAATGTCTAGAGCAGTAACATGATTAGATGTGGGCTTTCAACCTGGGGAAAATAATATGAGTGCCTCGCAAAATAATTTTTTTTCTTACCACAATTATTAAGCAGGATTAAAATATATGTGTATTCCACTAAATATATATTTAGTGGAAGGTTAACAAGATGGGGGTTTGTGATAAATTCTAACTATGAACCGCTAGACTTCATCTCAAAGCCTGCCAAACCCACAAATTCGATTTGAAGCCACAAACCAGCCCAGGCTTGCTTGAAATTAGTCTTAATATAACTCAAAACATTTTTCAAACTTCATTTAACCTTTCAACAAACCTGTTCTGAGTTTTGCATTTCTTGCAAATGTATATATATATATATATATATATATATATTAAGGCATGCATGCTTCAACATGGTTTAGGCTTCTGCTGGCATCATTTTTCTCATCACAGAGCCAGAGAGGATCAATTTGACAGTTTCATTTTTTTCCTGTATTCAGATGTTTATTTAAATTCATTTATATAATATTTTTATCCCACCTTTCTCCATAAAAGGACCCAAGGTGCATTTTTAAAATCTCTTCCTATGGAATCTATGAAGAAATTTCCCAGTGAGTTAAAACTAACTAAATTCTTGACTCTGATACACTCATTCCTAGCAAGGAAAAGATCATGCTTTTCTGATAGAGGTTGAATCAAAAGGAGGTGATTTCCTGATGGAGGTTGGTTACAGCTCAGAAATCTTCCTTTTGCTTTTGGTGAAACACAGAGATTACAAAAGGAAGCATAAAGTACAAAGAAACATCATAGGCATCCTTGAGTCTCGAGAGACTATGGTAACATGCTCTGAATCAAGGAGTGCTCTCTCCAGAGCATGAAGCCTGGGTAAAGTAATATGGAGGATAGGCTGTTACCAAAGCAGCAGATCCCCTCTCTCCACGTTGCTGAAATGGTTCAATGGAAAGGCAAGAGCCAACCAGAACCATAAATAGGGTCAGCGACTGGGAATTTGCCCCAGGGCACCAAAATATATAGAGGACACTAAAATGGAGAGATGAATCTAATTGTGAGTGTTAGGAAAATCCATGGCAACACTTCCCTACTCTATTCAATCTCCTTTTTCTGAAACACAAACCATTTTCTTGTCCTCTTTTTTCATGGGGGCTTGTGTCCCTCCCCTCCCCAATTCACTGCAGAGCAGATGGGGAAAAGTTCTCTTTGCCCCAAGTGTCCACATGGCCAGTTACAGCTCTAGAAACAACACAGCCCTGCTATAAGCAAAGCTTGAGGTTGGTATCTTAGTCCTAACTGGAAAGTATGCTAGTTATTGGAGGGCTGCAGCAGGCAGAAGCCTCTTCAGCAGACAGAAATGCATTTATTTAGAAGAAATAGTAGTAATAAACATTGAGCTTCATTACCGAAAGTTTTCATTGGTTTTGACAAGAGAGACTGCACTGCAGTGTGACTATGTCCTCTGTTAAGTTTGAGAATACACAAAGGAAATTAAAATTGGCTTTTGCTTACTCAAACGGGGTGTGTGTGTGTGTGTGAGGGAAAACAGAGAGCTTGTTTCATTTTATCGACAGTATTACAATATGGACTATTGCTGAAATCATCTGCCTTGAAGAAAAACCTTTATGGGCCACTTTCCAAATGTGATTGAGGCATTCCTTTCCATCTGCAATTTGAGGCTGTCAAAAACTAATTAAATAATTACATGGTTGTTACTGCAGCTGTGCAAATTCTTCATTACCAGAGGCCTGCAGTGTGAGGCACTCTCCTGTTTGGGGTTTCAAAATATTGGTAATGGAAGGTGTGCTGTCAGTGCATGTTCAGCTGTTGCCAGAAAAAGCAGAAAAGGAGAGAGAACCCTTTGCCAGCCAGCATCTGTCACTCACTAAAGCTAGACGTCCTGTGTGTATTTCTGACGCACAAAATAAAATTCCTGCTTGCTGGAGAGCTGAAATATAAGGCTTATAAACAGAAATCGTCCAACAGGAACTGATGTCATTTATGAGCATCATTTATGATCCAGCAGCCTTTCCACCAGGCTGCAGAAGACTGAGAGAAGGAAAACAGACCCAGTGTCAACCCTCCTGAGATTTCAGCTCCCTTAAGATTTGTTTCTCCCGTACCAATTACAGGAAATGCCATTTATGAAATATTATCCAGCAGCCATTTCATCAGACTGAGGAACCATATAACATCAAAAATACATTCCCAAATTTACATTTCCCCTCTGCATTCTCTTCCCTTTTTGTGTTGAGTCCCTTTAGATTGTAAAACTGACAGCAAGGACTGTCTGATCTTTTAGTTTTTGAAGCTGCAGAGTAGGGTTATAATGCCGTGCCATAATATAATAAAATAACTAAGTTGGACTCAAACTGTATGTTAATAAGAATGGATGCTTTGTCCGGTTAATAGTTCCCTCTTCAGAGACACACACCTCAGCAATCAGATTTGCAAATTCAGCATGTTTACTTTCCAGTGACCAATCACAAAACAAAGCACATTGGGCTGTAAGGAACAGAGATGGAGTGGGGTGGGGGGGAATCACATCATACAACAAACACATCTTTTGCTATGTAGGAGAGGCAACCCTTCCACTTAGAGATCAAGGTCGGAACCTGTATCCAAGTCTCATGGGATTCCTGCTTGGACAAAGGGACTCTGAGGACTTTGGTGCTTGCGCGGGGGGGGGGGTCTCCAATATCACCTACTGTAATGTTCTTGCTGATTGCATTGGCAAAAGAGCTGCGCTGCCATTATATCTAAGTGTTAAAAGTTGATCACATGAGGCACAGTGGAGTTCTTCCTTCCCATGCCCCCCCCCCCGACTCACATTATTCTGTTGGGAAGTGTGTCATTTAACTTCATCCTGGCAGAGTCATTTTAGTTCAGAGCTTCAGTCACAGTATAATGCTTCGAATTGCTCAATGTGCCCTCCTTTCCTGCCATAAATTACTCCCTTCCCAATCGCCCTCTGCCACCTTGCTCCTCACCTCCCTGTCCCCTCGCTCACCCTCCCTGCCCAATCACCCCCTGCCAGCACTCTCCCTCGCCTCCAGCCCCCCTCTCTCAGTTCAGTGGATACCAATGGGACTTAAGGTTTGATAGCATTTTGGGGCAGATCCCATGTTAAAATTGTGGGGATTCTAGAGCATCCATGCTTGGATCAGTGTTTTTACACCAGTGTAAAACCAGGAACCCCTGATTTCTGTCTGGTATTCTGTGGGAACACATGGAGCATCCTTAAAGGGACAGAAGCAGCAAAGCTTTCTAAAGGGACAATGCAACACCTTAACCACTAGACGTTCCTGAATTTACTGTTCATATACTGTGTGGCTGTTTCCTTGAGACTGACCCAGAAACTACGGCAGGTTCAAAATGCAACACAGTACATGTGAGCAAATTTGACCGCATCTCCCGAATCCTAGCTCACATGATTGCTCAGGATTTTAAATGTTTGTTAATATTCAGCATTGGACTGTGTTGTGCTACAGTGGTTTTAGATTGTTTTATATTACCTTCCAGTACAAAATAGTAACTAATATTTCAAATAAATAAATAAGTATTATTAAATGTTTATATTTTTACAATATCAAACGCTGAGACCTTATCCAGGCTTACTCAGTAGACATGTCCCACTAAGCTCCATAAATGTTTTGGAAAATTTCTACCCCTTCTGCTTCAAAAACAAATTGCATAAAATCTTGGATGCTCCTTTGCATCAGTCACATTTGTGACAGACATAGAGCAGGAGAAGGGATTCACTTTTGTTCACACAAGCTAAAACCTGATATTTTTTTTTTTGTACACACAAGCCAAATCTGGTTTTATTTTTCCACTTCATCAGATCTTTCCAAGGGCCAGCATTTCACAATACATCCTTCTAATTTCTGCCATTAGCTTGTAGGAAGCCACATGTGCAAATTCCCTTAATGCATTTTCTGAATCAACATATCCTATGCTATTGATGCTGCATCTCAAATTATGCAGCAAAACTAATGTTCAAGCCACACTTTCACCACAGCTCCCCAAGGTAAGCATTTTACATGGGAAGCAGCCAACAGGAGGGACTGCATTAGCTGTACAGGATTGAGCAATATTGCCAGTCATTAAGTGGCAATTACACTTAATAAGACATTTGGGACAAATTCAGTTTTTATAGATTTTCCTTTACCTTGTTAAAATGTCTCAGCAGAGGTGTGGTTGTCTGTTTGGCTACCATATTAGAAAGAGTAAGAAAGGAAAAGGTCTAAAGCTGGGCATATATTTCAAGGTACAATTGCAGTAATTTTCCCTCCCCACATTTATGAACAAAATTCCAGTAAGCCACCAGATATGAGAGGTGCTGATCATTGCATTATAATGTATCTAACACATCTGTATGCCATTCACAAAACTCTGCATAGTGCCAAGTTGGTTTTAGGGCGTGGATAGCTTAAACACCTGCAAAGATCCACAGAGAACTGACCAACCATCAACCTGAGGCTTAGGGCCAATCTAGATGATACTCTTAATACATCAATAGAAGCAGACCTCTCTTAAAAGGTAAAAGACTGTTTATTTATTCTAACATGAGTTTACCTCAGTCCACATTTGACAAATTAACTTGTTCTTCTTTCATAATTACTGTATTCACTGAGACGACACATGGCTTCATTTGTATATTTGATTTTTTCCAGACATATAGCTTTAAAATTGGTGTACCTAGAGGGGAAATGTTGTAAGAAGAAGAAATACATATTTTCCAGGCATGTGCACAAATCTCAGAAAAAAGTGTTGAAACAGGGTGTAGCAGGAATGCTTGTGTTTTTCCAGATCAGTCCTGAGGTGGTTCAAGAAGCTGCTGAACAGCCTTGGGACAGTTTTCGTGTCCCAACAAATCACAAAAGCTTGCTTAAATGTTTTTGGCATTACAAATGTTTTATATATATATATATAAACCAGATATACTTGGCACCAGGTGCCATGGTAAAACAAGGAGACACAAAAGTAGAAAGAGATTGACAGTTTAAGCCCCCATAAAAGCCAGAACCTCCCGAGAAAACTCCAATTATCGAGTTTCTGAGAAAATCCCATATATTACCATGTTCTGGTGGCTACACAGAGTCTTCCTTAAGCTTATGATGGAGTGCGTGTGTAACTGAATATGGGATGGATGGCCGACTCTTTTAGGTGGGCGTTGCTTTGGAGAGGGCAAAGTAATACGATGGACAGATCATTCTCTCCCCCTCTCCATCAGTCATTTTCTACTTTATTTTAATTTTTAATGCCTGAAATTGGTCTTTATTTGCAGAACCAATATTTTCTTGCTGCAGCGACCTGCCTATGTTCTAGAGTGGGTGTTCATGTGGATTTTGACTAGGCAATGAGAGCACATTTGGGCAAACCAGGCTTCTGGCTAGGGACACCAAGAGGAGCTCCTCTTCACCCATCCTCGTCCCTATTTGTCTTTGACCATTTAGCATAATGAAAGAGTACCATTGATTGTCCTTAGGTGTAATTTGCATTGTGATCAAGAAGCTACCGTTAGGACAAAATATGGAGGGGGTTTCCTACAGGCAATGGTGTTAGACAAGGGTGCATTTTATCCCCTTACCTGTTCAACCTGTTAAGCAGAACATACCATACAGAAAGCCAGACTAGATTCAGATGACAGACTGAAAATTGGTGGAAGAAACATCAATAATTTAAGATACGCCGATGGCACCATCTTATTGGCAGAAAACAGCAATGACTTGAAACGGCTGTTAGGAAAAAGTGAAAGAAGAAAGTGCCAAAGCAGGACTGCACCTGAGTGTGAAGAAGACAAAAATCATGACTACAGAACTACACAACGTCAACGTTGACAATGAAGAAATTGAAATAGAGATTTTTTTTATATACCTTGGTTCAATCATCAATCCTAATGATGACTGCAGCCAAGAAATCAGAAGTCTAAGATTCAGAAGGGCAGCAATGAAGAAATTAAAAAAGATAATAAAGTGTAAGGATGTGTCACTGGAGACCAAGGCCAAGATCATCCACACTCTTGTCTTTCTGATCACCATGTATGGGTGTGAAAGCTGGACAGGAAAGAAAATTGACAGGAAAAAAATTGATTCATTTGAAACGTGGTGCTGGAGGAGAGTTTTGTGGATACCCTGGACTGCCAGGAAGACAAGCAAGTGGTCCTACATCAAATCAAACCTGAACTACCAGCTTTCAAGGCACAGAATACAATCTCAGGATGTTACGCTTCCTGGAATCTCCATGCAGGAGCCAAATCTAAGGACAAGCAGTCCTGGGAAAAAGAGAAAGAACTGCTTTTTTGTGCGAGAGTGTCTTAATATGGGATAGCACGAGGCTTAGATTGAGATGTAAAATTTCTGAAAATTTCCATTTTTTTCTGGAAAAAAACAGGGGAAAATATTTTTCCCTGAAAAAGAATGAGATTTTAGAAAATTTTATTTATTCATTTATTCATTCATTTTGTATCCTGGTCCCATTAGTGTCCCAGCACTACTCTGGGCGGCTTACAACTTGTAAAATAGAAAACAAAAATAAAAATAGAGATAGTAAAACGAACAACAAGAACCCTTAAAAACCAAATGGCACTGACTAGTCCCAGAGCAGATGGAAGAAAAGAGGGGAGGGAAGAAGAGGAGGGAAAACAAACAAACAAACGGGGGGGGGGGAGAAGGTGGTCAGCTGGAGTTGGTGTAGAAAGCCTCCCTGAAAAGCAATGTCTAATTGCTTCCTAAAAGTCCACAGGGAGGGGGCTAGGCAGAGCTCCTCCAGAAGCTGGTTTCATAAAGTTGGAGCCACTGCAAAGAAGGCCTTACTTCTTGTAGAGGATTTATGGGCCTCCCTTGGAGTGGCCACCCAGAGGAGCCTCAGCTGGGATGATCTTGTGGGTTAGGCAGATTAACTTAAGGAGAGATGCTCTGACAAGTAACAGAGGAAGTTTTACATCTCTAGGCATAAATGTTTGTTCCCTGTGCGGCTGACAGTAAGCTTCTAACAAACTCCTGAAGTGGAATATGGATCATGTGTGTTGAAGATATGGTAGCACAGCCCAAATGGATATGGTGGGAACCATTACAAATGCCAGTTATATTTGAATGCCTTGACAACTGCTTTTGCCATATTACCTGGTTACCTGTGTTCTATCCAGATTGTAGTCTCCTTTCCTCATTTTTTTCTTCTGCCTTTTTCCACAATCTATTGACCAAGAAGACATGTGAGACCTTTCCCAACTCTTGCTTGGCCTGCTTGAGGGAAGTTGCAAAGGGCCACCGTATGACACCACATAGACCTCTCTCCAGTCTCATTTTTGGGCCTTTAACTTTTCAAGGAACCAGATGCTGAAGAACTAACAACCTGAGCCACATCACCAGTAGCACTTTCTGGGGTGACAGAATGCTCCATAGGTATGACATTGTACCTGTCTCTCATGAAAATGGCCTTATTTATCAAGTGCACACTTGCACCCAGTAATATAGCTGTCTAATTGACACGGGGGGCGATAATGGTGCTTGTAGCTATTTTCAACTTTTCCTACTTCAACCATGATGTGATGGCAAGAAATGGAGAATATACACTGCAAGGCAATTACAAGTTTACAATAATGTCTCCAAGTTGCTGGAAAGCCACACACCATCTCAAATGCTAAGTACATAGTTTTGTTACTATTCATAATAATAAATAATAGCATTCCCAGGCCAGCCATCACCACTTAAATCAGTGCATGCATATACCTGAGGGAAGTGATACATAAACAGATTCTGTTAGCACTTATTTCATCATTTTATGGTTCAGGTCAGTGACTGCTACAGACCTAGGTGAACTGCTTTGAAAATAGTACCCTCATTATCCTGCATTAGCTTCAGTTTGTTAGAACTCCCCGTTTTCATTTTGGAGACCCATGACATGAACATCTGGTGTAAAACTGCTTTGCTTCTCCTGTTCATCTTAATATTCTGAGTTATGGCACTTTAATGAAGATGTTGCTACATTTGGGACAGAACATTTGTGCACCTTCCACTGTTGGAATAACATCAAATGGAGGTGTTATAGATTCACTGCAATCCAATTTCGTGTGCTTAATAGTTCTTGGAACCAAACTGAAATTTCCTTCTGCTAAACGATACACCAGAGAGCATGTGGGCTAGAAGTACATATCCAGCCAAAAGGGGGGGGGGGAAGGGGAAGAAAGAAAGAAAGAAAGAAAGAAAGAAAGAAAGAAAGAAAGAAAGAAAGAAAGAAAGAAAGAAAGAAAGAAAGAAAGAAAGAAAGAAAGAAAGAAAGAAAGAAAGAAAGAAAGAATTCACTCAGTTCTTTCTCTATTTGTACCCTTATTTTCTCCTTGACTGCTTAGTTTACCTCTCCCCAAGTATCCTTCTCCACTGATAGGACCACATACTTTATCCAACCTGTTCCTTCTCAAAGCACCTGGCATCCCTATGCAAAGGAAACCTTAGATTAGAAAACGAAGAAAATTTAGTATTTACAAAACACACTAAGAGCATAGTGGAAGGTCCCAAAGATATCCCCCACACCAAACTATTCCTAGGGTGACCATTGACACATCACCCAAAATGAGGACAAAGACATGCATAAAATGTGCAGTCATCTCTATGACTAGTTGAACATTAGGAAACAATAGATATCATTTACTACAGTGGAGAAGGCTGTGATCTGTATCTGCTCAGTTTGCAGTTCAACAGATAAATTCTGATGGGCAACTTTAAAGCTCCGCGCCTCTTTCTTATGATCTTCAAACAGGAGGCAGACTAGACAGCCTTTCAAACAGAGAACACCTTGACTCTTACACTCCTGTAAAGAGGAGGTCTTGCAGCATCTTAGAGACTAACAAAAGCTATAGTCCATTGAAATATGTGCCCAGAAATGTTATTAGTCTGTAAAGTGCTGAAAGAGATTGCTAGTTTTGCTCCAACAAACTACAGCCAAATGTGGGTACCCTTCTTTGTGTGTGAGGCCAAACTAAAGAAAAAAGAGGGGGAAAAAAGACAATGCCAGGCCACTTTTGTTGCTTTCCTCAGATGAATCGAGGTTTTTAAAATCAGTTTAAAGTCTCTTGGTAGTCACATAGTTCTTTGGGGGTCAGTTTGTGCGTCCTCCTGGGAAAACTTTTGATCTGTTTCCAAACATGTTGTATATTGGTTGAGGGGGCAACAGGGACTTTTGGAATCATTGCATTTGAGGCTTTGTCCTATGGCTGCCTGCCCTGCCTGCCTCCCACAGAGACATTCGCTGCTGGTGTTATTTTTACATTTTTCTTTATTTCTTTCAAACTGGAATAGCACTAGTACATAGAAAAAAAAATAAAACAGATTAAACTGCAAGGTTTCATTGTAGCCCAACACATGCATGCACACAGGGAGAGGGGTGGTGGTGGAGAAGGACAAAGAGCAACACAACCGGAGCCTGGGCTGGTAAGAGGGAAGGCACACCACTGAGTAGCAAAGAGAAATTGACCAGTCTGGCAACTCCTAGGCTTGCAAAGGAGGGAGCGCTTTCTTTCACCCAACATGTCTCTTTCTGTTGGCTCTCTTTTCTTTTTAAATATACTAAAGGTATAGTCCTGTTCTTCTGATTCCCTCCAGTTCCAATTGCAGGCAGAAGGAATGAAGGGGAGGAGGGAGCAGAGAGCCTATGACACAGATGAGCACACATACCTCTCACAGCCACTTGCCACTGCCAGTGTTATTGTTAGTATTTGTTTCATTTTTAATTTTTTTTTCAAAATGGGATAGTGCTATTTCAGTAGTACAGATATTATATCCAGTATATATATAGCACTATTACATTTTGTAATAGCACTATTACATTTTGAAAAAAAAATTAAAAAATGAATAAAACCTCCAGTTTTTATATGTGTATATGTGTATATATATAAACTGGAGGTTTTATTTATTTATTTTAAAAACAGTTTTTAAAGGGGGTTATTGATTTCACTTATTTTATTTTTTTATTATTCCGAACAGATATTTTTCAATATCAACCTGTATTTCTGATGATTCCATTTCCCACCAAATTATCCTTTCTGGGTTATATATAATTTCCCCAATAAATCTCAACTGATTAGCCATAAAATAATTTTTAATATTTGGTATACCTATATCTCCTTTTTTTAATTGTCTTATACCAATACCTTTTATTTGTTCTGCTTTTCTTCCCTTCATTACCATATCTATTAATCAATCCTTGCCAAACGTTAAAATCATATTCTGTTAATTGTAACAGAAGAACCTGGCATCCATTATATCACAAACCCCATACGTAGATACAATTTACTATGACATGGGTGAGCACACACGCCAAAACGATTTTTAACAATTGTATCCACAACTGAGTTAAAATAAACAGTCCCTTGAGTTTGTTTAAAATATCTCACTTTCCAAACAACAATAACATGCTTCCAGGCCAAAAAAAGTGCACTCAGCTGTACATCATGTAAACAGATATTTTAAAATTGATTTCAAGCACGCTAAACCGAATACAAACCCAGAATTTTTTCGATGTGTAACCTGTTGAGGATTGACTCAATGCAATTACATTTTTGTCTTTTAAGGTCAAATTCTTAAGTATATGCTTGGAGTCCCTTTCATTTTAAGAAATATATGAAGCAAGGGACAGAAGATAGAATTTCTACATCTTGGTGCCTAACATTCTCCTAACTTTAGCCTGTACGTAACTGGGTGATACAACTTTATTTTCCAAGTAAAAATGCAGCTTAGTGGTTCTGATCAACATCCTGGTTGGTATAGTCACATTTGCAACATAAATGGATCAAATAAAGAGGATTATATTTGGATAAAAAGTTTAGTCTAAAATAAGCCTGTAGAAACTGCAACTGATGGTGCTTAACAACGGCCACCTAGGCGAGTCAGACCTTGGAAATGTTACTTTCTGAAGCAACAGTTCCGAGAATCTCTCGGCCAACATAATTGTGCCCTTGCTTGTTGGAAAGCTTTTGGAGCTATAATCCAAAAAAGTAACTTTCAAGTGCTGGTTACAGCTTGTGCCTGCTAACTCTCTTTTCCTGCTCACTTAGGCAGGCAGTAAACTTAGGAACATAAAGAATTGATTTCTACTGAGTCAAATTATTGGTCCATTCTAAGCCAATACTGTCAACACTGACCAGCGGTGGTGGCTCAAACCTAGTATTTCCTACTAACCACACCCAATGTTGTTTAGCTTCTAAGATCAGACAAGTTTGGTGTGCTCAGGGTGGTGTGATGGGAATTAATGAGCCCTGATTATTTCCTTTGGATGCTTTCCTTTTAAGAATATATCTTCCAAACTCAGGATTAGCAAGCCTTTAGTGTCCAGCTGCAGTAATGTCCTCCTTCTTCTGCAGAGGAATGGAACATTATAGGCTCTCCCAATGAAACATTTTCTTCCATGAGATTATTTTTGGAAAGCATCCCATGGAAAACCCTGTACAGTGATTTGGCCTCCACATGCATCTTTTCAGGAGACACCTGTAAAGAACAGCTAGCCAGCAGTGGCATATGTAGTAATGCATGCTGTAATCCCCACCCACTACCAAACTGTAACCAAGGGAGGCTAGACTGCTTTATATTGTGCAGGTGTGGCCTTGCTGCATCTGATTCTATACAGAGGTCCTTTTACTGGTTTTATTTCATTTATTTTAGAAAACATACACATGCTGCCTTTTCTCAGCTGGGTGCCTCATATAAAGTAAACATTTCACAAATGGGGGGGGGGGGAACCCTTCATAAATTAGCCACGAAAGCAGCTGCACAATGATACAACAGAGCAAGCAAAAATATTAATCATATTAAAAAACAAAGACCCTCCCAGCAACTAAAATTACTCATGGAAGATCTTCATAAATGAGAAGGTAGTCACCAACTAAGAAACTTGTTAGTCAGACACATTAACAAGGGTCAGTTGAATAGCCTGCAGTGGCCGGTAAAGTAACCATAAGGCCTTTGCACACACATAATGCAGCTGGGCCTACAATGCATAAACCAGATCTCTGTAGATTTGCCTACTTTTTCTCCCCATCTTGAGTGGCCAACTGAACTGCAGAAACAAACTCCACAAGTTGCTCCCCCCCCCCGTCTCTCTTTCTCATCCACCATTCATTGAGTCCAGCCAGTGAGATGGTGCAAAGCAGGGTCCGGGAGTTTGATTCCCCACTAATGTCTCTCATAAGAAGATCCAGGCTGTTTAGTCTTAGGCAAGAGGCACAGTCCTAGAGCGCCCCCAGCAGAAGGGAAGGGAAAACCACTTCTCAGAACTTCATACCTCGGAAGCCCTGGCATGGGTCTTTATGAATCAGAATCATCGCTATTAATATTATTTATTAACCACAACATAAACAGCAATAATTACTAGAATTACTTACTAGGGATGATTCCAAAGAGGTCCCATTATATATTGCAGTTTTATTTTTCTAGAGCTACATGGTAAGCCTGTATTTACCTATTTTTCCCCTTCATCAGAGCTAGCCCTAAGACTAGATGTAGAGAGGCAGCTATTTCAGGCAGCAGATCCTACCAGGAGTGGTGATGTCTCCCCTGCCTGTTGCACTTGGGAGAGCTGCTCTGAAAGCTGAAAGAAAGCTCAGTGAGTTAGGTAGCTTGGGAGTTCAGTTTCTCACTTGAGCCTCCAGAGAGAAGATCCAGCCTGTGCAGCCTTGGGCAAGTTGCACCATACCAGGATATTCCTAGAAGAAGAGAATGGTGAACCACTTCTGAGTGCTTCTACCTAGAAAGCCCTGAAAAGGTTTGCCATAAGTTAGAATGGACTTGATAGCAGGGAGCTATTCCAGGCAGAAAAAAACCCTGACTGGCTAAACTAGCGTTAGGGCAGACTCAACTGAGCAAGTGCAGAGCTTCACTGCAGCTTCAATGCAAGTGACTTAGTTTGTGTACTCACACTTCTGGATGCAATCATATCCATATTTACTTGGCAGTAAGTCTGCCGCAGTCTGTGCAACTTGCTTCTGAGCAAACAAACATAGATTCATAAGCCAGTGCAGTCTTATGTGGCATGTTTTATTTTGTCAGAACTGACTTACAGTGACCATAATAGGGCTTTTAAAGTAAGTGAGATATAGAAGGAGTGGTTTTAGCAGTTCCATACCCTCAGCGAGATTCCACAGCTGAGGGGATTCAAACCCAGGCCTCCTAAGCCCTGGTCCATCACGATCCACTGCAGCACACTGGGTATCCACTGTGATCTTACATGGAAGCAAGTCCTGTCCATCTAAATGGGGCCTTCTTTCAAACTAGGCATCAGTAGGATTGATTCACTAATTTCTCTGCTTTTTGTGGCCATGCCACTCACAACTCGTTTTTAACTTTCCATTCATCCAGTTAGGCTTGATCAAGCCCAACTTTAACAGGATCAGGACCCCAAATATCTACCACAGACAGGATAGTGTACCACTCCAGTAATTAACTATATACTGTATTTATCCATAATAATTATTCCACCTCTGCTGCAGACATGTAATTAACAATGGGCCAGATTCCTAGGGTGCCTAAACTGACACAACCACTACACCAGCACCCATCAACCCTGGACTTCTATGTTAGACATAGTGAACATTTATGAAATTTGCTCCCTCCCCAGTTGTATGCTTTTGATGAAACATTAACTCAAACTCCCTCTGCAGTATTTTAATGCCTCATGCTTAGCTTTTTTAAAGAAATGTGATAGCCTAGCAAATGGTTTTTGAAAAAGAAAAGAAAAACAGCAACAAAACCTAAAGGCTATAAAATTGCCTAACAAAATAAAACATTCATAAACTATTTCATGAAGTTTACACATATGTGCTTAAGTCAGATGGGTGGACGGAATTATTGCTTAAGTTTTTCCATAACAGCTGCAACTTCCCATAAGTTTGCTGGATGCTGGATGAAAAGAGAAAGGTTGCTTTTGGAAGATGAACATGTATCTTGAAAACTCTGTGACACATCATTGCCACTGTGTCAAAATTGCCACTTCTGCCATGGTCGGGAAATACAGGCTCTTTGTGTAGCATGCACCTGACGAGGCACTTATCTATCTGGTCAGCTTGAGAAGTTATTTCTGAAAATTAATTTGCTATGCTACCCACTGCAAAACTCTAGAAAGTAACCTATTATGCTACCTGTTCCCTAACCCAAAAGCTAATATGGTAGTGTTAACATTATAAAAATAAAAACCTCATTATGTTACCTGTTAACATTATTTCATTACATTCCTCATTGCTTTCCCCACCCTTTTTTTTCCTTTTCTTTTCCGTTCTTTTCTGAGAGTGGGGGTTGAGAAAGGATTAATAAATGTATAAAAATTAGAACTTTCTTCTGAAACTTGAGTCACTTTTAAAAGTAATTTCACAATTGTCCTGTGTTTGCCCTATAGGAGCAACATGTGCCCTGCGGGCTTAATATAAATGTTCTGCTTTTGTTTTTTGTTTTTTAATTGCTATTTCCAGCCATTCCTGGGCCCAGTGCGAAGCTGCAGCTTTGGGGTCAGTTCTCCGAGATTAAACATGAGCGCATGGTAGTCAGGAAGCTTCAGCAGGTGACAACAAACCCATTCCCAGCATCTGTTTGACCGCGTACTGACATCAGCCAATTGGAATTGAAGCTGAGAGAACCTCAAGTTGTAAGACTGCATATGACCTTCATTTTGAAGCACAGATTTGAGTAATGAAAGGAAAGCCCATCCATTCCTGAGTTGTACAGCAAGATCTCACCATCCATCACTATTTTGTTTTAGTTCTTGTCCTGATAACAGCAAATAACAACCAATTAGTCCCTTATAAAATCAGCTTAAAACCCTCAGTCTCTTTTAAAATATTTCTGTGCTCTTGTTGCTTCAATATCCAGGAAGACTCAGAACCCAGATCCTTCATGAGGGTGGCTGGCCGCAAGCATCTGTTATGTTCTTTTTTCTTATAAATCCATACAAGTGATGTATAAAGAAATTCCAGCTATCTCCGTATAATTTTCCTTCACAAGAATGCATCCTGATCCCCAGATGATACAATGCAGTACCCACTTCCACCATTAGATGGTAGAAATATGTATACAGTGGTGCCTCACTTAACAGGCTTCCCGTTTAACGCCGAAATTGCATAGCGATGAGGATTTTGCGATCACTTTGCGATGGTCTGAATTGGGTTTTTTTCGCTTTGCGATGATCGGTACCCTGCCTAGCTTACTGATCATCGCAAAACGATGATATTAAAACAGCGGTTCCAAAATGGCTGCCGGGTAAAAAACATGGCTGCCCGCTGTGTTTAGGGATGGATTCCTCGCTTACCGGGCACCCAAAATGGCCACCTTATGGAGGATTTTCACTTAAAGGTAAGTTTTTAGCCCATAGGAATGCATTAAACAGGTTTTAATGCATTCTTATGTGCTTTTTTATTTTGCATAGCGACGAAATCGCTTTGCAGTGATTTTTGCACGGATTATTGTTGCTATGCGAGGCACCACTGTATTCAATCCTTCAAAAAACCTCCACTTTAGGAATGTAGGATATTGTGCTTCTGTATTCACAATTCAAACTGCAAATAAATGATCAATATTGGTGCACAATATCATGCCCATGTTGCCAGCAGGAAAAAAAGATGGCAGACTTGACATTAAAAAAAATGAGATGCTGTTGCTTTGCAAAATCTGATATGACATTTAATGAGAGGACATTTGGGAGGACATTAACTGATATAGTCACTGCACATGAGAAGTGACCTGATGGCACATAACATCTATTGAGATGTTTTTTCTTAATTGTCAAGCAATTATATAGTGACAAGATGGGTGGAATGGAGACTATGCCAGGAGACTATGAGAGGATATAGGTACCAAAGCTGTGCCAATATCAATCCCAGACACAAAACAGTATATAGGACCTCCTGTCCATGAGATCAATATTGGCTGAGTCAGTTATCTGCTGCCTGAAAATACTAAATAAAAACACCAGTAATATGTATTTATTTGTATTCCCAGAGTGTATTTACAAGAACTGACCACTAGAGGGAGACAGAGACAATGCAAAGTATAGCATTTGATATTTCCACATTTTTGGGCGTACACAGGGGCGATTGGAACTGATCCCTGTGGATGCTGCAGTCCTACTGTAATTTCACAACTTAAATGAGTGTGTTTCTGAACATTTGTTCTGCACTCTTTTTAAATATATATATTTTGAAAATATTTTCAACATCTGTATTTTTAAAAAATTGTTTTTGTTTCTTCATTTTTAGAGCCAGACACAGAATAGTTTTGAAAGCATGATTCTGTTAAGCCCATTTTTCCAGTAAGGAGTTAAAAAGAGTCACCTAATTGCTTCCTGATTGACAGGATCAAAGGTTCAGATTGCCTCAGAATTGAAGCTGTTTTCCCTTTAGAAAACTAATGTGAGGAGACAGTTTGGTCCCAGAGAATGCTTACTGTAATATTTTCCTCCCTATGCCTACAAACGTATACAATGTTTCATTTCACAAAGCTACTACCTGGCAAGGAGGAGCTTTATACCATGCATACTCAGTCTTATGACGAAGCGGCTGTTTCTCCTTTCTTGAAAGGCTTTTTTGAGGATCAGTATTTCAGTTCCTGCAGCCGAAATTCTTTCCAAATAAAAAAGTAGGTGAAACCAACCAGGTAAGCACAGTTGAGATTTTCAATTTATATGGACTATTTTATTTATATGGACTATTTTAAATCTGGGGATGTTTAGGGTCCCTTATTTCTTAATGGGGAGATTAAAATCATTTTTCTTTTAAAATATAATAACCCAAAAATCCATTGTCCAAACTTCCCCAAATTGGCCCCATAGCAGGAGCAGATTGTCTGCTACAACTGTGCCACAATTGGTACTGATCTGAAGACCAGTTTAAAAGTTTAACGTTTTGTTTGAGTTGCCCCATGTTTAGAATTGCCTTATAGAAATTTGATTCACTGTATAGCTCTTGTGGTGCAGTAATGTGTTTAGAAAGTTTTACTATTGTGTATTACATTCTTATTTATATGATGCGCATAGAAGCATGAGTGTCTGCCTTGGTATGCCTATTCCCAGAATAGCAGGACCACAAAATCAGCTGCCTATTAGTTCATGCTGCAGGTTATTTTCCAGACAACTATACATAATGGACTCTGCACATGACTGCATCAAAATGAGAGAGCAAAGACTGGATCTATTGCATAGAACAGTGATGCTGAACCTATGGCACACGTGCCACAGCTGGCACACAGAGCCCTCTCTGTGGACACGTGAGCCATCAGGCTAGCGGCTAACCTAGTCTCTGTGAAGAAATGATCTTCAGAATGACCTGTCCTCAATTGCCTTGCTCAGCTCTTGTAAACTCAAGCCTGTGACTTGCTTTAGGGAGTCCGTCCATCTCGTGTTTGATCTTTCTCTTTTCCTGTTGCCTTCCACCTTTCCCAGCATTAATGTCCTTTCCAGAGAATCCTGTCTTTTCAAGATGTGCCCAAGTAGGACAACCTCAGTTTCATCATTTTTGCCTCAGAGATCGTGATAGTGCCTCAGTATTCAGGTTTTATTGCACTGTTGGCACTTCGAAATAAATCTGTTGGTTTTGTGTTGTAGTTTGGGCACTCGGGCTCAAAAAGGTTCACCATCACAGGCATAGAATAATAATGGGTTTAGATAGGAAAGTGTGTGAATCGCATTTGCAGATTCACCTTCAGCTGAAATGTTTGTGTGTACATATTTCTACACATGGTGGGAACATATGGCCAGCAACAGCAGTTTTCAAGCATGTATATTTACAGCTCTTTAATTACCTGTAGGGCAGATATGTTTTCTAATCTTTATGAACATTTCTGAATGTAAGGTTTTATGGAGCTGCAGTTTTGTTGCATGCTCTGCCAAAAGTGCCACTTAACAAAATAATATGAATATTTCCTCAGACTTTCTCTGTAGAATTTCAATGTTCCTGTAATTTATTATTTTGAATCTGCTGCCATCTAGTGAGAACAAATGGCTAGTTTTCAAACATACTGGAGCTGTTCTGTACCAGATTCTATACAGACATGAGTTCAGAAATACCTATATATGCTATATACGTATAACATATTTTAAGCAACTTATGGTTTGGTCCTGTAGCTTATTAAGACAGTTGGCACTGGCTGAAAACAAAGAGATAGGTTAACCAACTTGTATATACTTTTTCATCAATGCCTTAATACAAAACAAATGTGGCAGGTAGTCAATACCAGAGTTGACTGATTCCTTTTGTTGTTATTTGGCATTATGTCCTTTACAGCTGAGGGCCACTCTATGAATTAATGACTTCCAAAAAGTCTTATCATTAACAGTTCTACTGTTATCATTAACAGTCCAGTAGGGCTGGAGTCCCCTGGCAATAACTCAGTAGCCTCCAGCTCAGCTTTTTAGCTCAAGACAGCTTTTAATAGTATACAGTGTCACTTCCCCTTGCTTTTTCTCCCACACTCTCAAAGAAATGAATTATATCTCTAAACCCTTGGGCGCCATTTACCAACTTGCAGACCCAGCTAACATCCTTGGAGTTCCGGTTCCAGGCACAAAAGAGAGCTAAGAACACAGCCCTGTTAGAGAAGGCTTGCATAGATGAGCAAACGAAGACAGGCCCATCCTCTCCCTCGGCATGCCTGTCATCGCTTATCTCTCCAGGGCTGTGGCAATGTCCAGGCTAACATACCTTTGTCCAAGCATGTGACTGATGTCTCTAGTATTTGACTCCTGTTGCAAGCAAACAAACCCCACGAGGGGATTCTCCTCTCTTACATCCTCTTCTTTGGACATAAGCAACAACCCCAACCCTGTGCTTTCCCAATCCTGATCTTTTATTCTCCTTGACCCTGTCTCCTCCAACTGTTCCTTGTCAGGCACACATATCTCCTTCAGCTGCATGGACTCCCTCCCATGTGATACTGAGGAAATCTGCCCTGATCTTGGCTGCCTAATACTTGGCAGTTCCAACAGTTTACTAGGGGTGCACACACACACACACACACACACACACACCTACTCAGCATGAAACTGTTTTCTGAGAAAGCATAACTGTAATTGGCTTGGACTGATACTCTAATGAAACAGTGTATATTAATTCTGTTTGTTCTACTTCTCTATATCCTGCGATGATACCAAACTAAACCACACCCCTATGCATGTTTTGTCACTAATCATAAAGGGAAAGCATCCCATGCACACGCATTGACCAGTGGTTGTGTTTTGAAACAATTTTGGTGACTACATGAAAGGAAATATCACCTCTTAGTGATATATTAAATCATTTCCCTCAGTCTACAATCTGAGGTAGTGTAATCCGTTGTGGCGGACAGCCCACATGTCACTCCTGTCAGTCATTTTAGAGCTCTAGCGCAAGAGCATATGACAGGACAGGAGGGACGGAGTCAACAGAACGGGGTGAGACAGAGAGTCAGTTAGGGGGAAGATTGAGAAGTGTTTGGACAAGTAATTGAAAAGCTGATGTGTTAGAGAATATAAAAGAGTTAAGAGTACTAGGAAATACATAGACAGTCAGAATATATTGAGACCTTGATTAAATGAATGAATACCAGCAAGCTTACATGTAATCAGATCCACATTTATTGAATGAATAAGAATAGAACATCAATGATTTTACTTCTGTGATTTACCTACAAAAATATAAATAAACCTTGTTATATTTGGAAGCAATAGTCTGTGATTCATAATTGGTACAGTGAGGGTAATACCCTCTGGTGGCAGGAAAAAAGGGGTAAAAAGAACAAGTCATGTCTGAAGGTGGACCTGTGTGTGGGAAAGCAAACAGGGGACACTGGGGGTGCATGACAAAAGTGGAGGCAGCAGTGTGATTCAGAATGAATGAATTCCAGTGAGCCTAAGTAAAGATAAATCTTCTGAATCTAAGGGACCTGGTAGCTGAAGTCTGTGGAAGAAGGAGTAAGGAACCCTAGAGCTCTTAGTGGACAGCTTGGAAAGGGACTCCAGTTCACAGACCTAGGAAAGGCTAAGGCAGGGAAAAGACTCTGAAGAGAAGTCTGGGTTTAAAGGCTTACCTCACACTTAGAAAGGAAGGACCTAGGGGCTAGCTTTAGATCCCAAAGCTCTGAGAAAAGGGAGCACTGAGGGGACCTAAGTGAAAGCCAGGGTCAAGAGAAATAGCTGAGGTGGCTGAAAATAACTGAGGCTTAGAGAAGAAAAATATTTCTAAAACAACTGGGTGTCTGGAGGCTAAAAGAAACAGGGTTTCAGACACAGGAACAGAGAGGCTAGGTGCCTAAAGAAATAAAGTAGCCACTCAAAGTTGCCAGAGGAGAGCTACAGTGTCTCAACCTCTCTAACATAGAAAAGAAAAAAAGATTTTAAACTGAGGCTTGCCTAGCTGCCTCTTTAAACACCAGCCTATTTGTCTAAAAAAACACATAGAAACATGCCTTCTAAGCAAGGGGAAAAGTTAGCGATGGAGGCATCTGATATGCAAAGTTTACCTCATGAAGAAGAGAGCTCTCTTGAAATGATAGAGCAGGAAGAGGAAACATCAAGGGGAGAAACTGGTTTAACCTCACAAGAATTTGAAAGATGGAGGTTGCAGCAGGAATTTAAATTAAAAGAATTAGAGATAAGAGAAAAAGCCAGAGCTGAGGAAGCCAGACAGTCAGAAATAAGGATTAGGGCTGAGCCTGAAGCCAGACAAAAGGAGCTAGATTTTGAAAGGGAAAGGGAAAAAGCCAGAGCTGAGGAAAGACAATTACAGCTCAGACCGGAAGCTGAAATGAGAGCAAAAGAAATGGAATACCAATTATTTTATTTATTTATTTATTTATTTATTTATTTATTTATTTATTTATTTATTTATTTATTTATTTATTTATTTATTGTATTTATACCCCGCCTATCTAGTCATTTCAAAATGAAATGAAAATGCTTTAGAAATGAAAATATTAGAATTGGCATCTCTAAACTGTAACAACAGTAACAACAGTAATAATTCGCCTGAGGGGATCTCAAAAGTGGACATTAAGAAATTCCCTCAATTTAGAAAGGGTGATTGCCTCAAATCATTCTTAATCCTGTTTGAGAGAGCGTGCTGGGATTATAAAAAAGAAAATGGTTATTCTAAGAACGCAAACAAGTGGGGAACTAGCTGAGATTCGAAAGCATGCGGTTTGAAAGCATGCAAATGCAAGTAGATAAATAGGGACCACCTTGATGGGAAGGTAACAGCGTTCCGTGTCTAAGTCGCACTGGCCATGTGACCACGGAAGATTGTCTTCGGACAAATGCTGGCTCTATGGCTTGGAAACAGGGATGAGCACCGCCCCCTAGAGTTGAACACGACTGGACAAAAATTGTCAAGGGGAACCTTTACCTTTACCTTAGCTGAGATTTATTCTCAAATGCCACAAGAGCAAGCAAGAGAATATGAGGCATTCAGAAAATTGGTTTTCGCGAAATTTGGAATCAATGCTGAGCACCTCAGAAGGGAATTTAGAGCATTGACCAAAAAAATGCTGAGGAATCATATTCTCAGTTAGGAGCAAATCTGGTCAGATATTTGGAAAAATGGCTAGAACAAGCTAATGTTGAAACTTTAGAGGATATGAAAAATATAATTGGGCTAGAACAATTCCATTTGGTTCTGCCTGGAGAACTAAGATATTTAGTCAGAGATAACCAGCCTAAAACAGTACAGCAAGCAAGTGAGACAGCTGATTTTATATCAGAAATCAAAAACCTGAAATTTTCTGAGGTAAAATTTGGTGGTAGAAGCTGGGAGGACAGAAAGAAAGAGCCCAGGGATTACCCCAGAAATAAACAGGCAACTGGAAGCCATTTTAGAGACAACCCCTTAGAGCAAAATCAACAGAGGTATAAAAGCAGTGAAAGGAAGGGAGACAAGCCCCCTTTCTTTGAACAAAGAGTCCCAAAAACTTGTTATGGATGTGGAGAAAAAGGACACTTCATTTCACAATGTCAGACCTCAAAGAATAAAGAATTTAGTAAGCAGAAAGGAGGGGGAAGTTTGCCCAATAAAGTTTACTGTATACAGCAGCAGAGAGAGAACGTTGAGGCAGCTGAAAAAGGATCAGTGACTGCTAGAGCAGAAAGCCAGGAAGAACAGCCACCTTTAGCAAATGTGGTGCAATGTTATTTTATTGAAAGCAACCAGGAGCTGCTTTATTGCTCTGGAGAAACTATTTATATAAATAATACTAAGTATCTAGCTTTGAGACACTCATGCTCTCAGGTAACCTTGTGTCATTCTGATATAGTATTGTCCCTCAAGGAGATATCATGAAAAATGAACAAATAACCATAAAAGGTATAGGGACTGAATTAATTACTCTACCCATGGCTAAAGTACACATGACTTATCAAGGGTGGAATGGAAGGTGGAAGGTAGCCATCACAAATCAAATTCCTGCTCCTTGTTTGATTGGGTTGGATTTATCTGAGCATGTTAAGAGTGTTTTAATAGCTACTCACTCCCAGATAGAAAAGAAACACCTGAGGAAAATTGTGAAATTCCCAGATGAAGAAATAGGAGAAAATGAAGCAAATGAACTAGCTGAAGTTGTGAATATAAGAATGTCATGAGTTCAGCCGAAGAAGATCTGGAATCTGAGGGATTAATTACAGCTGAGGAGAATGCTGGGCAATCAGAATCGCAGGCAGCTGAATCACCACCTTATTATCCTCCCCCAGTAGCCAGAATGAGGGATAAGCTTCGGCAAGGACTCATGACACAAAGCTCCAAAGCCCGCATGGATACTTCCCATAGGAACATCAGATCGACCAGCCCTGAGTTTTAGCAGGATGAGGTGTTTAGATGGCTGCTGTTGCTATAAAATCTGCACCCAGAGGCTTGCAAGCTTGTGGAAGCAACAAGTTGACACTTTGGCTTGCATTCATGCTCCTGCTTATCCTGGATCCTGTTCTCTGGACCCTTCGCTTTGCTTGCTGTACTGTTTTAGGCTGTTTATCTCTGACTAAATATCTTAGTTCTCCAGGACTCTAAGTTTGCTTTGGACTCTGACTGACTCTGTGCTTTGGCATTTTGGTATCTGCTTTGCATCTTTTGGACTTATGATACTGGACTAGTTTATTGGACTGTTGCCTGTTGAAACTCCCTGGGAATGCGACAAAGGAATCCTCATGAAAACAGTTTTAGACAAGAACAGAGACAGGATTGTACCTTACAACAATGTTTTAAGTTGGCCAGAGAAAGACCAATAACTCCTAAGTACCCTGAAAGATTCTTTGTGGACAAAGACCTGTTATATAGGAAGGTCTTGGTAAATCCTAAGAGGGGAGGGGAAAACATCCACAGATAACTGATCATCCCTTTTAAGTACAGTGGTGCCTTGCTTAGTGATCGCTCCGTTGAGTGATGAAATCGCTTAGCGATGGAGTTTAAGCAATCGCTTAGCGATGGTCCCTATGGGGAAAATTCGCTTTGCGATGATTGCGGGGAAGCGATCATCGCAAAGCCCCCATTTTCAGCCAGCTGGTCGGCGGTTTCAAAATGGCCGCCGGGTAAACAAAATGGCTGCCCGCTGTGTGTCCTCGCTTTAGAGGCACCGAAAATGGCCGCCCCTATGGAGGATTTTCGCTTAAGGTTAGTTTTGAAGCCCATAGGAACACATTAATGGTGTTTTAATGCGTTTCTATGGGCTTTTTAATTCCGTTTAGCGATGAAATCGCTTAGCAATGTTTTTTCCTGCACGGATTAACGTCGCTAAGCGAGGCACCACTGTACAGGGAAAAGATAATAGAAAATGGACATACAGATACCTTTGCAGCACATTTGGGGATCACATGCACAAAGCAGAGGATAGTGCAAATTTTTACTGGCCTGGGATGGGGAAGCAAGTAAGATCATATTGTCAAAGCTGTGACATATGTCAAAGGCAGGGTACTGGCAATGACCAAACTAAAGCAAAATTGTGTGTCGGGATCTGCAGATGAAGCCTTGTTGTCGGGATCTCCAGATGAAACCTAGTTGTCAGGATCTGCAGATGAAACCTTGTTGTAGGGATCTGCAGATGAAGTCTAGTTGTAGGGATCTGCAGATGAAGCCTTTCCCCCCTCTTGACCAGCAAGGAGAAAGGAAGAGGCGAGCACTCGAGTGTTTGTTTCAGGGCGGGATCCGGATGAACAAAAAACAGCATGCTGTGCAACGCTGTTCAATGGGAATTCCCCCCATCCGTCGCTGCGCCCCCCTTTTATTGTTCTCTACTACCTTTGCACTAGTTAACCAGTGACCATTCTAAACACAGGCAGGTAATATCCTGAATACACAAGTATGGTAAACAGAGGGGCCGGTAAACAGAGGCACGTAAATCCTAAATACACAAGCAGGGTAAATATTCCTGAATACAGAGCAGGGTAAACAGAGACAGACAACACTTTAAATACACAAGTAAGTTGATACAATTTACCCAGAGACAGGTAATTATCCTAGATACCGAAACAGGTTAATGAATCATCCTTACTGCTGTGTACGTGATTTGCGCGCTTAGCACAATGTCTGCTATAGCCACAGATATATACATTGTAAAAGCATACAATTTCTCCACAATTGTGCCCTTTACAATTATATCAACCCCATTTCAATGCATAGGCCTGGACATTGTGGGACTATTACCTAAAGTAACTAGAAGGGGAAACCATTTCATTTTAAAAATAATAGATTACACCACCAGATATCCAGAAGCCGTTCCATTGTAAAATATAGAGACCAAAACTGTGGCAGATGCCTTGGTGAACTATATGTGTCGCATGGGCTTCGCTTCAGAAATCGTCACTGGGTTAGGAACATCATCATTTCCAGATTAATGAAAAGGCTGGGGCAACTTTGTGGCATAGCTCAGTGGTTCTTAACCTTTTTGAAAGAAACGCCCCCTTGAGCCATTGAGGAAGTTATCATCGCCCCCCTCCCTGCGGTGATACCTTTTATTTATTTATTTATTTAATTCTTTATTTATTTATTTATTTATTTATTTATTTATTTATTTATTTATTTATTTAAGACACTTAAATCCAATGACCCCTGAAAACAAAATTAAATTCCAAGAAAATGAAATGCCCCCCAAAAAGTAACATTTAATGATTTAGTTGCAAGTGAATTTTAAGACGCAAAAAGAAATACAAAAAGGGCATAAAAACAAATGCAGGAACTAAAAATTTCATGACAAAAAGTCTGAAACTAAATTAAAATTGGAGGAAAATATATATTCATGCACACTGTAAAAAGGCTGCAGCCATCTTCACAGGTTTGGCTTGCTCCAGCGCCCCCCTACCGCCCCCCTTCTGCTCCAGCGCCCCCATGCCGCCCCTTTTTGTTCTACCGCCCCCCTGAAAAATGAAATCGCCCCCTGGGGGGCATTATCGCCCACGTTAAGAACCACTGGCATAGCTCACATTACATCATCCCCATACCATCCTCAGACAAATCGATTAAGAGAAAAATTTATGGGACCTAATGCGAATGATCAGAGAATTCATTTAACCTTTGTAGCACTTTCTTAATATGGTATAGTCAGATCACCTATAGCATATTAAGAAAGTGCTACAAAGGTTAAATGAGGCCAGATTAACAGTGAAGGCTAGTAAATGCCAGCTAGGTAACTCCAAGTTAAAATACTTAGGCCATATTATTGGGACAGACATAATCAAACTCCTTACATAGAAGATTGAAGTAATCAGTAGCTGGACTAGACCAACAACAAAGAAAAAAGTCACATCTTTCTTAGAGTTAGTGGGCTATTATAGGCACTTTATCCAGAACTTCAGTGAAATAGCTGCCCCTTTATTGGACATAACCATAAATGAAAAGCTGACAAGATCCAGTGGTTGAGCGACTGTGAGGAGACCTTCGAGAAGGTAAAAACTGCACTGATGACCAGTCCTGTCCTAAGAGTCTTGGAGTTCCATCGAGCTGTGCTGAGCCAGGAGGACAACAACGGGGACCTTCATCCGGTGACGTTCCTGAGCAAGAAGCTGCAGGCAGGCAAGAGACACCTTTTCACTATAGAACATGAGTGTCTGGCGATTGTATAGTCTTTACAGAAGCTCAAACCGTACATATGGGGAAGACATGTTGTTCTCTGCACAGACCATTCCCCACTGCGGTGGTTGCAGACTACAGTATCAGAGTGAACAATAATAAGTTGAGGAGGTGGGCCCTACTCCTACAAGACTTTGACTTTGAGATCCAGAGTGTTAAAGGGACTCAAAATGTGGTGGTCGATGCCTTGTCAAGAAGAACAGAAGACTGACAAAAAGGGACTAAAATAATATGTAACTTTAATGTTATAAAAACTATTGTAATTAAAAGTTCTAAGTGTATATTAATTGGAAAAATTAATTAAAAATCTAAGTTATATATGAATTAATGGTAAGTAAGGTTTGTATTGTAAGTAATAAAAATGTCGATAAATGTAATTTAAAGTAATAATATTAATATGTTCTAGAAGGCTTTCACAGCCGGGATCTGATGGGTTGTGGGTTTTTAACATTACTGAAAAACCCACAACAACCATCAATATTAATATGCTTTAAACTGTGTAATTGAGTGAGTATACATGGCATATGTTCAATTGAAAAATGTTTTAAAGAAAATTGTACATATAAGTAAGTTATTTCATATGTTGTTCATGAGGGTAACCTACTGTAGATGTTACCCCATGATACAAACTTTCCAAGGGGGGAGGTATGTGGTGGACAGCCCACACGTCACCCCTGTCAGTCGTTTTAGAGCTCTAGTGCAAGGGCCTATGACAGGACAGGAGGGGCGATGTGGTGTCCGCACCTCGCGGCCCCTTCCTGACTCCCCAAATACAGAGCACACGAAGGCAAACCAATACTCCTTTTCACACGCTGCCACCAGTTGATCACTAAATCAACATACTTTCCTTGTGAAAGGATGAAGATGAAGGTCCAAACATCACTGTCTTTTAAATAAAATTATTGATTACAGATGTTTGATAATTAATCATATGTAACGTCTACGGGTTTATTTATCATCAATATCAACCTTATATTTGTTATAACAGTTTTTATTTACTCTTCACACTAATCACACCTCAGCTCTCCCAAATACCACTGTCTCACTCTCCACTCTCTTCTCCCTCTTGACTCTGACTGACTCACTCTCTGCCTCTGCTTCTGCCTCTTTTACATATCTCTCAGCTCTGCCTCTCAGCAACATTAGCCTGCAACATGAATATGCATGACTACTTAACATAATAAGGGTGGAGTCAACAGAACTGGGTGAGACAGAGAGAGAAGATTGAGAAGTGTTTAGACAAGTAATTGGAAAGTTGGTGTGTTCGAGAATATAAAAGAGTTAAGAGTGGTGCCTTGCTTAGCGATGTTAATCCGTGCAGAAAAAATCGCTGCTAAGCGATAACATCGCTAAGCGAAAATTAAAAGCCCATAGAAACGCATTAAACACAATTAATGTGTTCCTATGGGCTAAAAACTCACCTTTAAGTGAAGATCCTCCATAGCACCGCCATTTTCTGTGCCTCTAAAGTGAGGTATCCATGCCTGAAAACAGCGGCCGGCCATTTTGTTTACCTAGCGGCCATTTTGAAACCACCGATCAGCTGGCCGAAAATGGGGGCTTTGTGATGATCGCTTCCCTGCGATCATCGCAAAGCGAATTTCCCCCATAGGGACCATTGCAAAGCGATCGCTTTTGCGATGGCAAAAAGTCCATCGCAAAGCGATTTCGTCGCTATACAGAGCGATCACTATGCAAGGCACCACTGTACTATGAAATACATAGACAGTCAGAATATATTGAGACCTTGATTAAATGAATGAAATCAGATCCACATTTATTGAATGAATAATAATAGAACATCAATGATTTTACTTCTGTGATTTACCTACAAAACCATAAATAAACCTTGTTATATTAGTCTGTGATTCATAATTGGTACAGTGAGGGTAATACTCTCTGATGACAGCGAAAAAAGGTAAAAAGAACAAGTCATGTCTGAAGGTGGACCTGTGAGTGGGAAAGCAAACGCGACGCTGGGAGTTAGCGACATCCGTATTATTGCTTACAATAACTTGGCCTAATTTTTGTCAAGGTGTGGTGATGCACTACACAAGCCTGCATTTTACAGATAACTGTGTTATTTCCACCTTAATATATGGAGGAAGTATTAGATCTAAGAAGGCCATCAGGAAAACATACAGAAAGAGACAGAAGAAGTAAAAGGGGGAAAACTATCTAAACTGGCTCACATCTACTGTAGCATTTTCCTAGACAAAGGTTTTTGTTGTTCCTGCTTCTGGTTTGCATAGGTAAATTGTGCATTTATTGAACATAATCCAAACTCATTGATATTTCAGTTCCTGAAAAACTGCAATTTCAATTCATCTCAGCCACATTATTATGTTAACTCAGAGGTATGTAGCTTGGGTATTGTTCTGCAAGATCACCCAGAGTCTTCACTACTCTACATCTGTGGTGGACCGTGGCAAATAGATACAAGGTCAATACCGACACCCCCCCTAATCTGAGCAGCTCATCACCTCCATGTTATTCCTTTTTATAAGGCCAAAGCCACTCTACCATAGCTCACTTTGCCGCCAGTGGTTTACACTAAAAATATGTTTGCTTGTGGAGGAACACTGAGTTGGACCTGGGGGTGGGGTTCAAATCTCAGTTTAATCAGGAAGCTCCTTGGTCTCTCTCTTTCAATCTCTCTCTGCCCAATTTATTTCACAGGGTAGACATTACCCAGGCAGCCCTAGCTTGGTAAAAGTAGAGGGCAAAACATAATAAGGGGCGGAACTTCCAAGAGAAAACGATGATGTACTATGTATGATGTACCAAAGAGAAATTGATAATGTACTATGGTGGGTTTGCGCTGAGGATAAGATAGCTCGTTGTACTTGTGTTTAACAGCTAGCTAGCATCTTTCCTTCCTTCCTTCTGAGAGATTCCTCTGCTTTATAACTGGGGTCCTGAGGGGACGAAAGGCAGGTCTTGCCCCTGGTGTCATGGCGGAGAGGGAGGGAAAGAGGAGAGTAAGCGCGCGTGCGCGGGCCTCCTCTGCCTCTGCTGTCATGGCGCCCGTCGCCGGTGAGGTAAACACAATGTGCCGGATGGAGGAAAGGCGGTGCGACGGGCGACGGGGCTGGGGAAGGGGCGGAGAGAAGAGAAGGGGAAGGAGGAGGAGGAGGCGGGACCGGCGGCGACGGGCTTGGAGGGTTTCGTGCGGCGGGGGCTGCTGGCTGGCCTCCGCCCTCGGTACAATGGAGCGAGGGCAGTAAGAGGGCGAGAGGCGAGCCGTTGGCGAGGACGGGGCAGCGAAGACGGCGCGGGCGGCGGGCGGCTATATATCGGTTACCGAGTAAGTTTACCTTCGCCCGCTTCCTCTTTTCTTCCTCCTCCTCCTCCTCCTCCTCCTCGGGTGGGATGAAGGGAGACCCCCGGCTGACGTCTCCTCCTCCTGCTCGTAGATTTCGCCCGCCTGCCTGCCTTGGTTCTTGCGGGGGGAAAAGGTGATCAGAGGTGAACCCTGCGAGGTGTCCCTCCGGCCCCGGCCGCGGAGGAGCGGAAGGAGGTTCGCTGGGCTCCCTAGGCCTCAAAAGTGCCCTGGCAGGGCCCTGCCCTTCGCAGTGCTGGGCGGCGTGACCAGGAGCCGCCTCTGAAGGGAGAAGGGGATTTCCCCCCCTCTCCGACACCCTTCTCCTCTTCCCCCCCCCCCCCCAGGCGCCCCATACCTGGCCAGGCCCTTCGGGTTTTTCCACGGCTTGGGACTTCAGCCGGTCTCCTACCCCTCCCCTCCCCACCTTACTCACTCTTTGCAAGCATCCTGACATTAGGAGCAGGTGCCGGGGTTCGAGGTGGTGGTGGTGGTTCGTTTCTGCCTTCTCCGGATAAGGTACACAACAGTTTATGTACAGTATCTCTGTTTGGTCAGCTGCCTAGGTTGGGAGATATACTTGCTTCAACAGGAGTCTTTCCCTGGAAGGTCTCTGGGCGGCTTACAACATTTAAAATACAATAAAAAGGCAAAATAAAAGGGCAAAAATAATTAAAATGCAATTAAAAATATATACTCTATATTTATAAATATATATAGATAAATATATATTATCGCTCCTGTGGAAAGGATTTCTGTGCTAAAGACCTCCCGCGCAGTACTAAAGAGCTTTTGATGAATGTGGTTCAACTTGTAAATACACTGGCTGTGTACTTCATGAGTATATAACGAAATGCAGGCATATATGATGAAGTACATTACTGGGTTTGAATAGGGTCAGAGTGAAGGATGGCTTTGCCAGTGTTAGCCACCCAGGTACCATAATTTCTGTTAATTTGTCTTGCTTGAAACTATTGTGTAAACAACACGTGAAACTTTAAAAAAAATGACTGCTTTTTTTCCTGATGGATTCTAAGTGAGGACAGGACAGGAGCATGGACTTTTTAAAATGAATGTTGCCAAACTAGCCTGAATAATGGAGAGTTTTGTGGTACTTAAAAGATGAACATATGTATTGTGGCGTCTGTAGGTTGAAATCCATTTCTCACATCTCATGAATACTAGTCCATAGAAATTTACACCATAATAGATTTGTTATCCTAAATTGCAGGGGTGGGGGTTGTTCCATCCTTTCACAGTCATTGGGAAAGGAGGCTCTCCATCATAAAACTATTAATTCTGAGGGACATTTTATGTGGTTGTCAAATTCTCTCTGGCTTTGCACCCTACTACTTCCTAATACCTGTGAATCACTTCTTCACTGGACAGCCTGATGGTATTAACTCAAAATATTTAATGGTTTACCAGTGCAATGTTATCCATATTTACAGGTTCAGTGGAGCTTTATTTTCTGATTTAGGATTGCAACCTTTGGGTGCCAAGCATCTTCGTCTTAATACTTGTGCTACAAGAGCTAGCAAAAAGTGCTTAACATGAAGGAGCTTGCATAAAAATTAAATGCATGTTTGGCCAGGGTTAATTAGTTCTTTTCCAGAGAAATTAAATAGTGTTCAAAAGTTATTTCTCCAGTTTAAAATGAGATAAAAACTTGCTTTTTATTAAGGATGTTACACTAGCATTGCTTGAGCAATTAGTACTCTCTGCTCTTTGGATGAGTTTTCCTGGTACCCCCAAATATTTTTGGATTTAAATATGATGGTACCTTAACATTGTACATATTGCTTGAGTCTGGTAAGAATTGCAGTCCAAAACATCAAGACAACATCATATTGGTTAAGATTATGTTTCTATCTATATACTGTATATGTATCTGTATTTCATACACTGAGTTATTTCATGAATCACTATTTCTCTTCGGTCCCTTAAAAGAGTTAAAAGACTGGACAGCTGATTCATTTTTTGTCTGGTCTTCACTTGCTTTCTGTTTCCTCTATTAGTTAACCTTTCAGTTTTACACTGTGTGCACTTTGAAACAAGGATCTAGATGCAATATTTAGTGGTTATTTCTGTAATCTTGTAAGACTGAGTGATGGTAAATTACTTCTATTCAATGTATCTAGTCTGAGTTAATGAAGTTTAAAAGAGATGCTCTCCATTCCACTCCTCCACCCAGGCCTCTGTTATTAGAAGAGTCAATTCAAGAGGTAGAGCCTGTAATTTAAGTACAAAGTTGCCTCTCCAGTTCCTTGTTTATTAATTTAGCTCCAAAGATTAATGGAGTATTGGTGCTGAGTATTGCATATGTTGTTGAAATGATATTGCTTGTAGGATGCTGATTGTGTATAGATATACACACCTTTCCAGTTGGGTCTCAAAGGTAGTAAACTTTCTACAGCATGTGCTCTGCCCGGATCATACCAGTATAATTATGTTGAAAGGTCAGAATATTGGTCAGTTATTTTAAGTCATAAACCTTATGCTAAAAAAGATTTCTTATGTATATTTGTTTTGCCAAAGAGAAAAAATATTTTTGTTCACTAATAAACACTTGGATAGAGAAGTAGTGACTTGCTTGAAGCATTGCAGCAAGCTTCCTCACTGTGGAAGTGTCATATCTTTAAAATTAGCACTGCTCTCTCCATGGTACCTTTCCACCCCTATTGAGAAAACTGCTTTCTTTCCCTCATCCCATAGGAAATATTGAACAGCTGTTATGATGGGAGATGCTGCAAAACATTGCTTTGCCAGACATAATAAAGAACGAGGAATTTTAAATGAGGAAGATTTTCAGAAGCACGCTTTACGTCATGATCACCAAGTGATGGATGATTATGGAAATGGACATAGCAACAAGATGGACACAGGACTTGAGAAAAGAAAGGGTGCCCTGGGTTATTATGGAACGAGTCCCAGAAAGGGAGCACATGGTGCTTTGAGTAGTCCACTTTCACCTAAAAACAGTGTTTACAATCAAGGGATAAGGCTAAATAATGCCTCAAAAGACCAAATAAAGAAGTGGGTATCTGACAACCATCATGCTAATTCTGACACCTGGAGAGAGTACAGATCTGCAGTCCGCATTCCGGTCAGGCCACGGAAAGACACTTCTCATGAGTGCGAGAGCACAGGAAACAGAAACACAAGAAGGCAGCTCCAGAAAGACCTGACCAGCGAAGATGTATCAGATAGGAAAGGAAACTCCGGTAATATACACAATGTTAAATAATTTTCTGTCAAGTTGAAATGTTTCCATGACCTTTTGGGTGTCTACAGCCTTAAGACTTATTTTCAGGGATCTTCTAATCCAGAAAGGTACTTAGTATACCGTCCTACCCCATTTCAAGCAGTATTGTTATTACAGTACTTTATGGCAGAGAATTAAAACTACCAAACAAGGGTTGAGTTAATTGGTTATACCTCAATTCTGTCTTCTGCTTGTAGGCGTTTTAGTAAAAACAGAGTTTCTGTTGCAGCAATTAGGGTAGTATCCTTGGATGAAAGCAAAGCAAAGCAAAAGCAAAGCACTCTGGGCGGTTTACAAGTTAATTATGCAAGCTACACATTGCCCCCCCCCAGCGAGCTGGGTACTAATTTTACCGACCTCTGAAGGATAGAAGGCTCAGTCAACCTTGAGCCGCTACTTGGGATTGAACCCCAGGTTGTGAGCACAGTTTTGGCTGCAGTACAGCAGTTTTAACCACTGCGCCACACATCTTTCCCCCCACATCTCAGTGAAACTTCCCAGCCAGTGTTGGAAAAATGCATCAAATTCATAAGCACCAGTCTCAGTTTTTAGGAATAACATCAGCCTTGTAGGCCACGATCTATACACAGCATTATGGGGAAAAAAAATCAAATGCCTGCATCAAAATTCTAGGGGCATAGTTTGGTGCAAAGTCCTGTTGCATATTTTATGGGTTAAACTATCTTTTATTCATCATTTAAAGCAAAACAAACTTCAATTCCGTGAGTTCTTATGAATGTTTGACCTAATTAAAGTTCCAATATATTGAGGATGCACAGTAGAGTTAAGGTTGAAAGTTAGACTTTGGGTTAAATTAGTTTGTCTCATATTCTCTGATCCCACAGGTAATACCAGCCAACACAGACACAAAGGCACACCTCATGGGGCCAGCCTAAAAACAACCAGAGTACCTGTATGTCATTTCTGGTTCCCAGGTTCATGGGTTTGGTAAAAAGTGATATGGAATAATTAACCCTCATACACAAGACAGAAAAACTTACATTGAGTGAATTATAGAGTTTTATCTGATTATATTGAAGTTCCAGAGTACTTAGGGTTAACAGTAGGGTTTGAGTTAAATTTGCACATTTTGCATTTCCTGAACTCACTGAGTATTCCAGTCCTCCTCCTGTTGGACCTCCTGTACTGCATGAACCATTTTTGTCCCAATATATTACATTAGCTGCAACAAAAAAGTACTCCAGTAGCAAAAAGCAATTGGCTTGCTGAGATAATTTTTGTCACAGCTGTTTTTATTTCCTTTAGAAGAAAACCCACATAATTTTTAAATGCCCGATGGCTGAAACTCAAGGATGTTGTTTCCAGCTTTACAGATGACAGTGTTCTATAATCTCTACCTTGTAGTTCTAATTCTATATGAATTCTGCAACAAAACATGACTCTAGTAGGACTAGGGGAGCAATTAGAATTATCCTGGCCTGGATTGGTTTTGATCATGCTTAACAGAATCACTTCAAGGTGTGGTATGTAATTTGGGGCCTTCCTTGCATCCACAGGTAAGGATCGGCTGCACCTCAAGTGACCTTGTTAATCACAATTAGAGATGGGGGTATTCGTATACAAATACAAATATCCTCTCACAAGTGCAGATAATGAGAGTCTGGCCAGACTGATCACTCACCATTCCACTGCTGCTGCGGGCTCGACACTCCCTTCCTGTTGCTTCGGAACTTGTGGTGGATTAGCCACTGTTCGACCTGGCAGAGAGGCTCCTCATCCCATCTTCTGCCAGGAGTGGCTAATCCACCATGAGGAGAAAGGCAGCATATAAATATATGTTTTTAATGAATGAATGAAACCACACACAGGAATTGAACTAAATTGGATCAGTTCTACCTACACCAAAAAAAACAAAAACAGAATAAAGCACTATAGCACCTAACAGCTATTCAGAAAGATACAGGTAGGCATTGATCAGGATGGGCTCGTTTGCGATGGCACAAATGTCATGTCATCAGAAAAAGAAGCAATCTAGCCCATCCCCAATCTGAACCAAACCATGAGACAAATGCCTGTCTGACTGCACCCTTCAGGTGCCTCGTATGGACATGCTTGGCATAATGCTGTCTTCTGTTCAGAGAAACAAATATTAAGGCTTAACAGTCTTTGAGGCAACTGAAAAGAACAGTATTAAAAATAAAATTGAAGGGAGAGGTCTAAGTTTATTGGTTCTATTGGCATGATAGTTATTTCAATGTAGCCACATTTTTATCATGGCCATAACCTTAATAAACAATTTTAAAAACATTCTTAACAAGTGTTTTAGAAGATGAAAGCATACACATACTCATAATGTTAGTTATAATCCTATGCACATTTGTTAGAGGATAAATTCCATTAGAAATATTGAGTAAATGCCTATGTTATGGTGTATCATGTTTATTTATATTCTGAGGCCCTTTTCTGTGCTAAACTTTTCCTATTTGTGTTGTGACTGGAGTTTTTGCACCATACCATTAAGCTTCTACTTGATGATTAAATACTTTATCACTTGGGTTTTCATTAATACATTGAGGTCATCACATTTGTGAATGTGTTTAATATGTAAGGAATTAGAGATTCTGACATAATACAAACCTTTTCTGATAACTGTTAAAAAGAAATGAAGAAACATAGGAAACCAAGGAGATCAAGAAGGATGAGAAAAGAAGAGAATGATGAAGATGATGAACTGGATGGACCAGTTATAGATGAATCTTTACTGACTGCAAAAGAATTACTAGGACTGCAACAAGCGGAGGAACGGCTTAAGCGAGACTATATTTACAGGCTGAGGAAGGTAGCTATTTGCACCATGTTGATTATTTTCATTTGTGAATATATGAATTGAATCTGGATAACACTTGTTACAAATATCTTACTGAAAGACAACAAAAATGAAGGATTTGGGAAAGCATAATACAGTAGAACTGTTCAGCAGAATATCACTTTTAAACATTGTTACAAAGAGGGTAACAATTGGAACATTGTTACAAAGAGAAGGATTCTAATAAGCATCTGTAGTCTGCTATTTGACTTAAACAATCTAGCATCAGAAATAATTAATAATAATGTGCCATGAAGTCAATTCTGACCTATGGCAACTTTTTTCATGGTTTTCTGGAAAGAGTACGCTCAGAAATGGTTTGCCATTCCCTTCTTCTTGTGGCATCCTAGCAATTGAGGCCACACAGGCCAGCTTTTCTGGGATGAGCAGTAGGGATTTGAACCCAACCTCTTGCTCTGCAGCCAGATATCTAACTCGCTGTGCTCTCCAGTCAGTTTGCATCAGATATAGTAGATTAAAATCTGAGGTCTGTTCTTTTAAACTAGGCATAATCATCAACAAACATAAAATCTCATGAGGAAAAGTGTTAATTGAAATGTTATACTTAATTCCTCACCTTCATTTTTAATAGAATGTGTTTGAATACATGTAACCATGTACACTCGTATTGCTTATCTCCCATTCTCCTGTGTCACTTTTTTCCAGCTTGAAGTGTTGGACAGTAGCAGGTTGAAGATGAGTGTCTGGTCTGTTAGAAAGAGCTAATGGGGAAGAAGTGTAGAAATGTGGTGCCAGATAAGCTTTATTTGTAGTAGTAGTGTTGAAATTAATTTATTCAGGACAGTAAGACAACACCATTGCAGTATTAAGCAAAGGCATTGTATACATGGCTAAAGAATTTTTGCTTGTTATGCTTAACTGCAGACTGGCCAGCCACTTCTACCACAAGCTGGGACAGCTAAAAAAGACAGCGACTTTTGGTCTGTGGTTTGTTTATCATTTATCATAGTACCCAGACCTTATTTCCTTAGTTTGCCAGGAAAGATACAAGCCAGACAATCACTTCTGCTCTGTGTGGATGTCACTGATCTTCCACCCAGTAAACTATGGGTGGAAGATCAGTGGTTTGCTCCTACTGTTAATGAGAAGAGCTAAACTATGAGGCAATATGTGTCATTATGTTGCTGATTAGCAGTAACCTAGGAGATGCCTAGAATTTCAGCCTATTGTAGTTCGCAGAGTCACTATATAGTGCAAGTATAGCCAGTTAGATGTTAAAAAATATTAATATAGTTTTACAAAAACATAGTGCCTATCTAGGCATATTGGGGAGAAAAACAGATTTTCAACAAGTGGGATCTGCTGCAAGATCTACTCTCCATAGAAGATGTTTTCCTCATCCTTGAGGCAGAGGAACTTATGGTCCTTCGGGTATTCATGAGCTACTACTCGCAGTATCTCTTACCACTGATAAGCTGGGATGATGGGAGCTGGAGAATCAGAAACATCCAGAGGACCACAAGTTCCTCAGCAACCCTGCTCTTAATGGCTTCAGTCAGCCATGCTCTATTCCAGTATACTAGATGCTTTTAAGGAATCAGGATGATGCAGGCCACATCATCACCTCCGCTACCTGTTTTTCCATTTTTGTTTTTGTGAATGATTGGTCCTCATTGTGCTGTCACTTTGTTATTGATCTTCCCCTTTTTATTACGGATTTGCAAATTTCTGAATCTGAAGAGAATCATCCATAATCTGTGCCATATTTTGAAATGATCTTAATTTGCTATCAAAAGAATAGCCAGTTGACCTCTTGAGTTTACTGTTACTATATGCAAGTTGGGTCTGTAAAAAAATGTTGCACTATTTCCACATTCCCAACAATGATCTCTTTCAGGGTTGAGCCAGTCAGCTCTTGTTTTTTTCCAGCATACTACTATGATGCCAGTTCCCTTTTGCCATTTGCTATTGGCCTTGCTTTTGAAGCTGACAGTTGATATTCTATGGCTCCTGTTGTGCCCAAGAAATGCTAAGTCTTCAGATTGTTTTTCATGATGGGGAGTAATTAGTCCCTGAAATGGGTGGGGAGGCTTAAAAGATTGTCTTTGACAACGTTGCAGCTGCAGACCTTTCACTGACCATGATAATGCCTCACTCTTGTTTCTGAGTGGCTCTGCCTTGATTCCATTTCTTTTGGTAAGGAAGCACTGAGTTGTTATTGGAGAGAATAGTATGAGGTATTCTGTTGTAAAGCATGTACATGCTCTAAATCAGCCACCACCAGCCAGATGTCTTCCAGATGTGCTGCGCTGCAACACGCATCACCTTATAGCCATGCTGTCTGGGCATGCTGGGAGCTGTAGTCCAACACACCTGGAAAACACCTTTTCAGGGTACATCATAGTGTTCTACTTAGTAGGCCTAAAATACATAGGAATAGGAAGTACATATCTCTGCTAGTTAGTAGGCACTTTAAGCAGGGCAAGTCCACAGAGTTAGTCTCAAGGCAAAAAGTCTGACCACCCATCTGCTTTAATTTTAATGGGTAATCGTTGTCATCTTAGAACTGCAGAGCTGGAAGGTGCCCTACAGATCATCAAGTTAAGGAGGCACAATGAGGAATCAAACTCCCAGCCTCTGGCTCTGCAGCCAGATGCCTAAACCACTGAGCTACCCAGCAGTTATTTTCAAAGTTCTGAGTCTAACTCAGCATACATTTTTAGGGGAAACAGGAATGTGAAGTGCCTAAGTCATTTTGTTTACATTTTGTTTACAATTCTCATTGTCAGCACAGATTATGGAAAGGGAATGGCTGAAATGCTCAAATAAGTCAAATGCAAGAATATGTAAAAATCATTTCAATTCAGGACCAAAGGACAACATTCTTTTAAAGGTGCACTCTTTAATTGTGGACAGCTTCTATGATCAAAATAGCTGCTCACTTTAATACATGGCAGAGACATATTTCAGTATGCTTATGACACCTGCCCAGCAAAGAAGTCAAGCCATTGAAGTCAGTTGGAAAAAGGATTCTGATCAACTTGGGTTATGTTACTAGATGGCCCCCTTTTTTGTATTACTTTAATTCAATATACTGCTTCCATTAGTGGAACAGCACTACTCTTTATGTTTTTGTTTTTATTCTTGTTGTTTTGGTAGGGTTGAACTAGTTGTCCATGTCTTCTAATGACACAAGATAGTTAGCTAAATGCATATCTTGGCTTTGAATTCAGGTTGACTGTTTTTTTCTACCACCACCGCAAAAAGTCCTGAAACAATAACTTTTAATGCATTGTTATTTCCTTAGCGACCTCGAAGCTACCCAACAGCAAAGTATACTTGCAGATTATGCGATGCTTTGATTGAGTCAGTGGCATTTGCTCATAAGCATATAAAAGAAAAAAGACACAAGAAAAACATAAAGGTAAGTTTATAAGTAATTTTTTTCTTGTAAATCTCTGTCTTCTAACTAGAGAGATCTCTGTGTATCATGTGCTGCAGCATCATAGATGATCAGCCTCAATGTCTCCCACCCACCTGCCCCACCTTCCTGTTGTTCCAGGGCAGGTTATTCTGTGCTGATGTTTCAGAATTGAAATTTAGTAGCCAGGATCTTTTGCATTTACTCCCCACTATACCCTTTCACCACTATCTTGAAACCTGTGACTAAAAGCACTTGTTGCTCTTTTTATTCAAATTATGGCATGCCCACAAAAGAAATGGGAGGAGTTAGGGAGGCATCTCAGCCTTTTGGCTAAGATCAAATGTATAAACTGCTATGAACATCAATGGTACAATTTTGGTGGTAGTAGGAAATAATATGCTTTTTTTTACTTTGTAGAAAAGGGTTTTTTGTCAATATTTATATATAATTGTGATATTTTAGCTAGTGAGAAGGCATACCTCTTGCAATACTCTTTAAGGGATATAAGGATGTTTTGATGTTGTAATTTTTGATGGAATATATTTCAATGGGTTATTAAAATGGTTCTGTGAAAATACATTTACATTTTCTTGCATATTTATTTCGAAAGGAAAAGCAAGAACAACAACTGCTGACTGCTCTACCTCCACCAACACCTTTGCAAATTGAAGCTATTGGGGTTGCCATTGATAAAGTAGTGCAGGAACATGGTTTAAATAATGAAGATTTGGAACAAAGGGTTGGAATTAAAACTGCCATGGAAAATGTACTGCATCAGAAATTGCCAGGTAATAAGTTTGTAGGTTATACAATTCCATCCTAATAGACTGCAATAAATTATGGTTCACTCTGCATTTTTGCAGTATCTCAGTTACCTAGTACAAATTGAGGCCATGAAACTGTAAGGTAGATGAGCCATTAGAGAAGCCAACATGACACCTGAGAATAATCATACGTCAAGGATCACTCAATCATGTTTCAGTATTCATGTCCCTTATGGTATTGATGGAACATAGGCTAACTGTTGAGGCATTTGGAGAGCAAGATCTCTTGTGGCTCTTGGACCATCTCCAGTTAGTTTGGAGAAGAAATGGATTTTCTTTTTCCTCTTCCACAATTTGAGATAAAGTCTCACTTTTCCTTTACCCTAGATTGTTCTCTAAGGCTATATGGCTCTTCCTGTAGCAGATTTGGTTTCAAAAACTCTGATGTAAATCTAGACATTCAGTTTCCAACTAATGTAAGTATGACTGGTTTTCTTTTATTAGAAACTATTGAATAAATTGAAGTCCTAGGAGTTTCACAATTCTGAATTTAGCAGTTTCATAGGAAGATGCACATCAGGGAGATTTACAAAGCAAAGCAGATTTAAAATGTTAGTTCTATTTTTAGCAAAAATGTGCTTAAATTTTTAAGTAACAGGTTTCAACTAAAATCTTAAGGAGATTTCTCCTTTTTAATGTGGTTATTAGAAAAATAATAATATTATACAGTGGTTTATATTGGTGTAATAGAGGTCTTGGGTAGTTATTGAAATTGTAAGTTAAACCAAATTGTAAGTTAAACCAAAGCCTATATGTTTAACTTAGAATTGCACAAGAATCTTGTCTAAAATGTTAATTAAAAAATAAGTCTACAGGTTAAATTCTATGAAGTTTATTATCAAAATATATTTCTTTAAAGTATAAAGTATATTATCTATTAAGATTCTATAGTTTTTGTTTGGTGTTCTTCACAGATGTCACAGCCAGATGTTCTTTTACTCGTACAAGAAAGTCTGAAGAATAGTGGTAAGGCACAATTGTTTGGATTGAAACTTAGACCTTTTTCACTCGTAAAAATTAAGATCATTTTTTTTCTTCAAGATAATGTGCAACAATCTGTTGAGATCTGGTATTTCACTCTTCAGTATGTTTAAGATAGTAGACACAAATCTGTGGTTACAGTTTATTTCAGAACCCTGAATAGGGCATTTGGACTAAAGAATATAAAGAATTAAATTAAGCTAATGCGATCTTGAATATGCATCCACAAAGCCTGAAAAGACGAGGATAACACCTAGTCCCTTGGCCTTAGGGCAGGATGGCATATCATTTTCTCAAATCGTAGTTCCTGCATTTTCTTACACCTGTCTAACCTAAACATGTGGATTACAGAAGCTATAAAGTGTCAAGTATGCCCAATCTGAGTGCAGCTAATTCACACATTTTCTAGTTAATAGAAACATAGCATTGACTTCCAACCCTTTACTTGCCAAGCTTTTCTGCAAACCTAGCCACTGATTTCTGTTATTGCCACTGATTTGTGTCAGGTGCACCTAGCTTCATATCTTGATTTATTGGCTTCATGCAAATATAAAACAATTGGTTGGCTGTTCTTTTTTAAGATTTTCAGGATTAATGGGATCTGATTCCAGAAGGAAAAAAGTGATATGCATAAATGGAATGGAAACTTAACTGCTCATATAATAGTAAATGTATTCTAGATTTTACTCTGACAGAAAAATGTCTATTAATATTTACCTATATATGCCATGAAAATGAAATGTATTTCCATTATAAATAATGGCTGAACAAATGTAATTTTTTTTACCACTCCTGAACCTGTGGTTGATTAGCTGCTGAGGATCATGCAGTAGGACTCCCATATCCAAGCCCCCCCCATGGATACCGAAAAGTGTGGATAATGGCAAACACTATACAGTGGTGCCCCGCAAGACGGGCGCTCCATTTGACGACGAAATCGCATCACGACGAACTTTTTGCGATCGCAAAAGCGATCGCAAAACGACGTTCCCTATGGGGGAATTTCGCTTTGCGATGATCGTTTCCCTGCTTCGGGAACTGATCATCCCAAAGCGATGATTTTTTAACAGCTGATCGGTGGTTTCAGAATGGCCGCCGGGTAAACAAAATGGCCGCCCACTGTGTTTTAGCATGGATTCCTCGCTGCACAGGCAGCGAAAATGGCCACTCTATGGAGGATCTTCGCTGGACGGTGAGGTTGAAGCCCCTAGGAAAGCATTAATCTGGTTTTAATGCATTTCTATGGGCTTTTAAAAATCGCATCACGACGTTTTCGTTCTACAGCAATTTCGCTGGAACGAATTAACGTCGTGATGCGAGGCACCACTGTATTATATAATCACATGGTAAAAGGAAAAAAAAACAGAAAAAATTATTTTCACAAGCATTACCAGAAGTAGCTGCTAGAGGGTGCCAGAGAACATGCTATGTATTTGTCACTAACAAGCATTCACAGCACAGTCTCTGGCTCCCTCTAGTGGCAGTTTTTGGCAATACATGTAAAATAGTGGAGTTTTTTGGAATTTTTTTTCTTTTAATATTTTAAATATTTTCAGACCATGGATAAGTAAATTAGTAGGTACTGATCCTGTGGATAAGGGGATCCTAGTGTATTTTTTCTTTATTTGCTATTTTTGTTTATTTTTATTGTTTGGAAGTTTTTTGTAGTCTCTATTTCTACAGTCTAAGAATGAATTCCGATGGTCATCTGAAACACCCTTTCGTGTCAGCTGATAGCTGTAACCTGCATATATCAGAATGGTTTCATGAGTAGAAACAGTGGGTTGTAGCTTCAAATACTTATTCTGTGGATTAGAGAGCTGTTCCACGTGTGCCCTGGCTTCCTTTGCCTTGCCTCCTGCAATGTGCACCTGCTCAGAGACAGTGGCAGAACTTCCTAGCCCAGCCTCTTCCAGGCTCTGCATTCAAGTGGGCACCTGCTAGAGGAGGCAGGGCAAAGGAAGCTGGGGCACCCATGAAACAGCTGTGCAGCCAAACTGCCGAACCATAGTCCATGCCCATCTCGACTGTGGTGTATTCACCACAACTGTCAAATGAAGACTACATTCTTGTGATTTTTCCTTTTAAAATAGAGGACTTTTATTTAATTTTCTTTGTATGAGAGATCTTATGTATTAATGTTCTTCAGTATCCTGATTAACGTGGCTTTCTTTTTTCTCCTCTTAGAATCTTTTATTGATGTTGATGCAGATTTCCATGCAAGAGTACCTGTGGTGGTGTGCAAAGAAAAACAAAGGTCTTGGTGAATTTCTGTATTTTTCTAGTGTATAGCAATGTAAATCATACAGCCCCCACGCCTGCCTTTGTATGGGCAAATCATCTTATCTCACATTCTATTCACATGGCAGCTAATTGCATACCTTCGGGGTGCCCTCAAGCAGGCAGCAAAGGAAGTAGGATGCTCCTTGTATTTGACCAGCAACTGGGTGGGTGGGCAGACTGGGAATGCTCCCTTGTGAACAGGAGGGCAGGAAACCCAGTCCCGGGCTAGGGTTTTATCTCTCCCATCATGCACAGACACCAGAGAAACTGTAAGTGCTGTAGGACAGTGGTTCTTAACCTTTGTTACTCGGATGTTTTTGAACTGCAACTCCCAGAAACCCCAGCCAGCACAGTTGATGTTGAAGGCTTCTGGGAGTTGCAGTCCAAAACTCCTGAGTAACCCAAGGTTAAGAACCAGTGCTGTAGGATACTTTGGGAGGAGGGAAGAATGAGAGAATTCTGTGGTTCCCCTGGCTGGGTTTTCCAGCCCCCAATGGTGTTTGGGAAACACTGAAATAGGGTCCTTCAGTCCATTTTTTCTTATATCCCTTCTTAACTGCTTTTTTTCTTAGCTAAAAAGACCAAAACATTACAAGTTTTTGATAAGAGTGTTGCTTCAGCCCCTTGATCATCTTAGTTTTAGTTTATCTAGCCTTTTCCCAATGTTAAATTGTTCAAAATCAAACAAACAAAATACACTTCCCCCCATATAGTGGAAAAATAAAGCATTGTCTTTGTTTACTCAGAAGTAGGTTGCTGTGCATTCCTGACATCTAGTACTTGTGTGTATGTTTATGATTGGGATCCAATCCAAACTCTTTAAAATTAGAATGAGCAATTTGTGTTTTAGATGTTTGGGGGGGCCGCACCCCCCCATCAGTCATTGCTAGGATAGTCCGTGGTAAAAGAACATGGGAGTAGTAGCTCCACAACATCTGGGGGATATAAGCTGCCCCTAAAGTACTGTATTAAGGCTGCTCTTTAATCTGTGTTCACTTACCTGGGAATAAATCCCTTCAAACTCAATAGGATTTTGTTCTGAACAAACATATTTAGGATTTAGGTAAAAGTACTTGTAAAAACAGTTTGTGTGATTTTAATAATCAACAAGAAAGTTGTATTCTTTTCTAGCCCTTTACTGAGCATTGCTTACTTAAAACATTTGGTTGTGGTCAGCTGACATTCTTTGCTTTTGGCCTATTTTATAAGTATTTTTAAAAGGACACCGCAAATTGGTTTATGTTTACTGCAGGAAGGGAGTTTTAGATGTAGCATGCCAGTTGAGTTAAGTAAACTACTAAAATGTGATTTAGTGTAATGTTATAAATATTTAAATGTTACAAATAACTGTTCTCTTAGAAGTTTTATAATGGTTTAACATTTATTGGGAATGAGGGGGGAGGAAATACAGAGCTGTTATTTTCAGCAGTAGCCAATGCTGTCAATTTTGTGTAATTCTATTCTTGCTATCCTTTAGGAGAAAATAATTTTAATTTCTGTCCTTATTGTTTTAGTGGCCTTGTTTGCAGAGTAAGTGCAGGGAATGAAAACGCCTGCCTGACATCAAATCACTTGGCTATGCTAGGAAAACTGGAACCTCGTATTGTGTCCCTAGTTATTGCTTTCAGACACTGGGCCAATGTAAGTCTGATTTCAGGAGCAAAGCATGTATATGCATGTTTGCATGTGCAATAAGGTTTTTAATCAGTGTGTATTAAATATCATTGGGCTCCAGCTACCAACCCTGGATGACATATTCACATCCTACTGTCTAAGGAAGTCACACAGCATCCTGAGAGACTCTTCCCATCCTGCTTATAACTTTTTTGAACTGTTACCATCTGGCAGAAGATATAGAACAATTAAGACTCGGACCACACGTTTTCTCAATAGTTTTTATCCCAGAGCTATAATTGCAATTAATAATGAGCTTAAAGACCACCAGTAGTGAATAATTAGTTGGATTGTGTTACTTGCCTTGCGGTGTAGATGTTTGTATTTTTAGTGGGGGATTTTTTAGTGGGTGGGGAGTGTTTGGGGAATTTTGTGTGTGTGCATGTGTCTGGTCTCTGGGTGTCTGTGAATTTCGTTGTATGGGTATACTGTGTATATACTTACAATGACAATAAATTATTATTATTATTATTATTATTATTATTATTATTATTATTATTATTATTATTATTATTATTATTATTATTATTATTATTATTATTCATGGGTTCTAATCAGTTTTCATGGCAGTTTGTAGATAAAATTGCTGGGATCTGATCTGATTTGGATATAATGGTTAATACAGGTCTGGCAAATATAACATTGGGCTCTGCATTAAAATTCATACTTTTCAGTTTGCAACTGTGAATGGAACTGGCCCCAAGATGGCGAGACCATCGTTTTTATTGTGATTATTTAAAAAAAAAACAACCAGATCTCAACATAGTGGATAATTTCCAGCCATTCCATTTTAGTGTAAATGACTGCAGCTCCAGGGTTTCTGGATAAAACAGATTATCTAACTCAGCAGTGGGCATGGAGTAGCCCACAGGCTGCTGCACCCCCAACTATTTATGAAAGGCTTTTTTTCCTCCCAAACTGTCATGACTAGACAACTGGAGCTATCCTCTCCCATCTTTATTTTCAAAATGAGATGTGACTTTCCCAATTTTTAAGAGGCTGTCATAGTACCTTTGGAAGCACATTGGCAAGATGAGAGAGGGCTCCTCGCCAACATTTGGAACTTCCTGCCTGTGGAAAACAGGCTAGCTGGTGAAAGTGATTGACAGTTGGCAAAGTATTGACATGGTGGTGCCTCAGCACAGTTGACTATTGTGTTAAGACAAAATCATAGACTCATAGAAAATTGAAGTTGGAAGGGGGCTACAAGGCCATCAAGCCCAACCCTCTGCTCAGTGCAGGAATACAATGAAAGCATATCTGCCAGGTGATTATCTAAGTTTTTATTGAATGCCTCCAGTGTTGAAGCACTCACCAATTCCCAAGGTTCCACTGCAAAGCAAAATGAGGCATCGCTTTGCAGCCTAATATGGAATGTTGCTTTAGTTAGAATATTTTTTTAAAAAAAATCATTACAGCCCAAATGGCTGTATAAGATCTTGCTGCCAAATATCCCCAGTAATACTTCAGCTGGTATTTTCTGTTGAAAGGCTTGTCATGTTTCACAAATGGCTCTAATTGAATGGCTAATTATACTTTTCCCCCTTCCCAGTTGTGTTGTGCAGACCGTCCTGAAGAAGGTGGCTTACCGCAGTATGTGTTTGCTCTGATGGTTATTTTTTTCCTACAACAGAGGAAGGAACCTTTTCTGCCTGTTTATTTAGGATCGTGGGTATGTATGCACTGCATGAGTTTATTAAATGTCTAAAAAGTTTTGAATTATTTTTTTCTTAAATAAATTCCATATACAATGCTGTTCTTATTGAAAGAAACAGGCAATGTTAAAAAGAGATGTTTCTTTAAATTATATCTTGATTAAGGATTAGGAATAAACTGTAAATGTAACTGTTGCTGTTTTTATCACCTCTACCCTCTCAAGTACATACTTATAATGCAGTACTGTCTGATCTGATCAAGCATAGTTTGATGTTAAGTCTGACCAGCAAACGGTGGTTTGAAATCCTGTTTCACCAGTTATAGCTTGTAACATTTGTGTTGCCATCTGTGGCCATTTTTAGGGCATTATAAGCTTCCTCTCCCTCTCCAAGTGGCAGGGATCTGTAAGGTTTCCTTTCAACCTGAGGAAGCCTTTGGGAGCCACAAAATTGAGAGAGGACACTGCAGATCCCAGTGGCAGCAATTTTCAGGCAATAAAGAATTCCTACCTCTGTTTTGTGGCTCCCAAAGGTTGAAGGGGGAATCCTAAGGATCCTCAGCATGGGTGGAGGGGAGAATACCCCTGAAATAACCACAGCATCGCTGCAAATGTTGATGGTCACACAAACTACGAGTTGTAGCTCGCAAACAGGATTTCTGCCAACATAATTAAACTGAGTGCCACAGTTAAGGAGCAAGAAATGAAAATATTGATATTTTTCTTGTCAGACGTGTGTGGCCAGAAAAAAACAGATTGCAGTTTACCACTGAAAGTTATAACAGTGGAATTACACCTGCATATTTATTTAATAGGATTGCATTTTTTCACTTCCCAAAAGGTTTGGAGAAAGGTCTTTATCAAAGGTCCCGAGGAGAACTGAGCAGGTCTTCTATGAATTGTTAAATGGCTCATCAAAGAATAGGAATAAATTGGATAGTTCTCACTATAAAACTGAGTAGGTAAAGAGGGCCTTCAGGAACCAGTGCTTTTAAGGTTAATAAATGATCTGAATTTGAGAGTGAACTACGAAATTTGCAGATGTCACTAGAATGTCAAGGATGAAGTCCCAAGTCCAGCTGGTTCAGAACACAGTGATCTGGCTGTGAAGAATCTCACTATTTCTGATAAATCTCTGCTGGGTGCCAGTGTGCTTCCAAGAGCAATTGAAAGTGTTTGTTTTGACCTTTAACCAAGGGTGGGATCTTCATATTTTTTGAACTTCAACACCAAAAAAAAATCTGCTGTGAAATTGCTTAATCTAGAATTGATGGGGCTTTATCAACACACCCCAAGCCCTCTCAGGTGTTTGAATAACTTGTAGATGGTGCACAAATGACAAAAGATCCCTCCATTTTTGAGTACTGATGCAGAGGAGCTAGTTGTGCAAGTCTAAGATCTGGAGTACTGCAAAGCATCAGGGGTATTGTAGTTTCCTAAGAGTCACCATGTATGGAGCATAATGGGCAGGGGCAAGACACTATTCTTAATGCTTTGTGGCACCAAAGAGCTTAGCTCCGCACAGTCACTGCCTCTGTCGTGAAATTCGGCAATGGAGGGATCTTTTGTCATCAGCTGCAAGTGATACCAAACACTTGAGAAGGCTTTTTTTGGGGGGGTCCCGAGAGTTCTAACCAGGGCAATTCCAGCACGTTTCTGGGTGTTGTAGTTTTTAAAAATACATGAAAATCCCATCACTACGTTCCACCCTTTCTGGAGGGTTTGCCTAGCTCTCTGGAGCAGATTTTCAGAAGATGGAAGAGGCTGTGCGGGAAGGGGTAATTGGCAAAAGTAAACGTCTGATTCCTCTTTTCTCCAGAGGAGTTTTTGTTCTTAATATTTGGGGGGGGGGTGTTTTGCCTTAATTTCCTTGCTCTAATATAATAATATTTCCTTCTTCCAGATTGGAGGGTTTTCACTAAACAAATTGGTGAACTTTAATCTAAAAGAAGTTGAAAATGACATTGTGGTCTGGGAGCACAGTCCTGGTGGGGATGATCCCAGTTCTTCAAAGGAGGCTTCTCCTAAGAGGGGCAAGGTAGGGTGATGCATTATTTTTAAACAGAGAAAATATTTAAAATACACATATTTTAAAATTATATTTGCCTTGGGTTTTTGTGGAGTAAAACATAATGAGCTTTAATTGTCAAAAAGAAATGTTATTCTTATTACTGGAATATGTGCAAGACTGGGAAAAGAAGTCTGACATGAAAGTCTTCTCGTTGACTTCAGTGAGATTTGATTGTGCCTACAGCACATAATCAGTTTTTCAAGCATGCAAGCCGGACTACAGAACGAAGGATTCAATGAGTGCATGTCCTCGCAATAGGTCATAATGTATTGTATCTAAGCAGGAAATCAGGGTCCTGTGCAATGCAGTTTTATAATAAAGGATGTCTTCAATCAGTTGCTGTACCATTTTGTATTTCTTGAGATAGGTTTAAAAGCCTGAGGATGAGTACGTATAAACATATGGAAGCCAGAATTAAACATGTTATTTTTAAAAAGGCACTGATTCACTACAGTCTCTCATGTTGTTTACTGCCAAATTAGTTTTGCTTTAAGGAAAGCAAATTTAAGCATTCCACATATTGTTCTTTTAAAAACAATTTAAACTGAAACAGGTAGCCATTGTGCTATTTATAAAAATATTCCTTCAGCAATGATTTGTAGCACATTTACACTGTCACTAGAGGATACTACTTGCTGCCTTCAGGAGAGGTAACTCTCCTGAAGGCAGCAAGTCTTGTTATATTCTATCTAATGACATAGCTTTTTGTTTGAAATCAATTGCTTTCAGCTATGAGAATGTGCTTGATAGGAATTCTGCTGCCAGTCATTGTGTGCTTTGAACAATTTATAACCTGATCACATGAGGTTCTTTCACATTTCAGACTGTAGTGCTGTACTCTGAGAGTTGAGAATAAGTCTCAATGGACACTCAGTGTTACAGTTGTCTCTTTCAGTCCATTCCGTGCATTCAGAACATCTGGAGCCTTGTTGATGCTGTTATATTGCTGTATTTTCCTGCTTTGGTGTGTGAGTTCTAGACAAGCATAGTGATTAAGGCTTTGCTTTAATTGGCAGGTTCCTTTAGTGTTTGATTCAGATCATCAGTGTTCAAGCCCAGTTGGTCAGTTGTGGGTTGAACTTCTTCGTTTCTATGCCTTGGAATTTAATTTGGCTGACTTTGTCATCAGCATACGTCTCAAAGAAAAACTTTCCCGTGAATCAAAGGACTGGCCTAAAAAGAGAATTGCTGTGGAAGGTATTTTATATTAGCTCACTTACAGAAAAATCCACTTTACAATAACTGTTGGAGAAGTCTCAACCATTTTTGATTTACTGTTGTAGTACTTTATTGTTAAGCCTCTGAAAGAAAGGAAGGAAGGTGTAGCCTTTGCATCGGAAAACAGTGCTATCCTCCTACCCATTGCAGACCCTCTAGCTATACTTTCATCCTTCGTTCTCTGCCCTCCCATTTGTTTTGCTTTTCTGAAGGACAAAGCAGATACATTTGTCTGTTCCTTCTTCCTTTTGATATACATCTGACATGGCGCCCCCGTCTTAACTACTGCTGTGACAATGCAAGATCATTTCATTTTTGTTATAATGCAATGTGATAACTCCTGATATAGCCTGGTGGCGCACAAAACAATTGCTAGATTGCAGTCACTTACAACTGTTCCCTATGGCTCTTGGCTCCATGTAGCAAGCCATAGGTGAGCATCTGCTGGCCATGTGAATGAGGTGGTCTTTTCATTGTCAGCTGTTTTAAAAAACAACAACAACAAGATAGTTGATGTATGTAATAAGTTCTGTAATATTTGTTTATTGTTGTAGATACATGCCATTAAGTCAGTTTCAACTTTTGGCAGCCCTAATGGGTTTTTGAGGTCTACAAGGTGTTCAAGCAACCACTGCCGTCCTTCAGTTAGTTTCCATAACTGAGCAAGCATTTAAATTGAATTTTTAAATTGTGTTTGTTTCTGTAAACAAACAAATAGAAACAAACAATTTTGATCTGGAAGCTTGTAAAACCTTCTGTTTTTATATAAGACTTCCCAGAAGCATAAAAATGTACAGCTGAGACACAAGGTGTTATAACATATTTCCTGTCCTATACAATTGATAGAGTAGAAGGGTTCAGTGTAGGCCAGTGGTTCCTAAGTTAGGGTAACCCAGGTGTTCTTGGGCTGCAACTCCCAGAAACCCCAGCCAGCATAGCTAGTGGTGAAGACTTCTGGATGTTTCAGTTGAAGAACATCTGGGTTGCCCAATATTGGGAATCACTGGCCTAGGCCATCCACTGATGATCACAATATACATAATCAGGTGTATTCCTTCACATAATGCCGGACAGCACCCAAAAGCTAGTGAGAATTCAATAGATGTTTGCTTTTTGTGAAAACCAGGCAATGCCACAAACAAAATGTGTCTGCAAAAGCAAGGTACTTGGAGCCAACCAGATCACCCCACTTGAAAGATTTTTCCCATTGTGGGAAGAACTCCATAGGCAAAAAAGCCACTTGGGGACATAGCTAGGGAAGGGATTAAGCACCTTTTCCCCCAATGCTTCTTGGATCCCAGTTAGTGTAAAGGAATCACAGTAAGGAAGATACTGTTTCATGTATCTCTCTATACAGTGTACACTTTAGTCCCTGGAAGTTGCTTCCATTACAGTATTCTGAACTTTTAAAAATATTTGGTATGTTAAACAGCTTAGGTCATGCTTGACATGCTGGTTCACAGCAGGCACGTAGCACAGCATTTTCACGGCATGTACAAACTCACCTTTTCCAACTGCCTTTTGAGGCAGTTTAGAGTGGTCTCTTTCCTCTGCAGTTTGTTGGAAGCTGAAGCTTTTGTTTCATTAGAGGTTTCCTACATTCTGCAAATAAAGCGAGTTCTCTGTGGTTTTTATAATTTCCTGTTTATGTGTCTTGACTTGGTTTTTTATTCATACTTTTTATTTCACCTGAGACATCACTTGAAATGGCAAGGTGAATAAAAATGTGATTAATAAGTCATATTTAAACCTGGAGAAACACCTTCAGTAATGTGTCAGTATTTGAATTTGATTTTTCTTTCCTTCAGATCCTTATTCTGTGAAGAGAAATGTCGCACGAACACTTAATAGTCAGTTGGTATATGAATATATTCTTCACTGTTTACGGGCAACATACAAGTATTTCGCTATGCCACATAAGCAGAGTACAAAAAATAACCAGAAGAGCCTTCCTGAATCCATTGCACTTCTAGAACCTGAGGAGAGTGCTTTGAAACATGATATACCTGACATGAAAACTGCACATGATGAAACAGAGGGAAATATAGTAGACAATTATGTAGTTCCTGCCAAGAAAAGTCTGTATTTTTCTCAGGAGCACACGTTTGAGCCCTCTCAGATATTTGGATCTGAAAACTTTGTGGAAGAACAGCTGACAGATGGTATCGATGATTTAGGAATTTCTCATGAGGACTCAGACTGTATAATTGAAGAATTTATATCTGGTGACAATGATGAACTTAAGCCAAGCTGTGAAGAGACAGAGAGTGGAAACGAAGAAGAAGAACAGCATGAACATGTTAGAAAATGGGAAGGTCATTTGGATATTAATCAAGGTTTGGATGAAGACAGTGAAAGTGGGGACCTTGCGATGCCAACTAATGAACATGATGTTGAAACTGACAGCATTTCTGATTTGGAAAGTTTTCAAAACATGGTGGCAGCTCTTGATGAGTTTGGGTTAGAATGCAGTAGTGTGTTGGAAGATAAGGTTGATGTTGACGAAGAGAGCACAGAAGGTACTGATGAATTGGATGATTCGCTGGTCAAATTGGAACCACCAACTCAGGAACAAGTATTTGAAATGGATAACTCAGAAGAGGAAGAGGAGGTAGAAGAGGAAGAAGAAGATGAAGAAGAACACAGTATTGTAAACCAGAAACAACATAGGAATGTTATCAATACTGAAGATGAACTGGACAACACATACACTGGATCTGGCATTGAGGAAGCTCTGTCTGAAGAGGAAGAACTGTTTATGTCTCTCAAATATGAAGATAATGAATTCGAGAAGAATGAGGATGAACTTCCAAGAGCAGATTTGAATAAAGGGGACAGTGTTGAAAATGAGAAGTTTTCAGAAAGCAACATAGCCATAGACCAGAGTAGTAAATCTGAATTCTGCTATGAGTTTAATAGATCTATTTTCACAAAAGGAAAGGTAATAATATCTGTCAAACTCTTGTGTGTATTGTGGTGCTTAAATTCCAGCTCATGCTTTTCTGTGGAAGCAGCATAGTAGTGTAATTTCCAGAGTAGGCCCATGAACTGGAGGTTCCCACTCCTGCTGTGCAAAGTGATAAAGACTCAATCATTGACTTCCATAGCATTTGTGAAGTATCACTTCTGTTGAAACTGCTCTCAGGGTATTTCATCCCTGAAGTCTGGCATTGCTGCCCCCCCAACCCCCATACAGTGAAACAAAGATAACCAGTTCGCAGGCAGACCTGGTTGTGGCAGGCTTTCCAAATGTCTGGTGGAGCCTAGTTATGAAATAATTGGTCTCGTACAATCACACTACATGACACTGAAACCCCTCACTCTTAGGTAACTCTGGTATTTGAGAATCCTGACCATCCATGGGGAGATTAGATTGTTCTGACCTCCGCACTGTGATTAGGAGAATAGGTTGGCCCTCAGTAATACAAAACTTAAATCATGCCTAATTCATTAAGTTAATCCTCTCAGATGATAAATTCAGTCTCCCCATGTATACCCATGACTAAGCAATGGTTGCTAACTGCTGCCTGGTTTCTCTTCCACTTTGTAGTTTCAGAAGCTAGGGAGTGATTCAGATCAAATCAGATAAATATTTAAATGTGCCTTGCTTTATTTTGATGCAGGCTCCTACAATCGTGTGCAGCTTATGTAAGCGGGAAGGTCACCTAAAAAGAGACTGTCCAGAAGACTTCAAGAAAATTGAGCTAGATCCTTTGCCACCATTAACACCCAAATTTTCCAGTATGTTGGATCAAGTGTGCATCCAGTGTCATAGTAAGTTCACAAAACTTTATTTTAATTGCAGGCTTAACATCGGGCTTAAGAAAAGTTCTTAGTATTTCTCTTACTGGGACTGCTTTTCCATTTCCTCCAGCTGCTCATAGGCAGGGCTTGAAAAATCTACTCCTCCACTCGTCTGTGACAAGTGAAAAAAAGCTGCTTGACGAGCCACAGCTCCCTCAGTCTCTCTCTCTCTCTCTCTCTCTCTCTCTCTCTGATCCTACGGTCCTCCCCCCCCCTTCCCATTGCAAAAGGAAAAACAGCCCTCTTCTCAAGAGAAGAGAGAGCGTCACATAGATATATAGCTCAGCGGGAGAATGTAGAGTAGCCCCATGCTGGAGAATATGGAGATTCCCTGCTCCCAATTTCAACCGAAGGACCTACAGTAGCTCCTTCAGAGGCCAGGCACTTTTGCTTTCAGTTTTATTTTTGCTGGAGACATTCAAAATACAGTACAAGCTTCATGACCCCACAGGCACGCAGGTAATAAAACAACCCAAGTCTGAGGGTATATTTATGTTGGGTTTGTATACATTGTTATGTAGAAAGTGCCTAGTTTAAATTTAAATTTAAGTTTAAACATAAATTGCAAGGCTACAGTCCGGTCATGCTGATTTGTGAAATTTTTGACTGACTGGTGAGACATTCTAAAATTTTTCAAGCCCTGCTTATAGGTCATATTGGGTATTTAAATGGTTAAAATATCCAATTTTTCCAGTCACTTTCCTGATGCAAGTCATGACTGTGTTGTTTTATCATCTAAATTTCCCAACTAGTGTCTGCTGCTGACCCAGAGAGAGAAAGAGAGAGAGAGAGTACATATCTAAGAATATTGCTAAATTCCTGTTGCTTCTGAATAAATTTATACACTTTGTAACTAGTAGCTGATACAAAATGTACACAGAGTTCACTATGTCTTCTCTTTGTGTTTGTTTACTATAAGAAAAGATGCAGTCTCATATAATGTAACTAGAATTTCTTCTTACAAAAATTCATTTTTCTGAATTAATATTGGTTCTTTTACGTCAGGTTGTCAACTGTTGGGTATTGCATGATGCTTTTCTGTTCTCTCATAGCACCATATATCCAGCACTTTTCCTGCTTTACTAAGACTATCAGATAATTATGATGTAGAGCAATGCTGTTTAAAAATATTAGTAGAAATATCTGTTTGGTATATCTCTCACTTATGGTCATGATCCTCCTAAACTGAATTCATAACTGTCTTTTTAACAGAGGATTTTGCTCCAAATGTTATAGAGGACCAGGCTCGTGAATACATACGGCAAAACCTTGAAAGATTCATCCAGCAAGAATTTCCAGGTGTTCCTTGTAGTTAAAATTCTTATTTTATATAATTTTAGAATATTTTGCAGAATTTGAGACTGTTTGAGAATATTTTTATATTTTTAGCTTGCTCTGCTAAATGTGATAGCAAGCAGAAAATTTAAGTGTATATGCCTATATTTCTTATTTCTAGATTTCCTTATGCTGTTAACTGGCCTAATTTTAAGTTACTTTCACTGAAACACATCCTTCCTTATAGGCACAAAATTAAACTTGTTTGGCTCTTCAAAGAATGGATTTGGCTTCAAGCAAAGTGATCTTGACATTTGTATGACAATTGAGGGTCTGGAAACTGCTGAGGTAGCTTTAAACATTGGAAACTTTATTAACATACAGCATTACCTGTCTTTCATCTTTTTTATTTTCTGAGCTGTTTTGTTCCACATGCATTTACATGTTGTATTAGTAATAATTATCCATTGCAAAGCTGATAAATAATCAGGTTCACTATTTCATCATTCAAGCTTATTTAGTAAATCTTTCCTTTTATTTCAAAGTGCATATTCAGTAAATAACATATATTGTCTTATCAATATACCCCTTGAAACAACTTTCCCCAGCCCACCACTTTGCAGATGTGTTGGATGATGACTCCCATCATCCTTTAGGAGATGTTTGTACTAAAACATTTGTGTAACATCATCTTAATTATAGGGACTGCTTTTTCTTTTTTAAATTATTATTGGCCATACTCCTCTTCCATAATTCTGCCAGCATAACACTAACTACAAAACATTTGGAGTCAAATTGCCTCAGATTAAGCAATCATTGTTATATATTACCTGTTGTGTGCTGAGTTGCATGACTCAGTATGCAATAATCTCTATAGTAATTTTGGCCAGAATTAATTATATAAGTGGTGCCTGACAGTCACCTTAGATATGTGAAGCAGCTTAGGGAATGAAAATAATTATAGCTATTTGCATCTGTTAAAAGTAGTTTTCAGTGCATGGCTTTTTCTGCCTTTGTTAGTGTAGTAGACTGCAAACCTCTTCCAGCATATCCATTTGGAGGCTGTAGAGCAGAGAAGCAAAATGCAGAATTCTTCCTTTCATTCTTCCTTCCTCGTTTTAACACAGGTTGTGCAGTTTTTGCAGTCTAGTGGTTTGCATATGCTTTCCCCTGGACCTCAGACAGATACCCTCCCCAACTCTACTGTCTGCTTAAGAATCAAAAAAGATTGTCAGTGCCACTTCTGAAAAAGGCACCTGATGCCTAAACCAGTGCTTGAAGTGTTTTATTAATTCCAAAGGATGCCGAAACATAAAATTATATCTGGGGGTTGGGGGTAGAGAGACTGGGCTACAAAAGAAAAAAAAACATGAAAATAGGTAAATATAAAGTTGACAATTTAAAAGTCTGCATTTAAAATAAGAGGTATATAGCACAATTTATTTTTATTTTTATTTTGCTTCTATGAAATGTATTACAGTAAAGTTCCAGTGGCACTGTATTTACACACAAAACTGATTCAGCTCCAAGTAGAGTGAATGCCAGTTTTTTTTTCACTTTGCTTTCATTATTCAGCATGGATTGCTTTGTAAGAACAGGATATGTTGCATATGCTTGCAATTTTCTGAATTTGAAATTGTAGAAAAGACCGTATGCAGCCTAAGCGTATGTCACATGTTAAAGCAGGTTTCACACAAAGTTTTTGCATTACTGCAATCTGTTTGAGCTGTAAGCCATATGAATTGGTGTGTTAAACAATGAAACTGATCACCAAAGCACTATTCAGTCATTGCTGAAGCACATGATGCCCACTTTGTTGTGGGAAGAACACTAGCCCCACTCCCTCCATTACTTTTGACATGAGAAAATGACAGTCTGAAGAGGGGGAAGTCCTGCTGTCTCCATGTAGCTTGGCCACAACCAGAACCCAAAATTTTGGTAGACATGGAGAGGCTACTCAGACAGAGCAATTTCCTTTCAGTGTCACTTTCATGTGTTGAAAGCAGTGATAGATAGTGGCAGAGCCAGGCCACTCTCTTCAATGCATGTGGGTTCTACATGTTTTAATACTGACTGAATAGGAACCCAAGCTTTCCATAAGCAATAATTAACAGGAATATTAGAATATGTCAATAGTACAATAGAATCCTTTTTCTGTCACAGGGTCTTGATTGTATAAGAATTATTGAAGAACTTGCACGTGTTCTCAAGAAACATTCAGGTAACCTTTCTTTTCTTGGAAATGTGCTCTTATTTTTAAATTTTTATTTATTTATTTATTTTATATTCAAGAGTATGATTTATGTCACACAGGCATTCACCTTAAAAGGAACCTTGATTTCAGTATTTCTCATCACCGACCCCTAGTGAAATGAAATATATGTGAAATATGAGAAATCAATCAGCAGCAGATTACAAGTTAGCAAGTTACCAGTCTTGCACCTGGTCTTACGACTGGCATGTGATGAAGCTTACAACTTCTTCCACTGTTACGTAACCAGATTCCACTTAGTCTGGAGTAAAATCCTTGTGGGATTCTGACTATTAACAAACAGACTCATCATAGGCATTGAATGGAGATGTGGGAGTACTGTTATGAAATGCAGGAAGAATTGTTGAGTATAATACCAAGTGTAAATGTAGCTTAACAGCAAGCACTTAGTAGCTGTTTCTTTAGTTGTAAACAAATACATCTCACATATTTTGCTGTAAACCTAAGGGAAGAGACTGCCTTGATTTTATTGAAACGAGGTTTTCCAGCTGAGAAGCCTGTTAAAACTTTAAAGTAGGTTTAGTTACCACTTTTGTTATTGCTTTCAAATATAATGCATTAAAAGAGTGGTTTCTTAAACTCTTTGCCATCAAGAAATCATTTTCACACTGACTTATCTGCCATCAACTCCTGTTCATTTGAAAGAATATGCCTCTGAAGCTGAGATGAATAATTCATTCACATAATTCAGTGACACTGTCACTTGTCATGAATTTAGTCCTTGAATGTGTAGAAGATTCCCTAATAGCTGTGAATTCTAGGGAAGCACCACTAGTGGCAGGCCAGCTGTTTGTTGGCTGTTACTATTCTTTAAATAGAGAAACCCATGATAAAATATTCCCTGGAAAATTATTTGAAAAAGGAAGCGCTAAAATAAGATGTGTTGAATTCACTGAGGCATCAACAACTATACGTGCATGGGGCTGGAGCCTATACATCAGTGGTCCCCAACCTTGGGCCTCCAGATATTCTTGGACTTCAACTCCCAGAAATCCTGGCCAGCAGAGGTGGTGGTGAAGGCTTCTGGGAGTTGTAGTCCAAGAACATCTGGAGGCCCAACGTTGGGGCCACTGCTATACATTATACAATGCTGGGTTTCTGTTGTAATGCTGCCATTCAATTCAATAGGTATAAATCCATCTTTCCTATTTTCTCAGGTCTAAGAAATATATTACCCATTACAACTGCTAAAGTGCCAATTGTCAAGTTCTTTCATGTCCGAAGTGGTCTTGAAGTAGACATCAGTTTGTACAACACATTGGTAAGAGCATCTTCTAATCTGTTATGCAAAAACTCTTTTAAACATTCATTTGATAAGTCTTACCAAAAGGGCTAATTTGTATTTTATTGAGTGATGGAAAATCACCACTGGAACTGGGACTGCAACGGGCAACATGCCTTTAATTGCATTTAATGCCTTCTTTCATGCTGACAAAAAGGAAAATGAAGTATTGTGTGAACAGATCAAGAACATTTGAAAAATCAAAGAGTAAAGATGTCATAGTTGTCCCTTCAGTGTCTTGTTCCACCATGGACTGTAGAAATAGCTAAACATTAAAATATATCTAGCCAGAAAAAAAATTCAAAAGTATCTCATTTTAAGTTTTATTTTTAATATTCTGTTGTCTTAAAAATAAGTTGAATTTTTGTCTTTAATAGTAAAAGATTAAAGGGTTCCACCTTAACAAATCCAACTTGAGTGGCTCTGAAACATCGTAATTCTTTTGCATGTGAACACATTTTCATAGAACTTGCTGAGCCAGAAATATTCTTTGTCATCTCTACTTTACATTTGATCTTCTTTTTTTATAGGCTTTGCATAATACAAGACTTCTGTCCTGTTATGCAGCTATTGATCCCAGAGTTAAATATCTCTGTTACACAATGAAAGTATTTACCAAGGTAAAGTAGTGTGAGAGGTAACATTGGATAAAATGCAACACCAGTCAGGTTTTGCAATTAATTTCTCCCTCTTTTCAGATGTGTGACATTGGTGATGCATCTAGAGGCAGCTTATCCTCCTATGCTTACACTCTTATGGTGCTCTATTTCCTTCAGCAGAGAAACCCACCTGTCATTCCTGTTCTTCAAGAGGTATAATACATATTTAAATTTTGATACACTTGCCAACATAATTCAAAAGCTGCAAATCTTAAACTGTGTCCTGACTCTTGTTTCTTTCCTTAGATCTACAAAGAGCCAAAAAAACCTGAAATTCAAGTTGATGGTTGGAATGTCTATTTCTTTGACAGAGTAGATGAACTGGTAAGATAAAATGCCACATCTTCAAGTTCACATTTCTAATCTTTGGCAGAACAATGGAGGAAAAAATGACTGAAATGTGTTGGGATGGAAAAGGATTGAAAAAACATTGCTTTTAGTGTTCTAGAACACTATACTCTTCAACTTAAACAAGACAATAACATTGCAGTGGCTCACACTCCCTCTCCTCTTTATAGTCCAAAGTCCCATTGCTTAGTATAGTAAATCGTACTATAGTAGGCTCTGTGACATAAGGCAGATGATGTCATCAGCCATGGGTTTTTATCTTGAACTAAACATTTCCTATTCTCTTCCCCACAGAACGTTCCCTATGGATCCCTTTAAACTTGAGGAAGTCTATGTGGATTGGTGGGGGGGGGGGGGAGGAACTCTTTTATGTCTGAAAGTCACCAGTGGCAGTCCCAGTTCCAGTGGTGATTTTCCATCAATAAAGGCTCCACCCCATCCTGAGGCTCCCAAGGTTTCCTCAGGTCTGAAGGGATCCTTAGGGAGCCTCAGAATTTGGGTGAGGGGGTGGAATATGAATTTTAAAGATAAAAAGCTCTGGCTGATTACTCCCATCAGCCTTCTGTGCACAAAGTTGCACAGGATTCCTTGAACTTGATTCATAATCTATATTTCTGAGTTTAAATTAGTAGACTTGGAAAAACAATTTTAGTGGGTCAGTGGAGAAGACATTAATCGTGAACCTTGAAGGTAAAGTTAGGAAGTCTGCTCAAGTAAGGATGGACAAAACAGATTATACATCATGCCTTTGCCTCCCTGCCACCGCCTCTCCCCCCCCCCCCGAATCCAATGCACTGCCCATGCCTCTTCAGCTCCCATAAACCCCCAATAAAATTTTTGGCCCCTAATATGCAAAGAACACCTTTCAAGGTCTGTGAGGGGTGTAATCTGAACAGTACATCAAATCTCTCCCCCAGGACGTTTTAGATCATAAATAGACATCGGGATGAATATGAAAACAGATCAGCTTTTTTGACAAAAATAGCCAATTTGTTAAATATTCATCCCTTCATATTTGTGGGTTCCAGGAAGCCCCACAAATATGAAAGGATCAATATTTACCTGTTTTTATTTGTCCTTCGTATTAAAAAACCCCAAAAAACACCATTCTGCCTACCAGCCACCAATCAGCTGATGGGCAGCAGATAGGCAGTCACAACCCCACAGCCTACCCCCCTTCCTCTCCCTACTTTATCTCTTCCCCACTGACACCCCCTTACCTTAATGGCTGCTGCCAAGGTCTCTTTCTGGCCTCCCAGCCACGGCATGTAAAAGGGAGACTGCCTTTTGCAAAGATGGCGGTTGCAGCTTCATTTAGGGTAGGGAAGCTGCAGCTGCCATCTTTGCAAAGGGCAGCCTGGGTTCCCTTAGATGGCGGCTGCAGCTTCCCTACTCTAAATGAAACTGCAGCCACCATATTTGTAAAGGGCAACCAGTCTCCCTTTTTACATGCCGTGGCTGCGAAGGCCTGATAGAGACCTCAGCAGCAGCCAATAAGTTAGGGGGGTGTTGATGGGGGTGGGGAAGGGCTAAGGTAGGAAAAGGAAGGGGTGGGGGGTACGCTGTGGGGTTGGCTGGCTGTGGGGGGTGGCTGCCTATTGCTGCCATGGCAGAATGGTGATTTTGTGTGTGTGTGTGTGTATGATCGGAAGAGGGGCAGTGGGGTGTTTTTTTTTTTTAATGATCAACCCCCCACAAATTGACAACGTCATTGTAACATCCTCCTTATACCTCACAAAGGGGCCGTTACGTCACACTCAATCACTCTTTGTTTCCATTGCCACCAACCATTCCCTCAAATGAATCTTCAGGCCAAAGTATGAATTCAAAATAAAAACTTAAGGTTTATTGTGTACAAACAAAAGGAAGGGAAAATCACTTGAATATAAATAATAAAGCAATCACTATAATAATATAACAATCACACACACACTCTCACAGACCCTCACTATATAGCACAGTTCTTATCTCACAGTATCTCCAAGCCCTAACTCCCTATCTCAACCCTATCTCAAAGCCCTATCTCAAAGCCCTATCTGGCCCTATCTCCAAGCCCTATCTGAATCTCTCACACCATTCACTTCCCCTTGTATACAACAGCTCCACCCCTTATGTCCCACCCCCGTCACGCCATTGGTAGATGACACACAGCTTCAGCAGTGACGGGCAGGTGATGTCATAGCTGTATGTAACAGTCATTATTGGTCACTTCATGGGAGCAACTTCATGCTTTGTGAGTCATCAACTTTTGACAACTCACGAAGCAGGACGACTCACCAAAATGGTGAATCATCGCCATCTCTAATCATAAAGTTTCTTTTTGAAAAATCAGAAGTGGCCTACCAGTCATTCCCTGTCTCTAAAAATATATATTTTTAAGTTGGCTTAGAAAACTTGAAATGGGGCATAAAACACAAATTGTAGCCCTTGACCCTCTAGCAAAGATTGAAAATAGCCCTCAACATTTGGAAGTTACCCACTGCTGCTTTAGTTGTTCTAAAATGTAGGGATTGTAGACTACACAAGTTGTGTGTTTCAAGTATACAGGTCACCCCCACCTGTTTGTTCATATTTTACAGTGATTATAATTTATAAAATGCTGAATTTGTTTGGAGTATATTCCTCCCTGAAATTGGATTGGTAAAACTATGCTTTATTTGGGCAGATTGAAATGTAATTTCATTTTGTTTAATGAATAAATTTAAAAGTGTGCAAGTTACATACATAACCTGAATTTTGTTATGCTTTAAATTTTATGTAAGGCTTCAACAACTATGTATTTTGACGCAACACCTTAGTAGGTTCAACTGCCCTGAAATACTTAAATGGATCTTTATCTGATATTTCATTATGTATGGTAAGACTAAAGTACTGAATGTCAAAGAAACACAAACTTTTTTCTTAATTTCAGCCAGCAGTTTGGCCAGAGAATGGTAAGAACAAGGAATCCATTGGAGAGTTATGGCTGGGACTTCTGCGTTTTTATACTGAAGAATTTGATTTTAAAGAACATGTTATCTGCATCCGAAGAAAAAATTTGCTTACGACATTCAAGAAGCAATGGACTTCAAAATACATAGTGATTGAAGGTATTACTACAAATTACGATAGTTTTCCTACCAATTTTTCAAAAGTCATTTTACTATAAGAGCCAAGTTCCTTAAATACTTCATTGGTTATGTTAGGACAGTACCTAGAGTTCAGTGGTTGTTGGAGGTTCCAGTCCATTTGTATTTGGTTGGCCACACATTCTCTATCCCTGCTTTAAAGAAAGGGATATGGAACACTGAGTAAACAAAGAAGTATTGCATTAAAAAAATAAGACTGATATATAAACATAGTGGTGAAGATGTTTATAACCTGCTTAGTTGCACTCTGAACCTGCTTTAGAGCCACTTCCGCACTGTGCTTCATGTGTTCATCTCTCAGTGCTTGACATTGACCATGCCTGTAACTTATTTATGCATCTGTTTCTCTTGATTTGCATTTGCTGTAGTTGTCCCTTGCTAACTATCTGCCAGGAACTGGTCATGATGGTGGCCTAGCTCTACCAACAACTCTTTCTGTCCCTGTAACTGTAGTTAAAACATGGTCCCAGCAAGCCTACTTTCATTGGTCCTTTCTGTTCCTTAGTATTGGAATTTTATTTCCCTTCTTATATGGATCGTTTTAGTGAAATAAAGTTTGATGCATTAGAATGTTCCACGGATGGTTTTCAGTTCAAAAGACTGTTCTATCATTGAAATATTTTCAGTTTTCAAAAACTTACAGTCTTCAGTGTTTCCTTTCTATTTCAGGGGAGAGAGAGCAAAAGGGGAAGAAGTGTTGAATATTCCCATTTTAACTTCATTTGAAAGAAATTTCTTTTTTAAGCCTGATTGACTCCTTAAAGCGGGTTTTCACTAAAGTGTGTCATGTTCTACTTGTAGATCCTTTTGATCTGAATCATAACCTTGGTGCTGGATTATCAAGAAAAAGTAAGATTTCTTGTCCTACTTATCTTGAACAAAAATGCTCATGTAATTGACATGTGATTTTTTCCATTTAGACAGTTAATTATTTTTGTTTGATTATTCTAGTGACAAACTTTATAATGAAGGCTTTTATCAATGGCAGGAGAGTGTTTGGCACTCCAGTAAGAGGATTCCCTAAAGAATATCCTTCAAAAATGGTGAGTGTGTTTGAGGTCCACTGCCACTGCCCTCTGCAGCCCTGGTGGCCTTTACATCTCTCACCAATAATTTCATTTACTCCATGTTGCTGTATTCTTTATTTGAATAAATAAAGCCAAGTGCTTTCCGCAGTGGTTCCCCATCATTGCCCCCACCCCCACCCCAGAAGACTGGGTTTCCTGCACTGGTCTGCTTGATACAGTCAATTCAGTGCTGGCCTTGGCTCCTGTCACTGAGGCAGCTGGACAGTGAGCGTTAGCTGCTTTCTTGCTCCTCGAGGGGCCTCCTTCTCCTCTTGCATTGACATTTGCACTGCCAGCACCCGAGCTGGATTGGCATGGGCTCCACAGGACCCTGTCAGGCATCTCAGGCACCACGGAGCTGGTGGGGCAGGAGCCTTCTCCAGGGCTGGCATGGTGGAAGCCTCTTTTCTCCAGCTTTGGCCCTTTGCCACATGGAACCTGCATGCCAACTTCTGCCAGGGTTCATCCTCTCAGTCCCAAGCCAGATCATCCATCATGGAGAAGTGGGGTTTCAGCTCTTCTGCCGCTGAGGCCAATGTCTCTTCCTCCTCTTTCGACCCTCCACCAGGTGCTGCAAGCCCATAAGACCCCAAAACTTTCCCCCCACATTCTTTTAACCCTGCTGGCAGGCTCTCTCCGTAACCTTCCAGGTGCATCCCCTCCCCCATCTCCCCAGAGACACCTGGGCTTTCTTCCTTCTAGCCTTCTTGAAAGCTCAGAGCAGCTGCTCTACCTGGGCTCTTGGGGATGGGGCAGACAATCTGCCCGGGGCACAAGTGGCAGCCTCCTCGTAGTATGCTAGAAATCTAACAACAAAAATGCATTGCAAATATTGTATTGGGATATTTTTGCCCCACCAGCGATATGGGAATATCTGCATAACCCTCAGTGCCAAAATTGTACTGGGCAGTTATATTAGCAGAAGGGAAATGGCCTATTTTTGCAGTGACAAATTGCCACTAATTAATGAGCCCTCACTTAGATTCCTGGCCATGCACCAAGCTACCCACATGGTGTGCACTATGAAATCCAAGCAGGAACTTTTTAATTAGCAGCAATTTGCCAAAGTGAATTCCACCCCTTCCTCTAGCATAACTACGAAACAGGAATTTGACCACTTGTAGAAAAACGAAATTATACGTGTACATCCAAGATTGGCAGGTATCTCTATTTAAAAGATTGGCCATATTAAAGTATTTTGTTTATATAACTTAATTTTATTAAAGAGTCTTTTGTCAAAATTCCTTCTACTAAACATTTTAGTGTGTATATTAACTATTCTTGATGAGCACAGAAACCACATAGGCTGTAAGGTGAAACTGCACATCTAAAATCAAACTATGTATGCCCATGATATCTGTATGAAAGAAATTGAAGCTCTTACATCCAGTGAATTCAATGGATTGGGAGAGAGTGATGTCACCTGGTCATTCAGTAGTACCCCCTCATCTGCAGGATCACTATCTGTTGATTCACTTATCTGTGGTCTGAAAATATTTTTAAAATATCAAAATTAAAATAAAATAAATGTTTCTTAAGATGAAGTTACCAGAGCTGGACACTAGAGGGAAGCAGAGGTCATGCTATATATAGTATTTGCTGTTAAAATAGTGCCCCACATTTTTCAGTTTACTGTACTTATATGACCTATCTATTCTCCCTTTCCATGGATTTCATATATTCATCCAAAGTGCACTTGCATGACTTTGATTGCGTGTAAGCCACTTGGACATGAAAATAATAGCAACAAGGGAAAACTCAGCAGATGTATTTAATTTCTTTGGTGAGTACATCTACAGAGTCTTTCTTCTCACTTATCTTCAGATGAGCATTACAGCGTGCAGCTTTGCAGACACAAATGAAAATCTAGATAAATCTACAACTAGATTGGATTCAAAGATGGATTTCTGTAGTTTTATTTGATGCTTCTCTAGAATCCTTACAGGTTATTTAAAAAACAAAAGCAAATTAATGCATTAAACAAGTCATAGGCAGTCCCTCTCAGAGGATGTTGTAGAGCTGGAAAAGATGCAGAAAAGGGCAGACAAGGTGATCACAAGACTGGGCAAATCTCCTGTGAATAAAGAGGCTGCAATATTTGTGGCTGTTTAGCTTAACTAAAAGACAAGTAATGGAGTAGCGACATCGGTGATTATGAAAGGATGCATGCTATGGGGAAAATTGATAGGCAGAAGGATTTCTCTGTGAATTTGGATCATCCCATGAAGCTGAATGGAGGGAGATTTCAGAGGATGGGAAAAACTACTTCATAAACCTCAACTGTGGAATTTGCTGCTACAAGATGTATCAGTAGTCTTCAACTTGGATGTCTTTGAAAGACAATTCATAGAAATTGAACATCTCCATGATGGCTGCATATTACCTCCAGTATTGGAGGCAGTATGCCTCTGTATCTCAGTTGGTGAGGCATATGAGTAGGAAGGTCCTGTTGTACTCTTGTCCTGCCCTTAAGCAACTGATTGAACCCTATGTAAACAGAATGTGGCCCCAAGGAGGTTTTCAGTCTGATTTGGCATGCTTTTTCTTATTTTGTTAATTATTAGTGTTTACCAATACTGAAGTAGACAAAAAAATAAGTGCTTTCTTAAGAGTCAGATGCTAACTTCTTGTAATTATTTTCTAAGGAATATTTTTTTGATCCGGAAGTATTGACAGAAGGAGAACTAGCCCCTAATGATCGATGCTGCAGAATTTGTGGTAAAATTGGACATTTCATGAAAGACTGTCCTATGCGGAGGAAGTAAGAACTGTTTCTCTCTTATCAAAGAACAACTTGTCAGTGTTAGTACAAATGTTTTAACTAGCACGGTGCAAATATGATATTCTCAGTTTCTGACCAGTTAGAAGAATTTATAAATTACATCTGTGCTAGAACACTGTGTATGTGAATGCATTGCTGTAACAATTCCTAAGTATTTATACTATCCTAGATGTGTATTATATCAGTTTAAACAGTTTTTATATAGGATAATAAGACTTTATATAGACTTCCTTTCATAAATATCAGCTGATACAATTCAAGAACTTAGACACTCCCTTTGTACATAATTGAATCATGTTTCAATCAGCAAGGCATGACTTTGATTTGCAAATCATGAAATCTGAGCAGTGATGGCAAAATGAGGTAGAATTGTTAGGCAATGTACCCTCTAATTTTCAGCCCCGCTGGGTGGAGCGTCACCTTTCACATGCAGAACTTCGCTTGTGTGTGCACGTTACTTTGATTCCCCCCCCCCTTGCGCATGGGGTTCCATCATGACTGGAACCAAGGGGGCTGGAAATGAGGAGGAAAGCTGCACAGAGGAAAGCAGAGTGACGCACACCTTAGAGCAGTGGTCCCCAACCTTTTCTAAACCGTGGAGCAGTTGGGGGGGCTTTACACAGGAGGGCACCCCCACGTGGGTGGGCTGGGCACTCTCGTGGGTGGGCGGGGTGTGCTTGCACACATGCGTGGATGGGGGTGCTTATGGGTGGGCAGGGCGCACATGCAGGGTATGTGCCCATGGGTGGGCAGAGAACATGCATGCACATGTGCAGATGGGCGGGGCACCTGTGCAGGTAGGGGGCAGGAGATCTGTCTCTGCAGTTTGGTCCTGCCAAGGCCACAGACCGAGGCCTTGGCAGAACCGAGTTGGGGACCTCTGCCTTAGGGGGTACCTTTTTTCAAGTCAGATAAACTGACACCCAAATTTTACCTAAGAGTCCTACAGAACTTAGTGGCCATTCAAGAAGAAAATCAGAAGCATATGTTCATTACAGTTGGCATTTATCCCAAAAGGATTAATTCCAGTGTGAACCAAAACAAAAATTGACATCCCTTATAACTTACTTTCTTCTTCTGGATAGCTTTTAGGTTCCTTTACCATATGTAAGACTGACATACTGGGTTTCAAAAAAATACCTGGCTTTTATTTTCCAAACATACAAGAAAATGTGTGTGAATTATTACTTACAAAATTTATATTTCCATGCTCAAGTATGATATATCAGAAATAGAAACCTAGAAACTTAGTTAAGGTGGGATACTACAAGATTATTACATTAATATCTCTCAGTTAAATTAGTCACAGTAACATCAATAAATTTGATAAATCAGAGCATAAGCAAAAAATGTTCTAGATTTACATAAATTCCTAACCCCCAGCAGAGTCTGTCCCCAGTATATGTACTCCCTCCTTTTTGCTAACACTCCTGGTTTGTTGTTTATACTCCTTTTTATCATTTCTTATCAACTTGCCATTTTTACGGTCCTAATAAATTACTTAAGCTCTGTACCTGCTTCCAATATATTCTTATAGATATTTCTATTAGCTAGGGTAGTAAATCACAATTCTTGTTAAGGCTGGCACATAGTCACTGAAGCAGATAATGGGCTTCGCTTTGATTAATCCGACCTTCTACCTGCAAGATACAGTATATGGAATACAGCCTCTGCAACTTAGTAAAGAAGTATGTTACTAATATGTATTCACCATATCAGTAAATATCATCTGGCTTTACAGATACATTACAGTATTTTAAACAATATGAGCTGAAAGTTTGATTCTCTACTGTGCCTCCTTGACAGGGGTTGGACTTGATAATCCATAGGGTTCCTTCCAGCTCTGTAGTTCTAAAATGAGCTAGATGTTATTTTACAAATACCACATCATATCTTATGAAACTCTTGAAATTTTGAATCAGTAATTACAAGTTGAAAAGAGTAGCTTCAACTACAAAGAATCATCTCTAAAATATACTTTGCCCGCTGTTCCAATATACAATCCTTACGCTGGATATGTGATATTTTGTACATCTCAAGGTTCTGTTGGTGCTTTTACACGTTTTGGTAACTAAAATTACACTCAATTTTCCTTTCTGATGGCTTGTGTTCTTAGACTGAGAAGACGGCATGATAGTGAAGACCCTAAAAACCAAAGATACACAGAAAGCAAAGAAAAAAGAAGTAAAGAGGAAAAAGAGGCCCCAGCTAAATTTACAGAAAGAGAGGTTTTGCTAAAGGATGGGAAATTACAGATATGCACACCCAACAAAAATAAATTGGGATGGGGAACAATGGAAACTGGAAAAGAGAAGTCTCCCAAGCAGCCATCAGAGAAATGGAAGCGACAGGAAGACAGAGATTTAAGAGAAAAGCGTTGTTTTATTTGCGGAAGAGAAGGACACATTAAAAAAGAATGTCCACAGCATAAAGGCTCTACAGGTATAAAAGGTGGGTATAGTTTAACACTGGAAGTATACACATGGCTAAAAGTGTTTGATGATGTTAGCTGTTTTTCTGAATTGTGGAACTGAATCCAAAGTTGTGTGGATCAGAATAGGACATTAATGAACTAAACTTTTTTGCAGGTGGAAAAGTGGTTTGATTTTGTTCTGATTACTCTTCCACCTTGCAGTTTACTTGTGTACCTAAGTATTTGCTTTGAATGTTTGGACTTCCCTCAAGAATGATATGGATGAGGTTCTGCTATGCTCAGTTGTTTAGAACGTTCAGGTAGAAAGGCATAGTTTTTTTACAGTTCAATAATTACATTTTTATCTTTCTCAGGCGTTCTAAAGTCAGAAAGCCCATGTGGATCTCCTTTATCCAGTGCAGTTAAACACTCTGGTCGATTACACCAGGTAACTAGTATGCTAAACATTGATTACATTGATTTGTTTGTTAAGAAATAGGTTTTCTCTTCTAAATATAGACACAACTCTTGTAAGTTAAGTATATCCAATCAAACATTCACTGTTATTGTTATGTGCCATCAAGTCTCCTCTGATGTATGGCAACCCTATGTATGACTGATCTCAAAAATGTCCTGTCTTCAACAGCTCTGCTTAGCTCTTGTAAACTCAAGCCTGTGGGTTCTTTTAGAAAATATCTTATGTGCTTTTCCTCTTTTCCTGTTGCTTTGAACTTTTCCCAGCATTATTGTCTTTTCCAGAGAACCTTGTCTTCTTGTTGTGTGGTGGAAGTAGGAAAGCCTCTGATTCAACATTTTTTCCTCCAGAACTATTTTAGGCTTGATTTTATCTAGGACCCACTTGTTTGTCTTTCTGGAAGTCCAGGGTATCCACAAAGTCTTCCTCCAGCATTATATTTTAGACAAATACTTCATTTTTTCCCTGTCAGCTTTCTTTATTGTTCAGCTTTCATAGCCATATATGGTGATTAGAAATACAATAATGTGGATTATCTTGGTCTTGGTCTCCATTGACTAAGAAATCCCAAATGTAATGCTGCTTCTCTTGCATTGTGCTTTAGCTAACTTCAGATGTTTGCTTTGGTGTTTTTTTTAAGGGACTTCTTCCACAAGAAGAAAAAAAGAAGCAAAAAGGAAAAATATTCTTGAGTCCTCAGTCAGGTTTGTGTACTAGGCTTTTTTTAATGCAGTCTACAACCTTAAGAAGAAAGTGCACAGACATAAAACATACACAAACCAATCCATAAATGCTGCAAATATACTTAAGCTGTGGATTAGGTAAATTATTTCCCCTTGTCAGTTCCATTCCCCAGCAGCTTTCTATTTCTAGCTGCAGCCACAACCAAGCTGTTTCAGGAGGGAGCCCTGACCCTTAGAACAAGCTGTGGGGCCCAGGAATGCAAGAGTGTTCCGTTCTACCCATTTCTTTCCATGAGTAGTTTTTAAGTTCCAGATAGAAAGGACTGAACTAAGATTCCTACTTTGTTTTTAAATAATGCATGCATTTCTCTCTCCGAGCATCCTTTTAGAGACATTCCCTTCTATGTGGGAGAAAGTGTTCTCCCACTAGTGCTCTCCAACACTATGTGGGTGTTGGGATTTGCAGTGCCTGCGTTAATAAATAACAGGTTGTTTTGTGCCTTAGTGAGAAGCACTTTTATTTCTGTAAGATCTGGTACTAAATTTTTGTTGATACTTTCTATACATTTAAGCCCATCACATTCTCCTAAAGCTGTTCCCAAGGGCCAGGCGGTGCTCTGTTACAGATTGTAAAATGGCACAAAGAGCTACAGGGTGGTGATGGTGGGGATGGAACTCAGGTGACCTCTCTTATACAGATCCTTTTTCCTAGGACAAAAACACCATGGGTTACTTCTTTTTAAAGTTTCAATCTAAGTATGAGAAGATGAATGTGTTACTAAAGATTTTTTTTGTTTTCTGATGAAAAGCCAGAAAGTAATATAGCAAGCAAAGAGCAGTCCCGAAGACAACCAAAATACATATTGTTACAATAGTACATAACTTCGATTATCTGCAAATTTACTGTGCATTGAAGTAATGAGGGAGATGCTTTTCTCAATAGGACAAATGATTATGCCTTCAAGCAGGAGGATTTCTTATTTCTAGAAGGGGGATGCCAGACAGAACTCGTAGAATGTGGCATGCAATATTTTGTTCAAATATGTTCAAGCTTGAAGGGATTTTAAAATCAGACTCAGAAGCATCCCATTTCTCCTCAGCTGAGCAGAACAGATTTCATGTAAAAACATAACATTAAAGTTTATGCATGTCCAAACCAGTTTGCCCTAGACGATCCAGTAGTTCAAAGGATGGCTATAAAATGCTGTAATTGATTCTCCCCATATACTATAACTAGTACACAACTAATTATCTGTTGTACATTCTTTTATTTGTATTTTGTATGTTTTAGCCATATAATGTGTTTTACAAGCTGGTCGCTTGACCATAATAAATAAATACAATACAATACATGAAAGCTCATGCATGTTTGTTCCTTTGTGATTACATCTTAATTTGTGGCTTTTTCTCTCCCTGCCCCCTCCCACACAGGTAGCCTTTCCAGTAAATATATGACTCAGGGAAAAGCTTCACAGAAGAAGCCCTATCAAGATTCATGAGAGACTGAAGCAATCTTTTAAGATGCAATACTGACCGTCCATTTCCTTAAGAAATTTTTATTTTCTTTATAGCCTCTGGGTTCACAAAACAGCAGCACAAACAATCTTCAACATGAAGTTAAAATCACATTTTATTTTAATTAAATTGCTAAAGATGAGAAAGCAATGGGTTTTAATGTTTCTTTGTACCATGAATCCCTGATCTTAATTGATTGAGCATTTTAACAGATAACCATACTGTTTGTATTTACTAGGTAATATACATAGATGGGGGAAGTACCTAACATAAACCACTTCTTCCTACGTTCAGTCTGAATGTTTGAGTGCACTTCCATGGTGTGCAAGCCAAATATAATGACACCTTCAAAATACTATTTTTCAAGGATAAAGGGGTATTTATTCATGATGAACACTTCCTGATTTCTTGTGTTAAAAGTGCTTGAAAATGTTTCTGGACTGCTACTGCTGTATTTGCAAATATTTTAATCTGTGGGGAACTAAGACATGAACATTAAGTAAACTTTTATGTAAACTCTGTGGAAAAACAGTGCCATCGAGTTCTTCCTGTTATTTTATGATAAATTGAAAGGCTGCTGTGCTCGTGTAGAGACTGAGAAGCCAGTTCTGTTTGCTGCTGCTATGATTCTTTCCCATTGTCTGCAACACAGGAACAAATTTCCTCTAAGGAAACAAAGGGTATATTTGGCAGTTAAAAGAAGATGAATGCACATCTGCTTTTTTGAAAAGTAAAGAAAATAATCTGTGTGCTGATTAAGGATTTACTTTTGTACTTTCATCAAGGCTTAATGTCAGGATTTCTGCAGATGGTACAGTATACCCTTTCTACGAAATGTATACAGCAAAAAAAAAGCCACTGTTATTTATGACCTTGAAATAAAATACCCAAGTGAAAACTTTTAATTTCTACACTTTTTTTGTTATATGAAATATCTTATGAAACTAGAATTACAAAATTTTGTAAAATTACTGTATCTTTTTAACATGTAACAGTATTCCAGCTGAATGTGTCTTTAGAATTTTCATTTCATTTTGTTTCCATAGAAAAATATATAGCTCATGTATAGAAATACAGATCTAATCAAATGTTTATAATCAGAGTGGTTTTCATTTAAATCAAATTTAAATCATGATTTTAAATCATTTCTCAATGAGACTTGATGTAATTATGTGGATTTCTTTTCACATGAAAAGTGTCCTCTTGCTTCCTATAACATTTGTTTTTTTTCATTATGCATATCTTTGAGACTAGGCAAAAGTCAGAACAAAAAAAGGTGGAACACACAATCAAAATCTGTGCTTCTGTATGTGCAGTGTGGTTCCTGAGGACCTTTTGTGGTTTGATGCATTCATTGCTTCCATGGAGTCTTGTGTATTTATTTATTTATTTATTTATTTATTCATTCCGCACCTATCTAGTCAGCACAACCACTCTAGATGGCTTACAACACAAAATATAAACCAGATATATAAATAAAATAGTTTACACAATTAGAAAAAATTGCTACAAGATGGAAGGAAAGACAAAATAAATCATAGCAGAAAAGGAGGGGAAGAAAATTAGGAATTAACTGGGGGGGGAGGTCTGCCTAAATATCCATGTTTTCAGTTGATTCTTAAAAATATCCAGCGAGGGAGCCGCACGAATCTCAGGAGTCCTGTTCAGGGTCTTTTTGCAAGATACGGACATTTCGCTTGGAATGAGTATTAGACTTTGGCTCCTAGGGGTATTTTATGGCTTCTTGTATCTCTGCCCTGTGAATAGAGATGGCCTACTCGGAAATAGCTATTCCACCAGGGCATTTTCTGCTATATGGAAATCTGGCCCATAATGAACAGTGTAATGTGATTGCTATGGATGTTTTGCACACTGAGGCATCAATCCAGTCATCACATGGTTGGATTGTTGTAGTAATTTAGTCATTAAGTCGTGTCTGACTCTTCGTGACCCCATGGACCAGAGCACACCAGGTCCTCCTGTCGTCCACTGTCTCCTGGAGTTTGATCAAATTCATGCTAGTAGCTTTGGTGACGGTGTTAAACCATCTAGTTCTCTGAAATCTCCTTCTCCTCTTGCATTCACACTTTCCCAACATCAGGGTCTTTTCCAGAGAGTCGAGTCTTCTCATGAGATGCCCAAAGTATTGGAGCCTCAGCTTTAGGATCTGTCCTTCCAGTGAGCATTCAGGGTTGGTTTCCTTCAAAATGGATAGGTTCTTTTTGCAGTCCAGGGGACTCCCAAGAGTCTCCTTGAGCACCACAATTCAAAAGCACCAATTCTTCGGCGATCTGCCTTCTTTATGGTCCAGCTCACACTTCCCTACATCACTACAGGAAAAACCATAGCTTTGACTATGCAGACCTTTGTCGGCAAGGTGATGTCTCTGCTTTTTAAGATCCTGTCTAGGTTTGTCATCGCTGTCCTCTCAAGAAGCAGGCGTCTTCTAATTTCGTGGCTCCTGCCACCATCTGCAGTGATCATGGAGCTCAAGAAAGTGAAATCTGTCACTGCCTCCATATCTTCCCCTTCGATTTGCCAGGAGGTGATGGGACCAGTCGCCATGATCTTAGAGCAAGTCCTCCTCACTTTCTGCCATCAGAGTGGTATCATCTGCATATCTGAGGTTGTTGATATTTCTTCCAGCAATCTTAATTCCGGATTGGGATTCCTCCAGTTCTGCCTTTCACATGATGTATTCTGCATAGAAGTTAAATAAGCAGGGAGACAATATACAGCTTTGTTGTACTCCTTTCCCAATTTTGAACCAATCAGTTGTTCTATATCCAGTTCCAACTGTTGCTTCCTGTCCTACATATAGGTTTCTCAGGAGATAGATGAGGTGGTCAGGCACTCCCATTTCTTTAAGAATTTGCCATAGTTTCTTGACTGTCAACACAGTCAAAGACTTTTGCATAGTCCATGAAGCAAAAGTAGATGTTTTTCTGGAACACTCTGGCTTTCTCCATAATCAAGCGCATGTTAGCAATTTGGTCTTTAGTTCCTCTGTCCCTTCGGAATCCAGCTTGTGCTTCTGGGAGTTCTTGGTCCACATACTGCTGAAGCCTACCTTGCAGGATTTTGAGCATAACCTTGCTAGCATGTGAAATGGGTGAAATTGTACGGTAATTGGAGCATTCTTGGCACTGCCATTCTTTGGGATTCGGATGTAGACTGATCTTTCCCAATCCTCTGGCCACTGCTGAGTTTTCCAAACTTGCTGGCATATTGAGTGTAGCACCTTAACAGTTCCATCTTTTAAGATTTTAAAGAGTTCAATTGGAATGCCATCACCTCCACTAGCCATGCTTTCTAAGGCCCACTTGACTTCGCTCTCCAGGATGTCTGGCTCAAGGTCAGCAACCACACTATCTGGGTTGTCCGGGAATCCAGATATTTCTGGTATAATTCCTCTGTGTATTCTTGCCACCTCTTCTTGATGTCTTCTGCTTCTGTTAAGTCCCTCCCATTTTTGTCCTTTATCATGTCCATCTTCGCACAAAATGTTCCTCTAATATCTCCAATTTTCCTGAACAGATCTCTGGTTTTTCCCTTTCTATTATTTTCCTCTATTTCTTTGCACTGTTAATTGAAGAAGGCCCTCTTGTCCTTGCTATTCTTTGGAAGTTCACATTCAATTTTCTTAACTTTCCCTATCCCCCTTGCATTTTGTTTCTTTTCTCTTCTGTTATTTGTAAGGCCTCGTTGGACAGCCGCTTTGCTTTCTTGCATTTCCTTTTCTTGGGCATGGTTTTTGTTGCTGCCTTCTGTACAATATTACAAGCCTCCATCCATAGTTCAGGCACTCTGTCCACCAAATCGAGTTCCTTAAATCTGTTTTTCACTTCCACTGTGTATTCATAAGGGATTTGGTTTAGAATCTAAACCAAATCCCTTATGAATACACAGTGGAAGTGAAAAACAGATTTAAGGAACTCGATTTGGTGGACAGAGTGCCTGAACTATGGATGGAGGCTTGTGGGAGGGGACAGGGAGAGAAAAAGCCACAAATTAAAACTTTAGATTATACCTGACTAGCCCAGTGGTTTTTCCTACTTTCTTCAGTTTAAGCTTGAGTTTTGCTATAAGAAGCTGATGATCAGAGCTACAGTCAGCTCCAGGTCTTGTTTTTGCTGACTGTATAGAGCTTCTCCATCTTTGGATGCAGAGAATATAATCAATCTGATTTTGGTATTGCCCATCTGATGATGTCCAAATGTAGAGTCGCCTCTTGTGTTGTTGGAAAAGAGTGTTTGTGATGACCAGCTTGTTCTCTTGACAAAACTCTATTAGACTTTGCCCTGCTTCGTTTTTAACAACAAGGCCAAACTTACCTGTTCTTCCTTTTATCTCTTGACTCCCCACTTTAGCATTCCAATCCCCTAAAATGAGTAGAACATCTTTCTTTGGTGTCAGTTCTAGAAGGTGTTGTAAGTCTTCATAGAATTGGTCAGTTTCAGTCTCCTCAGCATTGGTGGTTGGTGCATAAACTTGGATTACTGTAATGTTGAAAGGTCTGCCTTGGATTCGTATTGAAATCATTCTATCATTTTTGAGACTGTATCCCAGTACAGCTTTTCCCACTCTTTTGTTGACTATGAGGGCTATTCCATTCCTTCTTCGGGATTCTTGCCCACAATATTAGATATGACAATCGTCTGAATTGAATTCACCCATTCCTGTCCATTTTAGTTCACTCACGCCCAGGATGACAATGTTTATTCTTGCCATCTCCTGTTTGACCACATCCAGCTTACCAAAGTTCATAGATCTTGCATTCCAGGTTCCTATGCAGTATTTTTCTTCGCAGCATCAGACTTTCCTTTCACTTCAAGGTGCGTCCACAGCTGAGCATCCTTTTGGCTTTGGCCCAACCACTTCTTTAGCTCTGGAGCTACTTGTCCTTTGCTCTTCCTCAGTAGCATGTTTGATGCCTTGCGACCTGAGGGGCTCATCTTCCAGCGTCGTATCATTTAGTCTATTTGTTTCTTTTCATGGGGTTTTCTTGGCAAAGATTCTGGAGTGGCTTGCCAGTTCCTGCTCCAGGTGGATCGCGTTTAATCAGAACTCTCCACTATGACCTGTCTGTCTTGGGTGTTCCTGCAGGGCATAACTCATAGCTTCTCTGAATTACTCAAGCCCCTCTGCCATGACATCCAACTAATGGTTGGGTTAGTCTACTCGTAAGTTGCTTTTCTAGTCTGTTTTCTGAAAAAAGCTAGGACAGTGTGGTTCCTGGGGATTATTTATTACTTCATTTGTCTAAAAGGGTAGGGTCTGGAATATTTTAAGTTAACACTTTAAAAAGTAAGGATTTTGTTTCCCTTGGTGCCAGATAGTTCTGGTTATATCAGCCACTGGAAATAACTTAGATATCGTTTGCTTTATGGATAAAATCACATAAAGAGACCACGACGAATTATGGCCTCAACGCCACCCAGCCTTGGAAACGTCCCTCAAAGCCACAATAGAATTCTTCCCGCCTCTCTCTGTGCCGTCTTCTCGGCTGATTGGCCAGCCGTGCGGAGACCGACCCGCCTCTATATCGCCTGTGCCGGAGCCTGATTTTCTACTGGCATTCAATCTACCCAATAGGAATGAACGCTCCAGAAACAGGCGCCTGCCTCTCACGTGACGCAAGGGGAGCGCCGGGACGTCGTGCCTTACGTCCCTTCGTCCGCCGTGTCCATGGAGCGCCTCAAAGGACGGGTCTGAGAGGGAAGGCGAGGGGGCCGTTCCCGGGGGGAGTCCGTGGTCGAGGAGGAGATGGCCTCTTCTATGGTCAGAGCGACCGTCCGGGCCGTGAGCAAGAGGAAGATTCAAGCCACCAGAGCTGCCCTGACGCTGGTCAGTAGTAGTTGGAAGAGGCGCGACTAAATACGCGCCTTTTCCTCTTTTTTTTCGCACCATGGAGTGGGGGCGGGGGGATGGGGGCGGTTGGTAAACAAGCGTGCTGCGCAGGCGTAGCCCTCGAGCGTTGTCCGAGGCGGCGGGGGGGGGGCTCGGCGAAGCTCTGGTGGAGCCCACCGGGCGCACGAGCGAGGCCTCCTCAGGGGCTTTTGTGCCCGCCGGCCCCCGCCTTCCCCCCCCCCCTCTGTAATGTTCCAATACACCCAGCAGCGGCAGAAATGCGTTAGGTGAAGCTTCATTCCAGGCTTGGAACTGCAGAGCTAGAAGGGACCCTAGGGATCATCGAGTCCAGCCCCTGTCGAGGTGGCACCGTGGGGGGAATTGAACTCCCAACCTCGATCCAGCAGTTCTTTCAAGACACCAGGGTGCTTCTCCTAGAGAAGGCCTGCTCTGTGTGACAGGTGCCAAAGCCATCTTTGTTAGTCTCCGTAAAAAGAAAGGAAGGGGGAGGCGGGGTCACCCTACTGTCCTACCCGTAGCTTGTAGGGTGGTTGTAAAGTGTTCTGTGTTGTCTCGTTGCATTCCAGACGTTTGTTTAATGAGCCTAAGGAATTTTTTCCACACCTGTCCTTATAGCTCCCTTACAGCGATCAGATGTCATAAGGCTTCTAAGAAAGCCATATTTGCTGACGATTGACTATCAAAGGAGTACAGCCCTGTTAACCTTTGAGTCTGGTCATCTGAATCCCTTTCAGTTCACAAGTGGATAAAATATGTGAAAGGAATTTTCCTTGAGCCAAAACAAGTGTTTGACACTGACTCCTTTCCTTCGTGTGTTTAATGATTGCATAGAGGGAAGCAGCATGACACCTGGTGGCACCATCCCTTTAGTTGCATGTGGTTGCTGGGAACCTGGTCATTTCAGACTTCAGTGCTTTGAACAGAATGTAGGAATAGGTTCAAAGCCCATATAGTTACAGATAGAGGGTTATACTTGTGATTGCGGGCCCTGATACAGCTAAAGGCAGAGAATATAATTGAAATAAGTTCCTCGTGCCCTAAATATATTGGGAATCCTTTTAGCATGTTTGATCTGTGTAGTAAATAGAACTAAAGTACTACTATTGCATGTTCTACACATATCCTGAAAGCTTGCCATGTTGCCAAAGATATTTGAACTTAAATGCTAGTCAGAAACAGTAGACAAAATGCACTGGGGATTATTTAAATGTTATGTTTACATGTAAAGTTTTACTTGGAAATGGTTTTAACTGAAATATTTGTAAAAACTCTGAGACATAGCATAGTAGGAACATGAATTGTGTAACATGAATTTTGAGAAATAATGCACATTCACACTGAATTTTTTAAACATAAATACTAATATGCCCCAAAACTTGTACAGTAGGAGTTATCTAAATAAAACCCTAGTCCTACTTCTGTCTCTGTGTTAAATCAGTGTGTGGATGACAAGTGGGGATGGTACATGCTGGCCCCCTCCCCAAACTCTCTGCAGCTTAGTGAAGATTAGAACAGTTCCTACACTGATACAGGCGTATGTTCAATTGGAAATTCTGGCTGTGACAATATTCTAATTGATCATACACATCCTATGCATGTACATACTGTATTTGAGTGTAGGTTTGGAGGGAACAAAACCTACACAGGTTGCACATGTACACTGGAAGAATTACAAACTGTGGCATCTCCACGGCAGGTTAAACGAGAACCAGAAGAGGGGCTACAGGAACGTTGGGAAGCCCAATGGCAGGAGTTCCTGAGGACACTTCAGGCCCCTCACTCAGAATGGGAGAGCATACCTGTGTCTGAGGAGCTGAAGCCATGGGATGACGTTAAGGCTTTTCTGGCCTCCTTCGAGCAAGTTGCAACAGCATGCCGATGGCCTAAGGACAAGTGGGTTCCCCTCCTCCTTCCAGCCCTGAGTGGAGAGGCTGAACAGGCCTTCAGCAGCCTCAGTACCCAAGACAGGGCAGACTACGAAAGAGTGAAGGCAGCCATCTTTCAAGGGGAGGCCAACGCTAGGGAGAGGCAGCGCCAGCACTTCAGAGAGTTCTGCTATCAGGAAACAGAAGGGCCAAGAGGTGTCTATAGTCGACTCCGAGAGCTTTGCCATCAGTGGCTGAAAGTGGAGAGACACACTAAGGAGCAGATCCTGGAAGTTCTGATCCTGGAGCAGTTCCTGACTGTCTTGCCCCAGGAAATGCAGGCATGGGTCAGGGAGCATGGCCCAGAGACTTGTGCCCAGGCTGTGCTCTTGGCAGAAAGTTTCCTGGTTAACCAGAAGGAGACCACAAGGCCAGAAGAGCAATTCCCAGTGTCAGAGACTTTGGGGGTGGTAAAAGATGTGAACGCCTCTGAGACAGGTCAGGGTCAGCCCCCGGATACCTGGAAGAGGTTTCTATGCAAAGAGGAGCAAAATGAAGAGGGAAGCTCATTGGGAAAGAAACTGAACCTTCACCATAAGGAAAACAGTTTTCCGCAGGAGAAGCCAGAGCATGTTGAATCAAGAGATGCATTGCTGAGAACCAGTGCACTGCAAAATTATGAAGCAGAAATAAAGTGTGGAAATCAGCAGAGACCAGAGAGTCAGCAGGTAGTTGACCTAGAGATGAGTAATGCTTTTCCCAGCATGAAAGGTAAATTTGACCAGAAGGGAGCCAGAGCACACCATAACATCCACTTCTCTGGAAGACACTTCCCTTGGAGTTCGGGCCTAGGAGTACATGAGAGATTCAAACAAACAAGGAAAGCATATGAGTGCTTAGAGTGTGGGAAAGTTTTTGATCATAAAGGAAATTTTAAGAATCACGAGAGAGTTCACACTGGAGAGAAGCCATACAAGTGCTCTGAGTGTGGGAAAAGCTACATTCAGAAAGGGAATCTTATGATCCATGAGAGAACTCACACTGGAGAGAGACCATTTATGTGCATGGAATGTGGGAAGACTTTTAGTCAAAAGGGAAACCTTGCCAAACATGAAAAAATGCATACTAGAGAGCCTGTATAAGTGTGTATAACCACCAATTTCCTCTGTTGACTGTCAATGATGTATAACATATTGTTGAGTTACGGCTCTGAAAAGGGGCAAGACTGGTCAAAAGATCTTGTTCATTCTATGCATTTTGGTATCTGGAAATATATAAGAGAATATAGGAAAGCTGTGTATTGTGTTACATTGTTGAAATTGTATTTTATTGTGTTGTGCTTTTATGTAAGCCCCACTGAGAGGGCTTGTTAACCTGAAGGGTGGCCTGAAAATATTTCAAACAAAATAAATAAGCATTAATTCAGCTTATTTGTACTCCTAAAAGCATAGGTTGGAGAGCAGGGCCAGCAGAAGCATATCCCACAATGCAGGCATTGATGGAACACATTGACAGAATGTAAGACATTTTCAGGTAGTCATCTGAAAAAAAAAAGTTAATTGTGACTTTCAGGTGTCCAGTTTGATTGGTGTCATATGTATTATGTTACCAATTCATTTGACATAGCAGTGCACTTTTCAGGGTTTCTCCCAACAAACAGAACAGAAGAAACCTGGCAGTCTCACACTAAAGCCAGTTTTCATATTCTGCCTAACACAAAGGGTGAAAGCATCAGGCCAATGGGTATATGGTTGTTGTAGGTTTTCAGGCTGCCTGGCCGTGTTCTTGAGGTTTTTCTTCCTGACGTTTCACCAGTCTCTGTCGCCAGCATCTTCAGAGAACAGGAGTCAGAACGCAGACAGAGTTCTGACTTCTGTCCTCTGAAGACACCGGCCACAGAGACTGGCAAAAAATTAGGAAGAAAAACCTCAAGAACACAGCCAGACAGCCCGAAAAACCTACAACCATGATCAGATCCCGGCCATGAAAGCCTTCTAGAATACCAGTGGGTATAGTTGTTAGTTTGTTAAAGCCACTTGTCCATCTACTTTCTGCAAGATCCGTGCAATGTGTGTGCACAAGATAAAGAGCCCTTCTTTGCTGTCAATGGTTGAATGCAAAGGCTACATACAGTACAAATAGCAGGTCTTAATCCTGCAATCATCTTTTTATCAAATTTAATATTACTTAGTTGGAAAAGCATCAGTGCCACATCCAGGAGAAGTGGATAATAAAGATAATTTCAAAAACTGCAGAAACACAAGCCTTTATATTAAATGGATTGCTGGACTGTGGGAGTGGGTATTATTTGCTGTAAAAATGGTACAAAAGTAGAACAAATTGCAATGGGATATTTTAGTGTTATGGCATCACAGAAGCTCAAACAGCAGTACTTGAATAATTGTTGGTGTTTTTTAACATTATCATTGTTTAGGCCTGTGAACACCTGATTGTAAGGTCTGTTGAAGACACAATGACAAATTGTACCTTAAATTGGTTAATTTTATTGTGGCTTTGTTCAAATTGAGCAATAAAAACCTGAGACTTTTAACCAGATTTTTAATTGTAAAAATGGTTTTGACAGAGAGTGAACTTGTAACAGAAGGCTGCCATTTTAATCCTAGCCAATTCACTACCTGAGGAGAAGAAGATGTCACTGAGTCATGCAGGATTGTCTAGTCTTATATTCCTTATACATGCTCCCTGACAGGCCCTCCTGTATTCATTCTGAATACACCAGCACCATCCTATGCTGGACTTTGATCCAATATGAGCCAGCTGAATATGAGAATTGTAGCAATAAGGGGCACCCCAGTGGATGCATCTTTGATTTCTGTACGGAATGGCATATGTAAGGTTTTCCCACTTAATAAGCACTATAACTAGCAGATTTGTTTGAAGAAGTGAAAACCTGGTTTGCTGCACACGTTGATGAGTTTAAAGAGGCATTCAGTGAAGGATTAGTGGAGTTGTAGATAATTCTGGCCACTGCACCATAGCAAAGAAGGATGCAAAGGAAAGGGCAAACATGGACTATGATCAAGGAGCTGAAACAGTTCTCCCATGACAAAATTTGAGACTCTTTGGTTTAAGAAAAAACAAGTAACATGGCAGGGACATGATGCATAACATCATGCATAGTGGGAATGAAGTGAATAGAAGGGGTTTTTTTTGTCCATGTTATGATTTAATAACGTTGGGTTATCTCCATTGAGTTGAATGATGGGAGATAAAAGTTTGTTAATGTTGTAATGTGTGGAAAAACATGAATTCACTACTAAGAAATAATGCTTTCACCTTTGACAACTTTAAAAGGAGATGATGCCATTGTAGAGTTTGATTTAAAGACTAGCCAAAATGTACCAGCAAAAACATGTTGGTGGTGGATTCTCTATGGTGTTGTAACGTTAATATATATTAACATATTATGCAGCACGTTTTCTTTTCTACTCTGTTATGAAGTTGTAGTGTGATAGTGTCTGCAACTATTTTTTGTCCTACCTATAGATGTCTGAAAATCACTTTGAAGAATCATGAATTTTGTTGGCATTTCTCACTTAAACAATAATTGAATTAAACATATGTTGCCAAAGTTCATGATCGGTTGATTTTTAATACATATTTGTGTAGCTCCAAGTGCTTATCTTCAATAGAAAGCATTGAAATGTTTTCTCAGAAAGATTGAAATTTCTCTTTTGCTGTTATTACCACAGCAGCTAAATGGTTAGATAAGTGGAAAGGCAGTGAGCAGGCCAGGCTAAGCCCTGGCAAAGTGGGGACAGCATTTGAAACCATTGGCTCTTTTGCAGTTTTGGGAATGATCGGGGGGGGGGGGGACGGGACTGAAACACTATTAGTTTTAATTCTTATATTTTAAAATACGTACCTCTGTTTGCTAAGCTGCCTGAACTGAGCCAACAAGAACTGGCCTCTCACTGCTTACAACCTAATCCTATTATCTCAAGAAGCTGAAAAGTTGGTTTTGTTCATTTTTATATTGTTGATATTGACTGTGGGGAATGGAAACATGCACTGAAGCTAGCTTCTGAATGCTGGGAATATAAAACCTAAGATATCTGGATGCAAATTATTATTAATCAAATGCAAAACTATTAATAATGAAAATGTATTTCAGACCCCTTCTGCTGTGAATAAGATAAAGCAACTGCTTAAAGACAAGCCTGACCATGTAAGTAAATGTTCAGGGTATTCATGACATTAGGCATAAATTTAACAGGTTACAATATGCAGTTAAGTGTGTAATACCGGCAATTGCCTTTGTAGTATATGTGATATCTGGCAATTTTAAGACTTCATAAAACAGTGTGAACAACCTACAGATTTGAGCTTTGTGATAAACTTAAAGAAATACTAATCTAACAACTGCATATTGTACAGTATAGGAAAACAAAAATGTTGTTGGTGAGACTGGTGTTTTTCTCCTGTATAACTCTAAACCATTTCTTGTAAAGTGTAATGAAATTTGTGGAATATCTTTATATCCTTAAAGATGTCTAGACTAACAAGTGTCTGGTTTATCATTAGCAAATTTAGTGTTACAGTTCAATTTACTATCTTCCATGGCTATTATAAGTAAGTGATAGCATACTTAATGTAGCTATTTGGGACTTGAGTTATGCTAAACTTGTGCAACTGAATTAGATTTACAGTAGCAATCTGTACTTATCTACTCAGAACTAAGTACCATTGAGATCAGTGCAGTAAGTAGGTAAGTGTAAACAGGAGCAGTGCATTTCAGGCATGTTGATTGTTCTCCTTTACAAGTACCATCAAGCCTCTGCCAGCATAGCCAGTGGATAGGGATTGTGGGAGCTACAGTCTAAAACAAGTGGAGACCTAGAAGTTTCTCAGTCATTTGTTAAATTTTTTTATTTTTGTTTGGCTGCCACTTTTTAAATAAGTAGGCTTGCTATAGATGTCAGTAGAGGTATGAAAAGCCCCCACCCAAAAAGAAGGACAACAGTCTTTCTAACTTCTTTCTCCTCCTTACCCCAATAATTTTTCCTTTTTTTTTCAAGTGGAAAAATAAAAGCTTGGGAAAATGTAGAAGAAACTTTGATAAAATGTTTTTTTCTTCTGGAGTGATTGAAATATTTAGGACAATATTATACTCATTCGGAATATTAGGAACTATGTAGTATGAAGATTTGTATGTAAATATATAAAACTAGAGCTGTTAACATTTATGTACCTAAGGAATGCTGTCATTTTCACAAGAGGAGGATATAGAGGCCTTCATTGTTTACAGATAGCAACTTTTGCTGACCTCCATTCAAATTTGGTAGAGTTAAAGTAAAAGCAAGTTAGTTTTTGTCTAAGTAATATGCTGAATTATTTAAATAATATATTTCACTTTGTTTACTGCAATATTTATGAATTCAGTGTAGTTTTTCTTACTTCATAGATGACCTCCCCCAAAAAGTGCTTAGGTAACATACATTTGTATTTTCTTGCTTAATATAGACTATATATTCATAGTTTTGCTTGTACAAAATAAAAGGGTTTTGTATTTTTAAATTTCTTAAACATGCTAAATATGTTTAAGTTATGAATACAGCATATTGCTAAAGTAGAAAATAAATTTAGGGTTGATTAATAACTATTGAATACGTTTCAACTTTCCCCAGTATTTCCATTCCCTTCATAGATATGTACAAAAATATTTCTGAAATGTTAAACATTATGTTTCAGATAGGAGTTAAGGTTGGTGTTCGTACAAGAGGCTGTAATGGACTTTCTTACACACTAGAATATACAAAATCAAAAGGAGATTCTGATGAAGAAGTAGTACAGGATGGTAAGTGTGTTTGCAAAAATGATTGCAAATCCATTTTCTACTCTTCTAAATAGAGCTCTATTTGGCGGTGGTTATGGAAGCTTCACATACCTCAGTTAGCATCTCTTAAGTGTAAAATAAATTTAATCCACTGCATTGACAGATTAATTTTTCTCACTCAAATACGCCTAGTGTTCTTGATCTATAGTCAAGTATTAAAGGCCCCAAAATTGAATGTGTTCATATATGAGAATCCAGGAGCACATCCGAGTACTTATATTTAGGTTTATAGTTCTGGACTCAGAAAAAAATCTACAAGACTTTACATCTATGAAAACGTCTTAGCTGTTGAAAAAGCACAACATTAACAGAAGACAGCCGGTCCATGACATGACTACTAGTCAGTCTATTTTCTGAACTGCAAGTGAAAAAGAATGTTGAGTACAAAATGTTTTTGGACTATGCTTCCCATCATCCTTCTTCATTGGCTGAGTTCACTAGACAAACATATTTTGTTTTTTGTAGTCCAACAAAATGTGGAAAGCTACCACCTTTGCTCCAACAACGGCAGACTTGAGTTGTTTGTCCATTATTTCTGAGTGAAATATCCAAAATGTCTTGATGTATCTTGCTTGCAAGGTTTAGCCCTTAAGTAACCAGAGTGTTTTACATAAAGCAAATAAGTGTAGAGTATGCAACATCTTTCAAATTTCATTCTTCTTTTTCTCAAGGTGTTAGAGTGTTTATTGAGAAAAAAGCACAGCTGACACTTCTAGGAACTGAAATGGATTATATAGAAGACAAACTGTCCAGCGAATTTGTTTTCAATAACCCAAACATCAAAGGAACGTGTGGCTGCGGAGAAAGCTTTAATATATAACATACCAGGACTGATTCCATGACCTTTAACACCACAACCCTGCTTTCTAATCACTTGGCATGTGTTTTTCAGGTCTTTAGGCTTTGTAACATGGCTGTCTTTTCAGGAAAATAAAAGTACTGTCTTTTTAAAAAGTTATCTGTGTGTTAAATTTCAGCTCTTGCATATTTTCAGTTTTTAAAATGGAAGGTTGTGTTTCTGAAAGCCAAGAACACAAAGTACAAAAATACAGCTTTATTTTATTTGCAAAAAATCCTTGTTTTTCCTCTTAATGGTTCCATCACATCTTCATAAAATACATAATGAAAAGTATTATGCAAAGTTGTGTTTCTGTGTGTTTGTCTTAGACAGAATTACACTGCTCTGTGTGTTGTAAATCATTAAAAATTATGTTTTAAAGTAAAAGTACACTTCACATTTACTGGAAATTTCAAATATTAGTTATTTAAAATATTTTGTGTCTCTTTAGATGTAAACATTTGAGTTCTCAGAGGCATATGGGCTTACATAGCTTGAGGCAAATCAGTATGCATTTTGGATACCATATACTAGATCCTGCCCCCTTAATTCACCTCCCACGTCCCCCAAAAAAGTGAGTAAATATTTGTTGCTGCTGAGAAAGCCATCGATATTTTAAGCAATATGCTTAATATTAGGCAGAGAGACAGATGGCAGAATCCTGTTTAGATTATTTTTTTTTTTAAAAAACTTGTTTCTGTCAGTTTTTCAAATATCCTGAAATGAATTCTGAAAGCACATTCTCTCTGCAGTTTATAGATGGAAATCATTTAAAGTGTTCTGGTTATGCAGCAAGGAAAGCTTAATTTTTTTCTAAGCAGTTTATTTGTTAGGTAACAGCTTATAGTCTGAATTTACGAGTGTACTTATTAAAGCTTAGCCCAAATGTGAACAGCACACCTTGATGGTAAAAGATCTGAATTGTGATAATTTCTTATTCTTTAACGCTCTTTTGTTGTATTTGATTGTAATTACATGGTCATATCGTGAATGAAAACATACTTTTCAGGTTTGAATGGTCTTACAATTGAGACATTATGGTACATCCAGAATCTATATTCTGATTCTTACCTGCTCAGAGCCATTTTTCTGCACAAATAATTTTTTCAAAATTGTTCTACAGCTAATGTTCAATTATCTTGTTTAGGCAGACTTTTGTACTATCCTTACTGTGAAGGAAAAAGAGGTGTGTCATTGTGAGGATGTTACATTTGTACCAGTAAAAGATTACTGGTTAAAGGAATGATATCAGTTGTACTACTTATGCTCGTTCATGAAAACAGTTCAGTGATCAAGGATACTGCCTGAAACTGGCTTTGCTTTGCAGATCTTCAAAGAAAAACATGGGATGTTCTAGGCTCAATTGCAACTTTTAGAAAAATTGCTTGTCAAGGATGGAGACATTTACAGTCCTGTGTGTAACTACCACAAAGAGTTACTTTTCACTGAGAGTGTGTCTGAGAACATTGGAACTATTGCTAAGCCTAATAGTATAATCTTTTCATCTTGCAACATTTTGAAATCTAAAATTCGAGACTGAGAAGAGCCCTGGTATCTAACTGCTTAAAGGGCAGGAATTAAACAGCACTATATAAGAATGTTGTATAGCTTGTATCAAGAATGTTATTGATGTACTCCAATCTGTTTTTTTTAATTGATGGATTGTGTTTTCCTAGAAACAGCTTTGTGAAATGAAAGTGTGCACTTCCATATTATAAAAAGTGTTGTCTAATTTAAGTACTACGCACAAACTTGGAAGTAAATATTTGTTAGTAATAGTTTAAGAAAGAGTATATTCTCATTCATCTATAATGTGTGCAATACTGTAATTTACGGTAGTTATGTTGTAATAAATTAACTTTGGGTAAACATGGTGTGCAGATCTTTAGAAGTTTCCGTAGCAAATCGCACATGAACATTATAGAATTCTACTTCACTCTCACAATTGCCAGTTGAATTAGTATAGCACAGATAATGGGTTTTGTTATTGTTGTTGAGTGTTTTTTTTTAATGATTTAAAGTTGTACAGGCCATCTTGTCATTTATTTAAAGATGAATGGGCATAGCAGCAGCTAAATGTATCACTTAGAAATTCAAGTTGATTCTGACTTATGTCAACCCTTTCCAGGTTTTTCTAGATATAGGCTGAAATTCAGTAACTAGAGTAGGCCCATTAAATCAGGGGGGATTTGGTGAGTGAACATCTATAAAAATTTCAGTGATTCAGTGAGCCTACTCTAATTGTGACTCGCTACTGGATTTCAGCTATTAAGCATTCAGAAGTGGTTTACCATTCCCTTTTTTTGGGTGCATCCTGGGACTTTGCAGCTTGACCAAGGCTGCATAGGTTGGTTCTTTTCCTGGGAGACACAGTATAGAATTTAATTCAGTGGTGTCCAACCTTGGGTCTCCCAATATTCTTGGACTCAAATCTGCCAGCCACCTTCACCATTAGCTTTGTTGGCAGGATTTCTGGGAGCTGTAGTCCAAGTGCACTGGGGACCCAAGTTTGGGAACCCTTGATTTAACTTCTGACCCCTGGCTCTGCAGCCATCTCCTCTGACTCATTGAGCTATCAGCCAACAACTGAGCTTTGGAAAGATCCTGCTGTGCTGGCACTGAAGGTTATTTTAATTCTGAATTGCTTTGTGAAGATGCTGAAGAGATGTTTTGGAAGGCAATCCCAAAAATCTAGTGCAGTGATTTGGCACTATAAAACTTATTTATTTATTTATTTACTTATTTACTTATTTATTTTATATCCCACCTATCTAGTCAGCACAGGACCACTCTGGGCGGCTTATTGGTGTTTACGGATGATTGTCTTCTGCATGGGAAGGGGTAACTTGCAGGGGTTGCAGCTGAGGGTGGAACTGGATGGATGGATGGCAAACATGTTCACTTAGGCCAGGGCTTGTTTTGGCCCTGTCAGCATGTGCCTACCACAGTGTTTCCCAAAAGCAAATGCTACATTTAAGCTACAAAAGTCCTAGTCCTACTTTAAGGTGGTCTCAAGTTTACTATTCTGTATCAGGAAGAAATCACATTTAAAACCAGTGATTCCCAACCTTTTTCAAGTCGCAGTCTCCTTAGATAATAGCCAAGTAACCTGCAATAACCCACCATCACTTCTGCATAAAAAGGCATTTTTAATAGGGAGAAGTCATCCCTTCTCAGAGAGGTTTCTTTCTCCCCCAAAGGGCCTGTCTCTCATATATACACATAGTGAATGCGAACTTTAATATCTTGCTCCAAATGGTCAAGGAAAAAAAATAAGGGCTACAACACACATAAGTTGACCTGCCACCTCCCCAGAAAACACTCTGACCTCCTTGGGGTTCATGACCTGAAGGATGGGAAATGCTGTAAATTTAAACTGCCCAGCTCAGTTAGCCTACTATATGTCAGAGCTACTGTATCTACAGTTCATGCTTTTCTGTGTTACTAAAGTAAATCCTTTCCAACTGGTGCTGCCAAAAGCACTTTTCTCCCCCCACTTGCCTGCACTGGATCCTGATTTCAGTTGCCTAAGGGTACTATGCCATGATTGTAATACAGTGGACCTTCGATTTACAGACGGCTCGACTTACAGACTTTTCGAGTTACAGACTTCTCTGGCTGCAAAATTTAGATTCGACTTGCAGCCAGAGAATTGACTTACAGACCAGAAAAAAACCAAAATGGAATAAAAATAGAATAAAAACCACTGGCTATGGGATTAATCAGTTTTCAGTGCATTGTAGGTCAATGGAGATTCGACTTACAGACTTTTCGACTTGCAGCCACCATTCCAATACGGATTAATTCCTTAAGTAGGGAGTCCACTGTACTGTATTACTGACAGTTGGACCCTCATTTTACTCAGATTACTTGCACTGTGCTGTCTCTAGGCCATTACTCTGGTGAAACGGGCAAAGATGAAAGAACAGTTTCATCGATTTTTGTCAGTCAGATGTATTAATCTCCATTGCTCCCTGTACCAATGGTTCTGCACATCCATGCCCCTTTACAAGGGGAAAAGGGGAATAGCAAGGGAAGAAGCCAGCAGAGAAGCTGGACTTAATGAAGACCAACAGGATTTGTTAAAAGAGGTCCTCAGAGGGTGGCCTTCCTGATATCAGATTACAAATCCCAGCATTCCTTTCAATTGGCTGTACTGCCTAGAGCTGTTGGTAGTTGTAGTTCAACAACATCTGGAAGGCTGCAGAGGCCAATGTAACTGACTACCCAGCAGGTGTTTATATAGGTTTGTACACCTGAACCACCCCTTGAAATCAACCCTGAGTGCTCACTGGAAGGACAGATCCTGAAACTGAGACTTCAATACTTTGGCCATCTCATGAGAAGAGAAGACTCCCTGGAAAAGACCCTGATATTGGGAAAGTGTGAAGGCAAGAAGAGAAGGGGATGACAGATGACAAGATGGTTGGACATTGTCATCGAAGCTACCAACATGAATTTGACCAAACTCTGGGAGGCAGTGGAAGACAGGAGGGCCTGGCGTGCTCTGGTCCATGGGGTCACAAAGAGTCGGACACGACTAAACAACAACACCTGAGCCACCTCTTTGAATGTATAGGGCATGTAGCCCGATCCTGTGCAGGCAGAGCCTGGTGTAAATACCACTTGGTTTAGTTACTGGTAATTTCCATATAAATTCTCGGGATCGCAGCCTCAGAACTGATGCCTCCGGCTACCTCCCGAACTACAATTTCCACAACAACAACGCGTTCTTGTCTTGCTTACTCTCCCTTGCTAGGATGTTTGGCGGGTGCCTCCTGTCAGGCTCTTGAACAACACGGGCTGAGTCTAGCTCATTTTTCTCTCCCAAATATCAGCCAACACCCCCCCCCCCCCAATTCATCCCCCTCACTGGAGGGGCAAAATGGTGACGTGATAATAAGATAATTTGGGAAACGCTGATTGGTCCAAAGGAAGATATCCCCCCCCCTCTCCGCTCCAGAGCCTGGCCGCCGGAGGATCTAACATAGCCCCGCGAGGCGCATGCGCGCTTGTACCGCTTGGCTGCCGTCCTGCTTGATCAAACGGGGTTAGCCCCTGTTTACTTTCTTCCACGGTTAAATCCGGGTTCCGGAAAGGTACATAACTTGCCCGGATAAGGCCAGGTTTCCCTGTCTGCTTTCCTGTTCGCGTGCAAAACGACGGCTAGGGTTTGCTTCCGCCTTTCATCTGTAAATCTCCTCCTTCCTTTTCCTAGGCACCAAGAGGTTTTCGTCTGGTGCTGAAGGAGTTCCCAGCTCCCCATTTTCCTTAACTATCGAAGTGCAGGCATCTCTCCCCCCCCCTTTTAGGGTTATTCACCTTGGGGCACTCCCGCAATGGATGCTGAAGAAAGAGCCTCCCCCACCCACCCCCCGTGGACAAACTTTAGAAAAAGCCAGTTGTGCACATTTGGAAATCCGAATTCCCCCCCCCCCGGAGCCTTCTGATGGGCTTAGCTCCAAACGCAATCCTAGTGTTTCTTCTCGGAAAATATATTTACTTGCAAGGAATTGGTTGACCCGTTGTAATCTCTCAGGAGCATCGCGAACGATTTCCTGAGGAGGGCCCCTCAAAGTTTATGAAGGGAGGAAATAAGATCAAAACTGCCAAAGCATCCTTACACGCAGCCAGACACTCGGTGTATAATATTGGGTCAGATACACTCTTCTCAGCCTGCCTTACGGAGATGATGTTGTGAGCATAAAGTGGCAGTAGAGCTGAGCCACATCTGCCAGCGTGAGGTTGCTGGAGGAAAGGTAGGGTAAATTTAAATGGAGTCACTGTATACTATCAAGTTGCTCCTAACTTTGTGGGGTGTTAATAGAGTATTTGAGGCACGTAAGCTATCCAAGAACAGGTCACTGTTGCCACCATCCTCTTGTGAGTTTCCATGGCAAAGGAAGGATTAGAACCCAGGTCTCCTGAATATGACTGGACCACACTGGCTTGTCAAAGGAGTTGTGTAAATTGCATGATTTGCATAAATATAAAAAATACATGCAATTACATAGTTAACATTAAATTTTAGTGCAGTACAATTAAAATAAATCAATGACATTTAAAAATAAACATGTTCCTCTTGGACTTTAGTCTTGTGTGGAACAATTTAGGAATAAGCCCAACTGAAAACATGGGACTGTTACTTCTAAGTGAAACACACTGTGGAGTATGCTGTTGGCTTTCTGGATATTAATTTCTATGGGCCCACAGATCTTCTCTTTGGTCTGTTTTTAATCAGAAACAATGACACACACACCAGTCATGAGCTTCCAGACAAGATTATGGGGAGACACTTTTCAGACTTCTGAAGTGGGGATTTAGCATGGCCCAGAATGTTCCTCCATTCAGAATATTTAAAAAGATCAAAGCCCTTGTGTTAGTTACAGAGTTGAGAATGTTGTTTTTAAAAATGCCGCTTGTTGCATTCTAAATTACTTTGAAACAGTTAGATTATCATAATTGTTTCCTCCATAAAGACAATCCATTGTTTTACACACTATTGTTGTAATGTACCTTCCAGTTGGAGCCAACATAGGGACCCTAACAGAGCTTTTAAAGTAAGTGAGATATTTAAAGAGTGGTTTTTACCAGTCCCACATGCCCAGTCAGTTTCCATGGCTGAGTAGGGATTTGAACCCAGGCCTCCTGAATCCCAGTCCATCACTTTATCCACTTCACCACATTGGGTATCCCTTATACACTATTACTTTGTTGTTTGCTTGCCAGCACATGAAAAATACAGGGAAATGTTACTTGATGTAGTGGCTAGTTTTTGATGCTTGAAAATGCTTACAAAAATGCCAAAGATGAAGTGGTTCTCATATTAAGATAATAGTTTAAAACTTTAAAAATTCCTATCAAAATACTCCCAAAATGGCTCAAAGTAACAGTTGAAAATAACTAAATAAGATTACTTACTATGCAAAAAGTAGCTTTACCTACTTGTTATGTTGGTTTTAAAATGAAACTTATTTATAAAAAGTAACAAATGGCTGATAAAACTAGTTGAATGCTGCAGTGCCTTTAAGTAACCAGCTAGTTACTTCAAACCTTTGGTTGGTTGTCACGTATATTTGTCACATAGCGCCAGTGAGCAAACCAGAGATAGATCATGCTTCTAAAGAATAAATGCCTTTTGTTTTGATCAAAGAGGGAAGAGTGCTTCTCTCTTCATGCCCTGGCTTGGTCATCCCCAGACCCAACCTACGGCAGCTCCTTGAGGCAGCCCAGTCAATGGTACTCCCAACTTGTTAGGACACCAAACGTTACCCAGAATCTGCCTTTCAGCAATGATGGCAAAAGAAATCCATTATGCTTCTCTGTGTCTCTGGCAGAGTAGAAACACAACAGATTAAAACAATGACCGTCTTTTCATGGTGCCAAAAAACTGCTGCCTGAGATAATTGGCTGCATTATAGGCTTGGCTTTGGTTGTCCACACTTCTGGAACAGCTAAATGTTTTCTTGTTTCATACCTTTTCTTTTATATTTTTGTCTCCATTTTCAATACTGCAAGGAATACAAATAATGAATTGTGCAATTGCTCTGCGCTGTGGTTTCACACCCCTACCCCTATTTTTACCAGATGACTCTGCAACTCTCAGGATTATTTCTTTATTTTTCCCCCCTCATCTTTAAGCATCACTTTAAGATGGCTGGATAGCTCAGTGGTTAGAGCCAGAGGTTGAGAGATCCATTCCGCACTGTGCCTCCTGGGGGTAGAACTAGCCTGTGTGGCCTTGGGCAAGCTGCAAGGTCCCAGGATGCCCCCAGAAGAAGGGAACTACTTCTAAGGAGTCTTTTCTACCTAGAAAACCCAGAAAAGTGTCACCATAGGTCACAATTGACTTGATGACACATGATTTTTCTTTTTCTTTTTAACTGACTTGTGTATTTTTCTCTGCACTTCCTGTGGGTCCCTATATGTACAGTGGGGTCTTGACTTGAGAACTTAACCCGTATTGGAAGGCGCTTCTCAAGTCAAAAAGTCTGTAAGTCAAGTCTCCATTGACCTACAGTGCATTGAAAACCGATTAATCCCGTAACAGGCCGTTTTTGTTCCATTTTGGTTTTTTTCTGGTCTGTAAGTCAAATCTCAATCTGCAAGTCAAACCTAAATTTTGCGGCCAGAGAAGTCTGTAACTCAAAAAGTCTGTAAGTCAAGCCGTCTGTAAGTCAAGGGTCCACTGTATATCCACAGCTTTCTCACTCTGCTTCAACAATGCAGGAGACAAAGTGGGCTCATGCTCTGAAAGCTCGTACCCAGCTGGCCAATATTTATAATTATTGTTATGGTTGCATTTTTAATTTCCAAAACTGATTAATATTTAAAATGCTGTATGTTTGGTTTTCTCTCCTTGCTTTGCCAGCAAAATGCAGCCACCATGACTCAAGTGAAAGAAGAGGAGCTGATGGATAATGAAGGGAAGGATGCATTAAGCTGCAGCGTGAGTGATTCACAGTGCAGAGGGTGGGGGGTGGCAGGCAATTCCAGAGTTTTTTGTACAAGCTTTCTTTTTTTAATCTTTTGTAAAAGTAGAAAAGAAATACATATGTGTCAGTTGTTCCTGTTGTATTCATCAAGTAAGTGTATTATTGAATTTTTCCAGTATGCAGCTGTTAGCATGGCAACTCCCACTACTGAGTTGCTTATTAAAATCTTGTTTTCTTCCTTAAGAAAACTATCATAAAATTGTATAAGATAACTTGTAGAACTGGTAAATGGTCAACTGTCATATAAATGGCATCGCAGGGTATTCACGTTAATCTGTAACTGTCAGCAGAATCATTGTTCTTGTGTTTCTCCAACAATTTTGTATGGGTTTATACTCCCAGCTAAGAGAGCTGACCCTAACATTGGACAGAGCTTGAAATGTTATTTTGTAAAAGGAATTTCTTGCATTACAAATTAAGTTGCAAATATCTGTAGTATTGTTACTGCAAAAGTACTTCAGTGTGTTGGGCTGCGTTGGTTAATTAATGGCAAAAAAAAATACTTTCTGAATTCCTGCTGGTGGCCATTTCATATAAATGTCATACCAATGCATTGGAAATACTTATGGACATATCACATCTTTAAAACTAACAGATTTATTATAGTATGAGCTTTTGCAGACACAGTATCAATGAAAATTCATGCTTTAATTAAGCTGTTAGTATGGTTAGTATTAAAGATGTCACATTACTCTTTTATTTTGCTGCTGGAAACTAATGTGGCTACTCTTTGACAGCTGTGAGAAAACTGCAAAAGATGAAACGAAATAATGCTTCCTTTACCATTTAGGATAGATATGGGACTGGAATAAAATTTGGAAAATTCCTTTCAGAATGCCCTTAGAAAGCAACTACAGTCATGGCCAAAAATATTGGCACCCTTTCAACTCTGTCAGAAAATGCAACCCTTCTCTCAGAAAATTGTTGCAGTTGCAAATGTTCTGGTATTTATATGTTCAGTTCTTTGGTTTGCGTTGGAACAACACAAAAAAACCAGAAGAAAAGTCAAATCTGATACAATCCCACACAGAAACCCAAAAATGCACTGGCCAAAATTATTGGCGCCCTTAACTTAATATTTGGTTGTACCCCCTTTGGAAAAAAGAACTGAAATCAATCACTTCCTGTAACCATTAACGAGTTTCTTACACCTCTCTACTAGAATTTTGGACCACTCTTCTTTTGCAGACTGCTCCAGGGCCTTCAGATTTGAAGGATGCCTTCTCTCAACTGCTGTTTTGAGATCTTTCCGCAGGTGTTCTATGGGATTCAGATCTGGACTCATTGCTGGCCATTTCAGAACTCTCCAGCACTTTGTAACCATTTCTGAGTGCTTTTGGAAGTGTGTTGGGGCTCATTGTCCTGCTGGCAGACCTATGACCTCTGGTGGAGATGCAGCTTTCTGACACTGGCTGCTACGTTGCACCCCAGAATTCTTTGGTAATCATCAGATTTCATGATACCATTCACACAGTCAAGGCATCCAGTGCCAGAAGCAGCAAAGCAACCCCAAAACATCTTTGGACCTCCACCATGTTTGACTGTAGGGACTGTGTTCTTTTTCTTGGAGGGCCTCATTTCTTTTTCTATAAACAGTGCCATGATATCCTTGACCAAAAAAACCCCTCTACTTTTGTCTCATCTGTCCACAGTACGTTCTCCCAGAAGGATTATGGTTTGTCTCATAAGTTTTGGCATACTCCAGTCTTGCTTTTTTATGCCTTTGTGTCAGCAGTGGTGTCCTCCTGGGTCTCCTTCCATCCATCACCTTTTCATTCAGATGGCGATGGATAGTGCAAGCTGACAGTATTGTACCCTGTGTCTGCAGATCAGCTTGAATTTGTTGGGAAGTTAATCTGGGTTCTGTATCCACCATTCAAACAACCCTTTGTTGTAATTTTTCAGTAATTTTGCTCTTCCGTCCACGGCCAGGGAGGTTAGCTACAGTGCCATGGGCTGTAAAACTCTTGATGATATTGCGCACAGGAGATCTCTGGAGGTGGACTTGTAGCCTTCAGATTGTCAATGTTTTTCCACAGTTTTTTCTCTCAAATCCACAGACGACTCTTTACACTTCATTCTTTTCTCCATGCTCAGTGTAACACACAACACAAAGGTTGAGTCAACTTTTCTCCATCTTAACTGGTTGCAGGTGTGATTACTATATCTCTGTTTTTTTGTATTGTTCCAACGCAAGCCAAAGAAATGAACATGTGAATATTTTTGGCAATGACTGTATTTAAAAAGCAAAAGTGTGCTGCTTATATACCACCCCATAGTGCTTCAAGCACTCTCTGGGCGGTTTACAATTATGCAGGCTACACATTGCCTCCCCAGCAAGCTGGGTACTCATTTTACCAACCTCGGAAGGAGAGGAGGCTGAGTCAACCTTGAGCCGGCTACCTGGGATTGAACCCCAGGTCGTGAGCACAGTTTTGGCTGCAGTACAGCAGTTTAACCACTGCTGCACAGCAAAGTAACTTCAGAAGTAGTTCTGAGTACTTACGTGCATCGTATCCAGCTACAGGTGAGTAAATGGTTTGCAGTCAATTAGTTCTAAGTTCCACATTAGGCAAAATACCATGAAAGTACAACAAACATAAACCAAAGTTTAATTAAAGATAAAAGCCCTCAGTTGTTGATATCATCAGCCCTATACATGTAGATCTGCACCAACAGGATACTAGCCACTGTAGTAAAGATGAATATTCTTCTCAAAATTATTTTCTGTTTTTTCAAGATGCCAAATTCTGATTAAGCAAAATCAAGTTCAGTCACTGTTGTATGGAAATATGAAAATAACTGAATTAAGATGGCCCTTAATTCTTTTGAAAGAATAGGTTTTATTGGATGAGTTGCTAAGAAAATATGGTACATATCAAATAGAACCAAATTAGAGAAGCTATTTTAGAGTCCAGGATGAAATTTATGATTATTTATCCTGTCTCTGTTTCTTTTCTGTAAGGGCTTAATGGTCACAAAGTGAGTTTCTAATTCAATTGTATCTTTAAAGACTAGAATTTGCATTCTGTTCAAAGAAAGAAGATTTTCTTTCTAGGGTTTACTGTTAAATGAATTTAATTATTAACAGCAGATCAAGTTTTATACAGGTGCAAAGTTGTAATTTAACTAATAAGATTCAAAGATGATAGGGGACGTGGTGGCGCTGTGGGCTAAACCGCAGAAGCCTGTGCTGCAGGGTCAGAAGACCAAGCAGTCGTAAGATCGAATCCACACAACGGAGTGAGCGCCCGTTGCTTGTCCCAGCTCCCGCCAACCTAGCGGTTTGAAAGCATGCAAATGCGAGTAGATAAATAGGTACCATCTCGGTGGGAAGGTAAACACCGTTCCGTGTCTAAATCACACTGGCCATGTGACCACGGAAAGATTGTCTTCGGACAAACGCTGGCTCTATGGCTTGAAGAGCGGGATGAGCGCCGCCCCCTAGAGTCGGACACGACTGGACAAAAATTGTCAAGGGGAACCTTTACCTTTTTACCTTCAAAGATGATGCAATTTACATTATTCTTAATGCCTCTTGAAGTGATAAATTTGACATAACAGAAAGGTTTGTTGAACTATATTTATAGGCTGTTGGATACCTTGGCAAAAGAAAATAATGGGCAAATATGCCAAAACAAAACTTCTGTTTCAAATTGAAGGAAGCCATGTACAATTTAGTAAGTAAGGCACTTGCCAGAACGGCAGTCAGGATCAAATATTATAAGATTATCTCAAGTAACTCTACAGCAGTCTATATACATTACATGTACCTTTCATTCACTGTAATACCTGGAATTGTCTTGTTTCCAATGGACCTTTTCTTCAATTCTGGTCACAGTCAGAGCCCAAGACATTCTTCTGTCCACAGTAAAAGACCAAATGACACCCATACCCATCAACCCAGGTCAAGGTGCAGAGTGAATCAAAGTTACATTCTTTAAGAGTCTTTAAAAGAAATACAATGCCACTACTCTAAGCACATTGTTCTTGTCTGATTTTCAGCAAAGTGCTGCCACCAGTAGTCAAACTGAAGATGGAGAGCCAACAGTGAGCAGCAAGAAGGAGGAGTCCTTTTCCTCTAGCTGCAGTGTGAGTGTTTTGCAATGAAAACGGAATTAGGCAATCTTTTACGCTTCTTACATGCTTCTGTTCCATTTATTTTTAACAAAATTGTGTGCTTTCAAAATCAAATTATGATGTTGTCACAAGCATTTTAGTGTGCACCAACTTGCCAGAACTGGCTTCCACTAGATTATTCATCTCTGAAACAGCATACTTCCTATAATGGGGATTGTGCAGACCACACGATCAGTATGGCCCAGTTACAGTGGTCCTTCAGTGGCACATCCAGCTTTATGGACGGTTAACTTCTAAAAATAAAAATAACAGCATGGGATGTTCTCTTTGATTTGATGCTAGTTTGTGAAATCAAAGGAAATGCAAGTAAGTAAATAGTGGCCAAAATCCTGATGCTCAGTGTAAGTAAATCACATTAGACAAGGCCCATTGAATCAGTGGCTTCATGGTGATTGTATTAAGGTTCCAAAAGTTTAATTGATTCAAATGGGCCTTCTCTAACTGGGACTTACTATGCTAATGTAAGTTGTAGTTAGAATAGTCTCGCTTGAATTAATGGAACTTATGCAGTTGTCTTAACAAATCCCCATTATACACCTGTGCATGCTGACTTATTGTATTAGCGCCACTGAAAGAAATGTGTCCCAGTTGTTATGGCAGAAGTATTCCTAAAGTTTTCCAGATCCACACCACTGAAGTTTTGATCCATTGCTTTATATACAGTACATACAATGGAGAGCCAGGATACCGGCAAATCCTGGCAAGCTACATGCCGGAGTGTATAGCCTGTATACCTTTGCTTGGTTCCTCTTGTGAGTGTAACAGGCGAAACAACAGGCAGGCTACATGCAGGTGCCTTTGTGACCCTCAGAATCCCTAGTGCCATTGCTCCTGCTGTGCAAAAAGACATACTGTATTGTAACTTCTAAAGCAGCCACTTACACATGAAAGCAAAGTACTCTGAGAGCCTGATTCTTATTTGTGAGCCAGCTCCCAGCTTCTAAAAGCCTCCTGAAAGCACTAATTGGCTTGCAAACAAGGTGTGTGCTCCATGAGTGCTTCACTTTGATACAGAAGTAGTTGCTTTAAAGGTACAAAATCACGATCATGCCATGAAATCTCAGCAGTATGCTGATCGAGTGGTGCAGTTGTATTGGGAGCCATTTGGAAGTGATGTGTTAGACTTAACAAGTCAGCGCTAAAGCTTGTCCTCTTTTTAACACAAAAGTAATTATTGCACTGTTTGTATGTTAAATAAATGCATCGTGTCCAAGCTTTGATGGGGAGGGTGGCAATTTGGCATCTCGGGCCCCAGAAGTTGTACACCCTTCGGTTAAGTTAAGTAGATGTCAAAACTAAAGATTCTCAGTTGTCAAGAACAATCCTACTTTAGATCTCACCTTGTAGAAGATACAACAGGCTCAAAGTCTAGTTGCTAGTGGTAGTGGGTGGAGCTAAGTATAAGCAAACGGGCGGGATGCTCCAGCACACTTTAAATCAGGACTTGTCAGAATCAATTAATCAAAGCATTTATGCTCTGGGTTAATTCTAGGACCTTCCATACAAACCTGTCTGTTTACTGGAATCTTGAGGAGATATCTTGCTGTGTGCATCCAGTCAGTTGATCAGAGGACCCATGCCATAGACTAGGGGTGTGAATCTTTCAGCCACTCATTCTTGATGAGAAACTGGGGTGGAATGGGGAACCCCTCTTTTCTCCTCATAGTGATATCATTTTTTACAAGGTATTTTTTTTCTTCCAGGAAGTCTTGTGAGATTCCTTTGGATGTTTTGTTGTCCTTTTTTTCCTGGAAGAAACACTGATCTGTAACGAATTGCTGTAATTTTGTAGAAAGGGGCATCTTTCCTACATAAGATTTCCTAGAAAGGGCAGTGAGCTGCACAGAATTTGGCAGTTTCTTGTACAAAAGAACACGCAGGCAGGCAGCAGCAGCAGCAGCAGCAGCAGCAGCAGCAGCAACAACAACAACAACAACAACAACAACAACAACAATGGGGAAAAACAAGAATAGGGTATCACTTTCACTGGAATATTGCTAGTGCCAGGTGACATTTCAGCAAAAAATTCCAGCATAGTGCGGCTTTGCAAATCGTAGAGAACTAGAAAGTTGTTGTTGTTTAGTATTCATCACATAGCGGCTATGGAACTTTGTTCCCTGTCCTTCCATTTGGAGCCAGGCAAATGTGACACTCTCTTCCAGACAGCTTTTGAAGATCATTGAATGATTACTTTTGCTGATGTTCAGATTTGCTGTTTTTTGTTGTTGCTGCTGCTGTTACTAGGGTTTACTAGATTGATTTTTTTGTATGCATATTTTGCATTGCGCTCTCAGCTTTTGTGGTTAACGAACTGAAGAAATTAATAGATGAAAAGGTGGGTTAGATATTCTCAAACTACTGCATCCGTCTCTTCACAGCTTCATGCAGAAAGACTTGTGTTGTTGTTTTTGTTCAGATATCGGAACTGCTGCTGGTCTATGGAAACCTTAAAAAGGATCAGAAGCATTTGACTCTTATAGAGTCTCACGCATCCCTTTTCCATGCTATTCATTCAATTGTAAAATCTTACAAGAAGACTGCAGAACGTGGTAAAAGCAATGTCTTGGGCATCAAGGAGCTTCATCACCCTTCCCTTGTCAGGCCTGAGAAGGAGGATGTTGTAAAAGAAAAACCTGCTTCTCTAAAAGACAGACGAAAAGACAAAGGCACTTCCATGCGTATACATTCCAAACACCTGCTTATGTCAAAAAGCAAAAGTGTTATTTTTCGAATGCAGCAGAAACATGGTCTTGAAGAATTGCCTCCAGCCTATTTGCTTCCTTATGTGGTGTTAATTAAGAACTGCATTTCCTTGCCAGTCTCCACCATCCAAAAACTATGTGTCTCTGGGGAGATACTGTGCAGGATGGAGTATTTTATGTTGAGGTGCACAAAGAAGAAATCAACTCTGCCTGAATCAGCAGAATTAAGTGTTCCTAAACTGCCAACAGTTAAAGGTGAGCAAATTGTACTTGAAAGCAAATAGGGGTGAGTAAGAGTGTGAGAATTGGTAGGGCTAACTGAGAGCCTGTTGCCATAAGTGGTTCTTAGTTAACAATCTAAAAGTGAAAATAGAAGTGTGGTCCAGAGCATGTTTACCAGAAAATAGATCCTTTTCAAAGTTGTTTCCAAAGCCCTAGTTCTCTGTAAATATGTTCTAAGAATGACAAATCAACAGAGCCGCATCTGAATAGGATAGCTGCACTGTTGTGTTGCATGGAGGAAACTGGAAAAAAAAAGGCTTGATTTATGTAAACTATTAATGCATGGCATGTTTACCACAGCGAAGAGTCATGCTTAGTGAAGTGCGGTCTGAACCATAATCCCCTAGATTCTATGCCCATTCTTGATAGCATTTTAACTGTTTCAACAGAGACACATAGAAAGCATTCTATAAAAAAGGAGGGGAAACTTTCTAGATATTTCTGGGCTACCTCTCCCACCCTCATCATTGGTTATTTAAAGGCTGTTGAACTACATCCCCTATCACGCTTCACTACTGCCCACACTGGCTAGAGTTGATGGGAGTTGCAGTTATATGTCAGCACTACCAGAAAGGCCACATGTCCTCCGCTCTGGGATCAATAACCAAAGCAGATTTCCATTAACTAGGAAAATGATGTGATGGTTCAAAATCCTGTTAGTTACATCTGCCACTATAATGCACTTGGCATAAATCTTGTTGGCAAATTGCTGCCTTAACGTGCTCCTGATTTCAATGGCTCTGTCTGTCTTTGACCAGGTCCAATCTAATGCATCATAATATTGTTTAATCAGTATAAAAATGACCTGATCAACTGGGCAAGAGAGGTAGGATATACAACAAAATGTTGTCTTGTGGAGCGCTGTTATCCAGCATGGTCTCCTCTAGAACAATATAAGCTAGACAGAAACAGATTCCTGAACTTCATATATGACTACCCCATATGCTCAGTCTTTGCTGGTCTGTTAGGCTTGCTTCCTTCCTTCCTTCCTTCCTTCCTTCCTTCCTTCCTTCCTTCCTTCCTTCCTTCCTTCCTTCCTTCCTTCCTTCCTTCCTTCCTTCCTTCCTTCCTTCCTTCCTTCCTTCCTTCCTTCCTTCCTTCCTTCCTTCCTTCCTTCCTTCCTTCCTTCCTTCCTTCCTTCCTTCCTTCCTTCCTTCCTTCCTTCCTTCCTTCCTTCCTTCCTTCCTTCCTTCCTTCCTTCCTTCCTTCCTTCCTTCCTTCCTTCCTTCCTTCCTTCCTTCCTTCCTTCCTTCCTTCCTTCCTTCCTTCCTTCCTTCCTTCCTTCCTTCCTTCCTTCCTTCCTTCCTTCCTTCCTTCCTTCCTTCCTTCCTTCCTTCCTTCCTTCCTTCCTTCCTTCCTTCCTTCCTTCCTTCCTTCCTTCCTTCCTTCCTTCCTTCCTTCCTTCCTTCCTTCCTTCCTTCCTTCCTTCCTTCCTTCCTTCCTTCCTTCCTTCCTTCCTTCCTTCCTTCCTTCCTTCCTTCCTTCCTTCCTTCCTTCCTTCCTTCCTTCCTTCCTTCCTTCCTTCCTTCCTTCCTTCCTTCCTTCCTTCCTTCCTTCCTTCCTTCCTTCCTTCCTTCCTTCCTTCCTTCCTTCCTTCCTTCCTTCCTTCCTTCCTTCCTTCCTTCCTTCCTTCCTTCCTTCCTTCCTTCCTTCCTTCCTTCCTTCCTTCCTTCCTTCCTTCCTTCCTTCCTTCCTTCCTTCCTTCCTTCCTTCCTTCCTTCCTTCCTTCCTTCCTTCCTTCCTTCCTTCCTTCCTTCCTTCCTTCCTTCCTTCCTTCCTTCCTTCCTTCCTTCCTTCCTTCCTTCCTTCCTTCCTTCCTTCCTTCCTTCCTTCCTTCCTTCCTTCCTTCCTTCCTTCCTTCCTTCCTTCCTTCCTTCCTTCCTTCCTTCCTTCCTTCCTTCCTTCCTTCCTTCAATGCACTGATACTCCCTGCCCTTGTTACTTGGTCCCCCTCTTCTGGCTCCAGCCTAGTCAACCTCATAATACTACAGTAAGGCCCCCATATCTGCAGGTTCAGTATCCACAGTTTCACTTACCCATGGCCTGAAAATATTAAAAATATCAAATGAAAACAATCCAGAAAACATTATTTTCACATGTATTACCAGAACTAGAGAGACCCAGAGACTGTGCTATGAATTCTTGTTGTTGAAGAATAGATAGTATGGTTTCTAATACCCTCTAGTATCTAGTTCTGGTAATGCACCTGAAAATATCTGGATTTCCCCCCGTTTCCCTTGCTATGTATAGCATTCACTGTTATCCACAGTTTTTAGCATCTGCAGCGGGGCTTGGAACCAATCCTCCACGGACATGGGGGTCCTATTTTATTAATATTCAATGTATTTCTCTTACATTTAAAGATCATGTAGTTTCTTTCTCTTTGTTTCTTTGGACTTGTCTTTTCTGCTAAGACAATGCCTGCTGCCATTACTACATGCATCATCATTTTAAATCCTACAAACTGAATTGTAAAGCTGGTTCCTACCCCAGGAGAATTCATCAGCTCCCAAAAGCAGCACAGTTGCATTTCCCCCCCTTTACCGATGAAGCCAACCTAGCATCCAGAACTCCCAATCAAAACTAGTGCATTTTCCTGCTTATTGTTCAATGCCGTTTCTTCTCTTTCCCCTCTTAAATAAGAGCTGCATTTTGAACCTCCTGCTTTTTGTTGTTTTCAGAAGTGAAGTACGTCACTTTTGACAGCCTGAAGGATTTACAGTGGAAGTTGTTCAAAGGTTTGTTAAAACGGAAGCCCAAAACAACTGGAGTGTGGAGGGAACCAACATACAGTTTTGGAATTGAAGGTGTATCTGCTCCCAAGGATGTAGAATATATCTTCCCTTTGATGCCTAAAGACTGGATAATTGATGACTCTCTTAAGTTTTCAGAGGAAATGATGCACCTGCTTCTAGAAAAAGAATGAAACTCATGAACAGAGAGCCAAAACCTGGAGAATATTTGTCTAAAATACATTGAACAACTTCCAGTGTTAGTTTAGTATTCCAATTTTTATGAGTAATTTACTTGTGTAATGCATGAAGTGAACTATTGTGTGATGTTTCAGGCAACAGATATATAGTTGTTTTTGAGGTCTCTGAAAGCACCCCTGAAAAAGGTGCCTCTAAAGATCAGCATTTTTTTATTTAGTGATAAAAAGAAAAATCCCATTGAAAGACAGAAACTGTTTGCTTTAATTGTTGTGCAGCACTCTTGTGCTGCCAGACTTCAATAGTGAACTGCTACAATGCATGTGAAACAAATAATATGCTTGTTTGAACCTGTTTTCCCCCTGTTGCTGCTGAATTTTGGTGGCATACAGGTATGATCCAAATACAGGTGGGGTGCCAGAATTGGGCCTTGTGTCCATCAAAGATGCCTACCCACCTCCAGTATAAAGCACCTGGGTGCCTTTTAATAGATTTCAGAGAGGTGTACATGTTAATCTGTTCCATCAACAAAATCAGAAATCTCCAAGATTCTCAGTTATGTTTCAGCCTGGATCACAAAAAATGCAATACAAAACAAAACAAACTCCAAAGTATTGCAGCATCTTCAAGACTAATACATTCATTAGAGGCTGAATACTCAAAAGCTTAATTTTTCTTAATTTGGGGGTTAGAAAAGTGGGGGGCATCTTATAAATGGGGGCATCTTATAAATGGAAAAATACAGTACTCGATTTATTTTGTCATTTCTTTTGTTTTTGTGTGTATTTTGTCATCTGCTTAGAACACACAGGTGATATACAGATTAATCTAAAGGACAGCAGGGAGGCTTGCATTACAGACAGGCATGTCTCTAATGAAGGCCTCAGAATAAAAATTGTGGAAGCCAAGACATGGGCACTTAGTATTCCTTTCCCTGGAGAAACAAATGTGAACCACAGCATCGCAGGTGCCATGGTGACCTAATCACATTCAATCCTGCTCCCCAGAACTGACTGGGCCACTTACTGGGCTCCTCATGGCACTCAGCTCCATTGTGGTCATCACACCAATCACGGAAGGAGCCCGGCCAGTTCTTGCCCAGCTCCCCTTGCAGCTGACGACTCATGGACCCCCTGTTCTGCCTTGGCACCAAAGTGTTGGCTGCACGGGGAGGCAGGGAAGAGCTGGCCGGGCTCCTTCCACAATTGGCACAATAATGACGACAGAGCTGAGTGCCGTACAATACCCAGTAAGTGGCCCAGCCTGTTCTGGGGGGCAAATTAGGCGGGATTGGGATTCTCCAGGGAAAACAATATGAAGTGCCCATGTCTAGTGGGAGCGGCATGTCTCATATCAGGAGGTGGAATATTCCACGTATTATGCAACCACTTTCAATACCCTGCTCTGAAGTGTGGACCTCAGGAAGTATGGCAAGATGACTTATAAATGGAAAAATACAGTACTCCATTTCTTTTGTCATTTGTTTTGTTTTTGTGTGTATTTTGTCATCTGCTTAGAGCACACAGGTGATATACACATTAATCTAAAGGACAGCAGGGAGGCTTGCATTACAGACAGGCATGTCTCTAATGACTTCGGGAACCAGACAGGTCTGTATGGCAACAGGTAGCCAGGTCCCAAGTCAATTACAGGTTTATATATTAACAGTAAAACCTTAAATTGGGCTGGCTGCAACTTGGAAATCAGTGTTATTCCTTCACTAACCTTGTTCTGTGCATCTGGTTAATTCGTTTTACCCAGAAGCCTGGCTGAAGCATGAAGCATCTGCTGCTGCTTTGAAACTCAAGGCCAACAGCAAGTCTGGTGCTGGACCATGTATGTGTCTATTTTGCCATGCATTGTTTTTACTACATGTGGCTTTCTGGTATAATTGCGATAGTATGTAAGGAATTATCTGGATGGCTATCAGCATCTGAACATTCACTTGAAGGCTCATGGGATACTTTAAATAAAACAACTGTGTAGGATTCTATACACTTGATGTCACAATTATTGTGAATTGATCCAGGAGTTCAGTTCGTACTCAATGTGATGCAACTCACGTTTAAGCTCAGAACCCCTCTTTTTTCCCTTCCTTTCTCTGGTTCCACCTCTACCAATCCTTTTATGGTTCACAATCCCGACGCTTGGTTTTGAAAGGGTTGTACAGTGTTCCAGAAAAGGTGGCAGCATTCCAAAGTTCTTCTTAACGTGTCCAGAAATAACATATACCGCAGGAATGTATTTTGTTTGGATTGTTTCTGGGTATTTTGTTTTTTGTTTTAAAATTCTCTTCTGGAGGTGATCTAGCATTAAACAAGTATATCAATGCTAGTGAAAAGGTGATAAGTTGATGTAGTGCTAATATATGTAAAAAAAAAAATTGGAGGACAATCAGGGCAAAAAAATACTGGGGCAGCTGTTCTTGCCATACTGGACATCATGCCCCAAGTAATAGTTTTCATACTGGGGTTCTGTATAAAGATACTATTTAATATTGTACCTGGAAGTGTCTGTGTTTTAACATTTAACTATCCTTTTGGGGCGAGACCATGGAATAGCGTATGTCATCTGTCCTGTAATGCAATAATATAAAGGCCACATGGCTCAGGACAAAGAGAATTAAAAAACAGACTTAAATAAGCCATCACCTAAGCATACAAATTCAACATTGTAAGAAACAACAAAATAAACATGTGTCTGTCATGCTGCAGATGTTAATGGGCCAATCTTTCTCATCAATACAGTATTAAACTGCCCAGCAGATGGCACCATTGTATATCATCGCCATATACAAAAATAATTTCATAATCATATTAGGAGTGACTCAGAGTTGAGCAGTGCTGGAGATTGTGGCTATATGACTGTTCAAACTGATCAAGTACAATTAGGCAAAGATTGGAAAAGCCAGGGGCCATGCTTTACCAGGGGTATTCTGGATGCTAGAGTTAAAAAAAAAAAGACATTTTCTAAGCCCCTTCATTTAGATGTCTGTAACCCATTGGAGTCAATGGTTTAAGCACACCTACCTGAATAGAATTAAACAAGTAGTAAAATACATAATGTTGTAAGGCCTGTCTGAAGAGTTTGCAGTATTGTTACTTTTGTCTACTTTACCTAATTTTAAATCCTTAGCATTCTTCAATTCCTGTGCTCCCTTGTGTGGTGCAAACTGAAAACATAAGAGAGGGAGGGGGCTGCAGCCCACATTTTTAGAGGTGTGGTGAAGGAAGGAAAAATTACTTTGAATGAATTCAAGTCTCCTGGGCCAGATGAATGCATACATTTGGATCTGACTGAGGTCACTGTTGCTACAGTTTGGTTCGAAATGGAGGCATCCACACGTTTCCACTTCGATTGACCCTGCCTTTTTAAAGAGATGTCATGCACATTTCTGGCACAGCAGTAGGGCATGGGTTCTTTTTAATTCCATTCAGCGTGATCCTAATTAGCTCATTGTGCAGCTTGTGCAAACAGTTAGCCCGCACCCAAGTGACATTTCAGAATCCAGGAGCCACCTATAGTCTGAGAATCCATGTAGAAGAGGTGAGATTCTATGAGTGCTATCAGGAAATGTTCCCAAACAGATAATTAAACAGTTTGTCAGTGAGTGTTCAGGGGAGAACTTGTGATTACTGAACACAAACATGTTTTTCTAAAAAAAAAAAAACAAGTTATGCCAGACTATTTGCCCCCACACACACACACACACACAAACACACTGTTACAAGTGTGATAGTTCAGAGGAATGCTGTGGATATAGATTATCTTGATTTCAGCAATGGTTTTAATAGTTTCCCGGAATATTCTTATGGACAAGCTGGTAAAATGTTGGCTAGATGATGCTACTTTTAGGTGTATTTGGAGCTGATTGGTGGTGGACAGTATCCAAAGAATGCTCACCAGTGAAGCTACATTATCCAAGATACAATTGCCATTGCACATGGCTTTTGAAGTACAGCAGTCTCATAAATGTCAGTATGTTAAGCATATATATATTTGGAACAATGGTACAAATTTTATCAATATTTATTGCGGATACCTTATTTTTATTAGACTAAAAGACAACACACATTTTTCTTTCTTTTAGTGAAAGCTACCTGTATTACTAAACTTTTGGCCGTGAACTCAATCAGTGAGTTGGAGTCAGATCTTAAAGGCATTTTGGCAGACACCTTAATCTCAGTAGGCTAGATCCAAACCTGGACATCTTTAGAGTAATCCCATAAAAAAACAACAATGGGACTATTTTACACATGATTAACCTTGGGTCTGACCCAATATAATGACACCATCTGTCCAAATGCCTCTGAAGCAAGAAAATGTTTCTTGCATATCAATCACAAAGCAAAACAAATTTTAAAAATGACCTAGCAGAAAGCATCAATTTAAAGAAAGTGCATTTAGGCCACAAAACTCATTATGAAAAATTCAGTCATGGGTATAATATCATATTGAAGTCTAGAAAGTACAGCTCCGCAGGGAACTGCTGACCTATAAGTGCTCATTTCATGTTTTTCCATTTAAATGCCTTTTGTTTATAGGCCTAGATGCTGAGTGGTTCAGAATGTCTGTCTTCTCTAACTTTATATTAAAGACTACATTTTTTTTCTTTTAACATGCAATCACTATTAATTAAACAAAGTCCTACAGACTCCCACTTACATTTGTTTTCTTCCAAAGCACCACTATCACCCAGGGGGAGGAGTTTGCCATGGGCTTGATCCTGCCCATCTGAATCCAGCATAGGTCTGGGCCTCCTATCAATCAATTGTGTGGGAAAAAAAATAGCCCAAATTTTATTGAATACAATTATAGCAAACAGATGCAACAAATAGGCAGTACAAGCCAAAGAAAACTCACATGAGGTTGCATGGCCCAAAAGTGTATCAGGCATTGGTGTGCTCCTCACTGTGAGAAGAAAGCCAAAGCAAAGAGGTAATTAGCAATGGATTTTATGGCCCTTATTTGTTTCACTACCAGAATCTGTCAGAACGGGATGGGGACTTGCAAAGTATGAGACATGGAAGTCCTATTTCCAAGGAACTAGAATAAATACTCTTATCATAAGCGATGAGGTAATGGAGGAATGTGAAACTGAGGGGAATAATTTATGATACCTGGCACCTATTTATAACAGATGCTAAGCATACCTTTCCCCCTCTCTCTGCTGTGTGCAAAAGCATAATTTTGTCACAGTTGCAGTGCAGACATTGTGAACAGTGCTATCTCCTTATCTTTAAGTTTTGATTATGGTACAACACCATTATACCATTTTGGCAACAGTCAAAATCTTTGCGATTACCAAGAGTTTTTATTGTTTTTAATCCTTTTTGTACACTATCATGCTGCCCATATGGATGAAAAGTAATTTAGGAAAGCTAGAATAATGAATTAATCAAATGAATGGTGTCTGCTGCCAGCTCAGTTATCTGTTTGTGCAAGTGAGACTCTCTCTCTTCTCACTCATTTCCCATCTATTCTTCTGGTGTATGTGCAAAGAATACAATGGGTTTTTCCAGAAAACAGAAGTTTTGGGTGGACTTCTATAACCTTCATACACACACCCCGATTCGGGAAAGTTAGTGTGTTATGGTTCCCAGCCTTGGATCTCCAGATGTTCTTGGACTGCAACTCTCAGAAGCCTTCACCGCTAGCTGTGCTGGCTAGAATTTCTGGGAGCTGCAGTCCAATAACATCCAGGGAGCCAAGAATGGGAACCACTGGTTTAAAGAAATTCATGAACTCTTGAGTGTAGCAGAGCTGGATAAGAATTTGAGGTGTACACACAGGTCTCTTAAACTCTGGGCTCTGATTGGGAACATATGGACCCTTAGAGTCTAGAAAGGTGATGGGAGTTCCAGTCCAACCATATCTGAAGAAACCAAGTTCCCCATTCCTGCTCTGGGCTGCGTTGGTGCACTGTACAATTGTGAGTGGATGTAGAAGGCAGAGGTTGAACATTATGGCTCAGCAGGGAGCAAAGAGCCTCGCTCCCACAGGCTGGGAGATATGGGTTGGTCGTGTGCATGACTGGAAGCCAGCATTGGTCAGGGCTTGGAAATGTTCCTTATACTGTCTACACCTTTCAGAATTTCTCAGCTGATATGTTCTAGAATGATGCTTTCCCCCCCCCCCACAAGCTCTAGCAGCAGGTAGCATCCCATTTACTCCCCCACCATCCTCTGCTCAGTGGACTACTGAAGGGAACTTAGACTACTCTCACCAGAAGTCTGTTTTTGCTGAGAGCAGCAACAGGGAAGGCTCTCTCCTGTATCCCCACCAAATGCACCTGTGAGCATGGAGGGACCACAAGAAAGGCCTCTGATGGTGATCTTAACACTTGAGCAGGCTCGCAAAGGGTGATGTGGTCCTTGAGATGGGCTCAGGATCACTTATGGTGCATGTGAGTAGTCTCAGTTGTGGACTAAAAGTGAAACTAGTGGTATTTGGTATTTTCTCTTCTGGGTCTATCTTGCAGTAGGCTACTTCTAGATACTTGCCTTGCCCTGTTAATTTGTTCCTTAATCATATTGAATAGGTATTGTAGTCTCACTCCACTAGTTTCTTGACAAGAATACTTCACTCTCCCAAGCACTTGGTGGGAGACCCATACTTGCTTACAGACAACCCCACAATCTCAAGCGCCTACTGACACACAATCGACTTACACAACACTGACACAGAGATGGGGACTAAACACTGCTACAAATCCAGATGCCATCTCTGCCCCCACATTTATTCTGCAAACACAATTACAGGGCCTAACTATGTCACACACAACATCAAGGGCACAGGCTGAAGGCAACGGGCCAGATAAAATGGCAAGGCGGGCCAGATGTGGTCTGTAGGCCGTAGTTTGGAGATCCCTGCTCTATAGCTAAGGGTTCCTTCACTTAATCAACATTATTGCTTTTCACAGTGCAAAGCTTCAATGGAAAAGGTCTGAATATGAAACAGAAGTCATTACTAAGTGTGAAATACCTCATTGACTCACACAATTTGCAACTTAACCAACCAGTGTCTCTTTAGTTTGGGGCCATGTATGAATGTATAAAATTTGCCATGTAATCTCACACTTATGTCTGAGGACGTGGACTTGATCCACAAAGTCTCACATTAAAATGTAGCAGTTCATCTTTAAGATGCTGCCTCTTCTAAAACTACACCTGCATTTGACTGATTCCCTACATATCATTGATTCCATTTCCTCATTCTCTCACACACAGATTAATTTTTAAAAGCAGGTGCTTACGCAAAAGAAAGCTCTCCTGCCCATTTCCATTTGCCAAGAAGGGCTAGCTTAAAACATTTTTATATCGGGAAATTAGAAAGTGCCAGTGATTTACGTATGTCTTGTGTTTTCCAAGCCTTACTTTAACCCCTGAAATGATGTGCATGCCTTATTCCTGTCTTTCTCTTTGCGGTGATATGGTGAAGCTGAGGTTTCTATATTGAAGGAAGAAATGTTATGATCACCTTTGAGTAAGAACACCACAAGTCATGCGAGCACAGAAGTTCAGGCTGCCTTGGCAGGAGAACAAAAATCCAAGAGAGGAGAGGGAATCTCAATATGACAAACCACCTTGACTATCAGGTCCAGCACAAATGGGTCACTGCTTTATTCTGCTGCTCCTCTTCCTTAATACTGCAATTGGAGTGTCCATATCCAAGATATTATTGTCCTAATAGCCAAGGCATATAATACGAATTCCCAGGTAACAGACTTCTGTGTTTTAAAAGCACCTGTAAAATTAACAACTAGACACTGATTTCCTTTAAAAAAATTATAATCACACAGCCCAATAAAACTAATGGAATCTCCAGTCAACCATGACTATACTATATATTATCAGACTGGACTCTCACTCAAGGTTTTCACCAACTCTCTCCTGGGCTGCCTCCTCTCACACACCCAGCATGGGGGTATCTCCATAGCAGGTCCATCATGACTTGAAAAAAGGGCACATGGGAGAGGCACAGAGAAATTGTAACATGCACTCCCCAGAAACTGGCTGCCTACAATTTCTTTTGCCATTCTCATCCCTCTGCAACACAGGAAGTGAAAACAGTGCCAAACACACACTCTAAAACTAATTGCATGCCAGGGACCTGCCAAATATATACTTAACATAGATCAGCTTGAAGCAATACCACTCTGTGGAGCTGATCCTAGAAGAAAGAGGCATGCAAGGGGACACCAGTGCAGAACCTACTCCAGATGCATTTTTCCAAGGCAGGGCCATTATTCCCAATGATTATGTGGGAAGGATCCCACAAAAGATAGGCAGGCAGGTGAGTGAAGGTCACCTTGCTCCTTGTTCCACCTGGACTTTCCTCCCCTTCCTGTGAAAGGCCTTCTACCAACAGTGGCCCGGGGAAGTGCATCCTTGTGACTTGATATTTTAATATTGCTTATAGTGTTTTTTTATTAATGTACTTTGAGTTTACTTGCATGCTTATATGAAAGGATTGTTATTCTGAAAGGCAGGACTTAAATATTTGAAACAAATATACATGGGAAAGCCCTTCCGATGCACCAACAGTCCCAATTCCTAATGTTTCTGTTGTGAACCTTGTCCGGCAGTGGGTAGGGTGAGACAGGAGCATGTGTGTGGTAAATTACCGGGGAGATGCAGAGTGTATACTTAGAGAGGGAGAAGGAATAGAAAGGGATTGGTCACTACTGATCTCTTGTCATGAATTTTCAGAGACGTAGCTGTGTTAAGTCTGCTCTTGCATACGCTATATCACTAAAACCACATACTAAACAAAAAGTCTGGGGCATTTTAAACACAAATAGATTTATTTCAGTTTACTTGCACATTGAACATTAGGCCCTATCCAATAAGATGCAGTTCAGTAACAGGAAAAGTAGGGTCCTGCACTTAGGCAGGAGAAACCAGATGCAGAGGTACAGGATATGTAGTACCTGGCTTGACAGTAGTACCTGTGAGAGGGATTTAGGTGCCCTAGTGGACCACCACCTAAGGATGAGCCAGCAGTGTGCTGTAGCTGCCAAGAAAGCCAACACAGTCCCAGTCTGCATCAACAGGGGGATAGCATCAAGATCATGGAAAGTGATAGTACCACACTATACCGCACTGGTGAGGCTGCACTTGGAGTGCTGTGTCCAGTTCTGGTCACCACAATACAAAAAAGGACACTGAGGCCTTGGAAGGGGTGCAGAGAAGAATAACAAAGATGATAAGGGGACTGGAGGCTAAATCCTATGAAGAATGACTAAAAGAACTAGGTATGTTTAGCTTAACAAAGAGAAGACTGAGGGGAGACATGATAGCAGTCTTCCAACATCTGAAAGGTTGTCACAGGGAAGAGGGCATCGATTTATTCTGTATTGTGGACAAGAACCAATGAGTGGAAACTCATCAGAGGAAGATTCACCCTGGAAATAAGAAGGAATTTCCTGACGGTAAGAACCATTAATCAGTGGAACAGCTTGCCTCAGGATGCTGTGGATGCCTGATTGCTGGAGGTTTTCAAGAAAATATTGGACAGCCATCTGTCCGGGATGGCATGAGGTCTCCTGCCTTGGGCAGGAGGTTGGACTAGAAAACCTCCAAGGTCCCCTTCCGACCCTACAATGATTCTATGATTTTATTGTGATCTTTCATTGATTACAATCCACCTCTTCAGACATATTTCACTAAATAAAACAACCTTCTGTTAATACACAAGGCTGTAAGGAAAACCAGCTTACTGATGCGTGACTACCTCCACTTGTGAAAAAAAATGCTTGCAGGTCTCCCACTATCAGTATTTAAACAGCATTGGATGCTGTCACTGGCTGCATGTAGTGAATGCAGAAAACATTTTAGTAGTCCATGGCTTGGTGTTGAGCACTTTTGGCTGAAATCCTGTTTGCAAAGCTGATGATTTCACTACTGCAGTGACTTTTCAGAAATAAAAAATTTTCCACCCCCACCCCACCCCCTGTAATGAAAGGGATTCCATAGGAGCCTCAGGATGTTGAGGGTGGGACTGGATGTTTTATTTTTAAAAAAACATTACTGCATGCAAACAAGCCTAAAAGACAGATTACTCAACAAGAAATGAAAAAGGTTTCTTTCTGCTTTTATTGTATTGACATCTAACCTAGCGAAATTATGTTTAAATATTGACAAGTACTGTAACCTGCAATATGTTACAGAACAGGAAATTATGGAACAGGATTTCATCCTTTTTCTGACAAACGGCAATTTCGCCTTTGTAATCACTCGAACAGGAACACCTGCAATCTCTTAGGAGTATATTGGTTGGATCAGCTTTAAATCATATGCCACCACATACGTAGTGTTATCTTTGGGGAGGAAAATGCCATATGGATGATTAACAAGAGAAAGACCAGAATAGACCGATGTTAGCACAGACTTTCTGGAGCTGGCTGGACTGTAATGGGGCTTCACCTATATAAGCTTGTTGGAAGCCACAGGATTCTGAGGTCCCAAGTCACTTTTGTGGCTCTTTGCTTTGTTCTATTTTCTACTCTTTGTGAATGATTACAGCCCTTTCCTGCTCCTATGTAAACAGTCCCTTCTTACTAGCAGGCTTTTCTCTGTACAACAAACACCAATTGGGTAATCTCTGAGGACTTTGCCCCTTTTATTCGTGCTTCCTGTTCCTGCTTGGCTCCTAGCCTAATTTTGCCATCTTGCTGCTGCTGTTGCCGCCACAACCACTCACCTATTTTGTTCACTCTCTGCTCCTACTATTAATTTATTCTGCTTATATTTGATTTTTGTCCCTGGAATTTATCTTTGCTCAGCTTCAGCTATATTTTTTGTCTTTATTCATTATGAGCAGTGACACATTTCAAGCTTAATGGTTTACTGAACCATGAAATCTGAAACAGGAATCCAGAACACAAAAGGAAATGAAAAAATATTTGGTAATACACAAGCTAGAGGTACATTAGCCATGAGATCCCAGTATACAATATATTTGCAAAACATAGGGTTTAATACTACTATAGGCTCTAAAACAGTGTATCTGCCTACAAGGCTCACTGCCTAATCTTTCCATCTTCACAAAAAGAGGACGGCCAGTCTTTCCAATTTTCAAATCAAAGGAAATCTAGACATGAAGGATCAAGCTTGGATGGAGCCTGGCCATAGTAAGAAGCTAGAGTGACTGCTGAACACAGCTTTCACCAGGTTAGCCTGGTATACTATGTACAGTATCTCGAAATAAATAAACTGGCAGCAGTGATCCATGCTCTAGTAACTTCCCTTTTGTTATACAGTAATAAACTAACAAACCAATAAATAAATTGTCTTTTAAGGCAGTCCAGAAACTACAGCTGGTCTAAATATGGTAGACAGACTTTTAACTGGAGCCATATAATCAGGACAGCCCTGTCTCGCTTCAAGTATATTTCTGAGTCCAATTCAAAATGCTGTTTTTAACCTTTTAAAATCTCTCTTTAGTTTGGGACTGGGGTGGAACATATTTCCCCATATTTGCCTACATGTCCCATAAGATAATCTACCATTGCCTTCCCCACAAAGCTGTCAAAGTTGGAGGTGTTAGGAGGGAGAGGGCCTTTTCTTGATAAAGAAAGAAAAACAATCCCTAAGCTTCTTAAATGCTGGCTATTTAGAATCATAGAATAATTGAGTTAGAAGGGGCCCATAAGGCCATCAAGTCAAAACCCCTGCTCAGTGCAGGATTCCAAGTCAAAGCAGATCTGACAGACGGTAATCCACTTTTCTCTTGAATGCCTCCAGCGTTGGGGTGCTCATCCCCCCCCCAAGGTAATTGGTTCCATTTTCATACTGTTCTAACAGTAAGGAAGTTTTTTTCCTGATGTTCAGGCTAAATCTAGCTTCCTGTAGCTTGAGCCCATTGTTATGTGGCCTGCACTCTGAGATGATTGAGAATAGATTCTGCCCCTCCTCTATATGACTACCTTTCAAATATTTGAAAAGTGCTATCATATCGTCCACCCCACCCCCAATCTTATCTTCTCAAGGCTAAACATCCCTAGTTCTTTCAGTCTATCCTCCCAGGGCTTGGTTACCAGTCCCCTGATCATCCTTGTTGGCCTTCTCCGGACTTGGTCCAGTTTGTTGGCATCCTTCAGAACTGGACACGATACTCTTGGTGAGGACTAACCACTGCTAAATAGAGGGCAATTAGTACCTCACAGGATTTGGAGACCATACTTCTGTTAATACATCCTAAAATAGCATTTGTCTTTTTTTTGCAGCCACATTGCACTGTTGGCTCATATTCATTTAAATGTGTACTATATTTGGATAGTTTAAAGTATTGCTCATTTTGGCCTGGTTTTACCTTATTTTGTACTCTCCTGTATCATATTGGCTTTCCTCTGTATTTTTATGATGCTGGCCTTTGCATTTGTATTTTTATCACACTGGTTTTTATATTCTGTTTTTACAGTTTTGTATTTTATTTTCAAGTTAATCATTTTATCTTCCAATACTAAACTGAAACAAAATGCAAAGATCTAAAACACTAAATTTAGACTATCATATCAAACTTTGGATATATCATGAGAAGACAAGACTGAATGAAAAAGATACTAACGTTAAGAAAAGTTGCAGACAGTGGGAAAAGCTGAAAGCTTAAAATGTGGTTGATTGGCTCAATAAATGAAACCACAGCACTGAATTTGCAACACCTCAGCAGGGCTGTTACTGACCAAACTTCTTGGACGTCACTAATTCATATGGTTGGAGGCGACTTGTTAATACATGACAACATTTTATATCATTGTTATTTTATTGTAAAGTAATTCCATCATAATTGGCTAACATGTTCTATAAGAGCCCCATAAATACAAATAGCAAAATTAAAGTAAATAAAATTTCCTATTGGCCTAGGAGAGACCTTTCCTGATGGAACCGGTAGAGTCTACCCGATACACCAACCTATAGTTAAACCAATTTGGAGGTCCTTTTCAACATCTTGTCACATTCTTAAAATTAGGTATACAACTACTGTAATTGTGGGCAATAGTTCCCACCCAGAGATACTGTTCTGCTAGCTGTTCCTTTTCTACTATTTTCAAGAGAGTCAATACACAGAGAAGTAAGACTTAGGTCATCCCAACAGCATCATGACGTAAATAACCAAGTTCTGTGTTGTCAGCCAAGCAGTATAACAAGTTAAGACAACAATGCATAAATCATCATAATCAATGGACTCACAAATGTTTAGCAAAAACACCTGTGAGTATTACTTAAATCTTAATCTGCTTCTACTTCCTTTGTAATGCCTTAGTTTGCAAAAAGTGTGTTCTTCATGCTTTCTTCCTATGCTCATGTCCATGCCCCTATGCTAATACTTTAAATATTTGTCCCATCAAAATGCTAATAAAGGCATTTTGTTACAGTGTGCGTGCAAAGAGTGTGTGCTAGACAGTGCATCTATCAGAGAAGAAATGGGAATAAATCCACAGTCTTGTAGATACTGGTTTTCACCATGCCTCAGCATTGGACAAGCTGCCTCGCACTGATGGAAATTGGAACCAAACAATAGGTGGAAGATTGCAATTTTCTCACTGTTGTGTTACAGTCAAACTCAGGTTAAACAGACTCCTTTCCATGAAAGGCTAAACCTTTATCCTGAATGCATCAGCTGAAACATTGCACTGAAAAGGGCCTGAAGCTGGTCAGATATTGTTTTTGTGGAGCTCCTGAGATGTCCCTGAAGTTTTAGCACTGAAATATTAAAGATTAGTAATTTAAAATACTATTTCGGATTTATTTTAGAAGCTATTTCTTGATATAAACCAGAGATCTCGATATATATATTTTTAAAAAGATGACCCCTGAGGGATCTCATCCTTGATATGGAGGTGCTGATGTGAAGACAGCTGCTCTGGATCTCCAGAGATCCAGTTTAGGCTTTCTCCAGAGAACGCCTAAACTGATATTTTAAAATTGCATTGTGATTTCTAGTTCCTTTTGTGTCAGAATAGGATGGAAATTCTATCAGGGAATACTACAGGGGAATACTAGGTTTTTTCTTCTGTTCCTTTTGGCACAAAAATGCCCAAATAACATCAAATGTCTATAAAATGTACTTGAAATCTCAAGCTGGAGCTCTTCCAAGCCTAAGGAACTACTGCAGCCCTTCATGAACAGCATATTTGCCAACTAGGAAAACCTCCACTCTGCATTTCAAATACAAGGCTAGAACCTTTCTTAAACTGTAGTTCTTCTCCTGAAAATGAAGGTCATTGATCTTCCTGTAAGAATTAAAATATGGCATAGACAGTCTGCCCCAGCTTGCAGCTACTTAGATAATCACCAGCCACTGATGGTATTGGCTAAAGCTGATGGGATGTGCAGTCTAAAACACCTGGGTGAGAGCAGTTTAGGAGAGACTGGCACAGATTGCCATGGAGAAGTGAGTCCATCATTATGGATCACATCTGTTCTGGGGATACATCCAAGGAAAACCAGCACATGTGCTTCCCTATTTTCTTTATGACATTAGTAGCATTCAGTTAAGCCTTTTCTCTTCATTGACACAGGCCACAGGATGTAAATACAGCTATAGGTGAAAGGGGATTGCATACTTGGATGCTAGCTATATAGTTCCTCTTGTGTTTTTTTTATCAAACATCGTGTTACATGATTTGCTTACAACTATTTGATTTTTACACCTCAGTGTCTTCCCAATTGTATCCCAGATTCCAGACATCTTTCAAACACTCAAACCATTCATGAACATTTTTAGTATACAATATGGCTACTATCATAATATTACTTTCATCATATACAATATTCTCAAGTTCTTCTAATAACATTCTTAATAAAAGTAATTCCGGCTCCATGCCCCAACCTTATATCTAGTTTAATTAACATAAAATAAAAAGCCACCATATTACATCTTTACCCTGGTTAGAGGTCCCTTATTTCAATTTAATTCTCCTTTTTAATATAAAGAATATGCTTCTTTACAATTCCCAAAGTTAAATACAGTGGTGCCTCGCTTAACGGGCGTCCCGTTTAACGATGAATCCGCATAGCAATGAATTTTTTTATATCGTTTTTGCGATCACATTGCAATGGTTTAGATAGGAAAATATTGCTTTGCGATGATTGGTACCCTGTTTCGCATACCGATCAAAGCATAGCGATGATTTTCCAACAGCTGATCGGCGGTTCCAAAATGGCTGCTGGGTAAATAAAATGGCCGCCTGCTGTGTTTTCGCGCGGTTTCCTTACTTACCAGGCAGCGAAAATGGCCACCGTATAGAGGATTTTCGCTTTAAGGTGAGTTTTTTGCCCATAGGAACACATTAAATGGCTTTTAATGCATTCCTATGGGCTTTTTATTTCCGCATACTGACGAAATCGCTTTGCAGCGATTTTTGCTGCACGGATTATCGTCGCTATGCGGGGCACCACTGTATATACATGTTTTCCAACATTAAGGGTCCCCTTCCTATTTTCCCCTTTTTCATCTTTCTAAGTAATTTCCTCTCTTGTTTCTCTTTTTTTTCATTTTTTGTTTCTGTCTCTCTAAACATTCTGCCATCTTTCATGCCCCCTGAAACCATTTTGTGCATCTGATTCATCTCCACTAGATCTTTAGGCATTTGATCTATCTTCAATAGATCCAGACTTTTAAAAATTAATCTTGCTGATTTTCTCCCCTTGTCTTCCCTTAATACTCTCTTTGGATCCAAGATTAACGTTGTTTCTCTTAAGTTTTCCCTATTAATTTCCTCCAGCTCATCTTTTGATTGGTATACATCATCCGGTACACTCTCATTTCCTTCATTATTCCCTGTCTCTTGTTGACTATGATTCTTCAAATGTTCATTAAATAAATTTTCCTCTTGGTAGTGGGATCTCACTATTTCTAGTATTGTTTGACGGGTAGATTTTGTTTCATCCCAAAATTGCTCTTGCTGTGCGATTCTGTTCCAGCTGCCCAAGATTCGAAGCTCCCAAGACTCACAGTCCAGTTCTCTGATTGTATCTGTGTCATAGTTGATCCCTGGTAAATTGATGCCAGGTAAACAAATATTCCAAGTTTCCAGAGTCAATTCAAAGAGTCCGCCTTGGCTAAATAGACCTGAACCAAAATTTAAACCCCCAAAGTACGAAGGTACAATGCAATGGTTGTATCTGTGGCCTGATGGCCTAATTCCCACAGGTTTACACCAGCTAGGCAAACACAAACACTTCCAGCTCTCGGGGCAGTTCTCAGAGTCTCACAATACAGTTTAAAAAGATCCACTTTAGGGTTAATTGTCCAGCCAGGCATGAAAAAATCCAAAATAAATAAAAAACAGGTTTCCAGGCTTTTAAACAGCAGTAGATTACTCAAGGTCACTGTTCTGGGCGTTATGCCAAAAAACTTCAAATAGTCGAAACATGAGATAAGTCCAATCTTAATTAATAATAACTTACGAGAAAGTTTCTTAAGATTTATAACGCCAAATTATAATGTTCTTAAAGTATATTTTAAATATATTTAAATGAGTAGTTAATGTCCCATAAATCTTTAAATTATTTTCTTTGCATCAACTATCCCTCTCTCCAGATTTTCTGCCGCTATATGATTGATGAGACTGATAGAAGGTTCTTTTTTTCTGTATATAATAATTGTCTTCTCGAGGGGTATTCATAAGCATTCATAAGTTGTAAAAATATATCTCACCCAGTAGTAACACTGATGTTGAATAGCTGATTATTGCTACTCTTAATTGTCAGCTGCTGATGACTTGCAAGCAAGAAACTGCTTTTTTCTGCCCGCTGGCTGATTAGGGAGTTTCCTGGATCAAACGGGGATGACCGCCGTCCCCCCTCATGATCAACAGGTTCCCCCCAGTTCACCACCTCTCCGGGGTGGTTTCGACACCCTAGGGTGTCCCAAACAGGTCAGAATTCAACCCAGGGAACAGAGCTTTGTCCTCCTGCTGCTGTCTCATCACGGCGTCAAGCCGTTCTCAGTTCCTCTTGTGTTTTAATTGTGTTTATTTCATACATATAAAGCAATATTTTGTTTTTAATTTTGTATTTTCAGCTCCTTTTTTGATGGAAAAGTGGGATAACCAAATAAGCATTTATTCCTAAGAGCAAAGACAATGTGTTCATCTCAGACTGTTGCACTATGTTTTGTTGTCAGCCATTGTTTTTCAGCTCATAGTTTACTGTAACTTTTAAAGCTTCCAAAATAACTTGGTAAATCTTTTTAGTGTAAAGAGGTACAATTCTGCGTTTCATCATTACCAATCTGTTAATATTCAAAATCAGCTGTTCTCCCATGAAACTGATGAGGAGAAATTATTGTCTGTTTTGCTGGTGCTGTTGTTTGTATAGGTAAAAAGTAAAGGTTCCCCTTGACAATTTTTAGTCCAGTCGTGTCCAACTCTAGGGGGCGGTGCTCATCCCCTTTTCAAGTCATAGAGCCAGCACTTGTCCAAAGACAGTTTCCGTTGTCACATGGCCAGCGTGACTAGGGACGCCGTTTTACCTTCCCACCGAGGTGGTACCTATTTATCTACTCACATTTGCATGCTTTCGAACTGCTAGGTTGGTGAGGAGCTGGGACAAACCAACGGGTGCTCACTCCGTCACGTGGATTCGATCTTACGACTGCTGGTCTTCTGACCCTGCAGCACACAGGCTTCTGCGGTTTAGCCCACAGTGCCACCACATATACTGTGTACCAAAAAAGCTAAACATACAGTGAAAATATAGCACTACAATTTACTTACTTACTTATTTACTTACTTACTTACTTACTTAATTAATTAATTAAATATACCACCCAGTTACTGAATTCACACTACTCTGGAAGGTGTAGAACAAGCAAAATCCCACAACCACCTCTCACTTCATTCCCATAGTAACATAAACAAGATGGTGGTATAACTCAGTGGTTCTTAACCTTTGTTACTCGGATGTTTTTGAACTGCAACTCCCAGAAACCCCAGCCAGCACAGTTGGTGGTGAAGACTTCTGGGAGTTGCAGTCCAAAACTCCTGAGTAACCCAAGGTTAAGAACCAGTGCTATAACTAAGTCAAATGCAGTAAAGGTTTTCCATGTTGCAGCAATTTACTATTAGTCTGTACCTGGACTTGCTCATTCCACTTTAGCATCTGCAAAAAAACACTTAAAAACAAAACAGAACTGCTAAATAACTCAGTGATTCAGGTATCTGGCTGCGGAGCCAGTGGTTGGGAGTTTGATTCCCCACTGTGCCTCCTTGGCAGGGGCTGGACTTGGTGATCCACATGGTCCTATCCACCTCTTCAGTTCTACAATTATATTATATTAAAACAATAATGGTAGGGTGACTTTCCCTCATCATTGAATAACTAAAAATCTGTTAGAAAACATTTATGTTCAAAAAGCACACAGATCTTTTTTGGCTCCAGAAGGTTAGAAGGTACTACTTGCAGGAGGGATTTGTTTCAAGCAGTAAATAACCATTCTCACATTCCTCTGGTACCCAAGAGTCTGCTACTTTTTTTTGCAGATGAGCAGCTGCAGGAATTCCAGGTAGTAATGCAGCACACAAGATAGTAACACATGCGCCAGTCTATAACATAGCTTGAGATAGGGCATAGAGATCTAAGGTGGCTTACAAATGACTAAGAATACATAGAACTAAAATCACTATAAATTATGATATTAAAATATGACAACATATACTCGTATTAAAAGACACTTATTTAAAAAGTTTTAAACCACTTAAAACATCTAAGAGAACAGTAAAGTGTACTTTACCCCCCACTAAGACTCCTCATCAGACTACAGTATTCAGTTGGCAAATGTCTGCCTGAAAAGGAACATTTTTGCTTGTGCAGAGGTTCAACAGGGAGGTGATCAACTTAGCCTCACATGGGAGGGAGTCCCACTGCCTGGAAGCAGCCACTGGAAATGTTCTCTCTCCTATCCTCACAAAACATGTCTGTGAACGTTGCAGGACTGAAGAAGGCCCTTGTCCAAAGATCTCAAAAGCCAGGCTTGGTTAAACGGGAATACTGTACATGATCCTTCAAATAGCCTGGACCCAAGCTGTAGAGGGTCATCATAAACAATATTCTGAATTGTTTCAAACAGACTGGTAACCAGTAAAACTGTTGTAACAAGGGAGTTATATTATCCCTGTAAGCAGCCCTGATCCACAGTCTGTTTTTGAATGGTCTTCAAAGTCATCCTCATGTTGAGTATGTTACAGGAATCCCAGAAGGGTATAGCAAGGACTTGTGTCAACACAGTCAAATCAGACATTTCCAGGAAAGGGTACAGCTGGTGCATCAGGTTTAGTTGTGCAAATGGCTTCTTGGACACCAACTAAGCCTTAACATCCAAGCTCAAGGGTGAATCTAGTAATATATCCCGATTGTGAACTTCAGTTTTCAAGGGAAATGAAATCCTATCCAACACAGGTTGACTCTGTTTCCTCTTCTACCTTTCAAATGGATAGGGACATCTCTGATTGCAATGCATTAAGTTTCACTTTGTTCATCCTCAATCAGTACATGAATGGCATCAAGCACTGATTTATAACGAAGACAGTTTCCTTGAAGTGAAATGGAAAGGAGACACAGAGCTGAGTGTCGCCAGCATACTGGTGGCAGCAAACCCAAAAGACCAGACAACCTCTCCCAACAGTTTTATGTATACATAAAGTAGAAAGGGGGACAAAGAGAAACCTTGAGGGCCCAAAGCATCAAGTAGGAGTCCCTAGCACCATCTTTTAAGTTCAAGAGGAACCAGAGCCACGGCAAGACAGTTCCTCCAACTCTCACCCTGGAGAGGCAACCACAGTTGATCAAGGAGTAGTTTCCCATATTACTCCTTCCATTCTAATCAGAAAGGAACTCTCATTTAGTAAACATTTTGCCAGGATTCCCACACTCTTCAGGCTTGGTATAATTATAAGCAAGTTGTTTTGGGCTTCCTCTGACAGATCATTCATGCAAAGAGCAACCTCCATTACCTGAGTGCTGCTCCTTAGGCATGTCACACAATACCAACTATTCATAAAGAGAAGGTATTGTATCAGCAAATTTACGAGAACTCAGATGTTTGCAGTGTGAGAATAAAAACAAATACCCAGGAGGGAGGGATGATTTGGGGTGGAAGGATTGTTTGCAAGGGGAGAAGAACAAAAAAGGAACAGAATATCTGGAAAGAGGGTATAACTAGTTAGCTACAATCCTACGTAGGAGAAGAAGTCTAAACTGCAATGTTTTGTTGCAGCTGTCAGGTCCCATGTGACCTTCTTTATAAAACGTTTTATAAACATTCCAAACATGCCAAATACTGTACATACTGTACAGCTTTCTTGAAAAGGATTATAACAAATTCTTAAACAGGCAGCTTATTGTTTCCTAACCCTTATAATTCTTTTCCCTTCCCCCTCAATCAGTAGAGACTTCACAAAAATGAACTGCATGCAGTAATTTTGTTCCATCTTCCTTCCTTCAGGTGGCTGCTACGTATTTTGTTTCTTTACAAAGAAAGCAAAAAACAAATTAAACATGGCAAAGAATTAAAAACATTTGGCTTGAAGGGACCCCAATGTAAAACAACCAAGGCTGCAATTTTTATATCGCAAGCAATCTGTAAACAGCAGCAAAATTAATGCAGGGAAGTAACACAATTGTCTGCTCATGAATGTAGAAAAGCTTTTGACATTAAAACTAAACTAGCTTAGACTTACAGTTCTGTACCTGGGGCTAAGCCTCAGTGAATGCAGTAAAACTGACATCTTAGTACAGGCAGAGAACCGTGCTGTTGAAAATATAAGCTGTACAAGTGGCCATCTGGAAACACAATTCCACACAATCTGTTGAATATTTTACAGCTTCCATGGAGATATTTGAGTCTGCTTTTTACTCTGTTCTGTCACATTCAGCGTGAGGCAATTTTAAAAATTTTTTGCTAGTGACTCTGATCTGCAGTTTTGAAACAACATACACATAGCAATCAGTCAAAAATGGTGACTTTTTAAATCTTTGCTAAACTCTGTGTTCCTCATGGCAGTCAACAACACTCATGGAACCTTCAACAGAGAGGAAGCTCCAAGTTAGTTGGGAAGGCAAGATTTTGGAACATTGCCATACCCCAAAGTATTTGGGTGTCACTCTGGATCAAACCTTGACCTACAAAAAACATTTAAACATGAAACAGAATGTTGTCCCAAAATTAACATAGTTAGGAAACTGGCTGGGTCAGACAGGGTTGCACACCCACAAACGATAAGAACAATAGATTTCTGTGCTACTCCACAACAGAATATGCTAGTGCCATATGGTATAAATTAGCACATGCTGAACAAGTGGAGGTAGCTTTTAATGAACTGGGCAGGATTATTTCCGGCTGCCTGAAACCTACCCCCATTGAAAACGTCTATTATTTGGTTGTCATTGCCCGTCCAGAAGTATGTGGAGAGAGGCTAGCAAATAATTAACTAAATAAGATGATACAGCACAAAACCCATCCATTTCATGGACAACAACCTGGCTAAAATTGATGAAAGGTTTTCTGCACACATCTCAAGCTCTAAAGAGGTAGAGGCTAGCCTAAACCCACGGAGAACAAAAATAAGACAATTTACCGAACTGATGAATGCTGAAGAGTGTCTCCCACCAGGACAAGACTCTAACTGGGCCATCTGGAAGTCACTTAATATACTGTGAAGCAAAGTAGGAAATGCAAAGAATAATCAAATAAAATGGAGCTACTTGGATACAGGACATATTTTCTGTGACTGGAGAAATTCAATCAACGCAACACTTAGGTATACGCAATTTATGCCCCATCATATGTACAAAAGATCTAGCAAATGGCTGAGATAACCAGGGCTTGAAAACTGCACTCATCCACTCGTCTGTGACGAGTGAAAAATGCTGCTCCACGAGCCTGTCTCTCTCTAATCCTGCAGTCCTCCCCTCCCCCTCCCATTGCAACAGGAAAACTTCCCTCTTCTTGCAAGAAGAGAGTTTGAGCAGCACATAGAGATATAGCTCTGCAGGAGAATGTAGAGTAGTCCCATACTGGAGAATATGGAGGTTTCCTGCTCCCAATTTCAACCGAAACGAGGACACATCCTGAAGTGGGAAGGAACTGTGGCTCCTTAAGAGGCTGTGCGCTTTTGCTTTCAGTTTTATTTTTGCTGGAGACATTCAAAAGAAAGGCATTCAAAATACAAGCTTGCAGGTGATAAAGCAACCCAAGTCTGAGAGTACATAATACAATTTATTTTCGGTTTGTACGCATTGTTACGTAGAAATAAAAGTGAACAAGTACCTAGTTTAAATTTCTTAGCATGAATTGCAAGGCTATCGTCCAGTCATGCTGACTGGTGAAATTTTTGACTGAATGATGAGATATTCTACAATTTTTCAAGCCCTGGAGATAACACTATTGAAGTAAACCAATTATGTTAAAAAACCACCTAATTATCTTAAAATTATAATTTGTTTTTAATTGTACCTATATTTCACCTATTTCCATAATTTTAAATTGTGTAATGCTCTGACATTAATAAAGAAAGAAGTCAGCAACACATCAACTGTTTCTACAGTTGTCAAAACCTTTGTAGAGTGTAGTGTACTAATGCCTTTTGCCCAATATACAGTTGAACAAACACCACGGAATCACTGCTCTGTAAAAAACCTGTCATCAGGAAATGTATGCCAGAAAACATCATTAAGAAAAAAAATCCCCAGTTCTTTTTCTCTCTGGAAGATATAAGATTTCCATAATGTCAAGTCACAGAATCTGATGCCTGAACATCTACCTAAAAGCCTTACAGACCTTTATAGATCTTTAGGGGCGAGGAAAATCAGAAGCCCGTATTCGTCACAGCTGCCATTTATATCAGAAAAAGTGTTAATTCCAGAATGAAATCAGATACTGTAACCATTTCCAAACGTATCAAACTTCATCTGGGTATCATGGTACTTATACTGTAAGTCTTTTAATTGCTGCAATGATTCCAGACAACATCAGCTAGTCTAATTCTATAAGCTTTATTTATCTACATTGCTTCTATATTCCATCTGCACAATAATACTGTAATGAGAAAAGCAGAACATTGCAGTCCAACAAGAGCTGAAGGTTGCCTGTTGCCCACCTGATGCATCTATTGGGCTTATTCCAGGAAAGTGTGTTCAGGACAGCAGTCTTAGTATTCATCATTTGCTGAAATTATATGAATCTATTCAAAGCTTGAACAGCTATGATTATTAGATTTGAAGCAAAATACCTTGAGCAATATACAGGTTCATAAGGTAATATGGGCAGAACTTTGGTAATTATCTATCACCTCTGTTTGAGCATTATATCTATACGTGATTTTAATAAGTGCTTTACTCCCAGAAGTGGACTGATACAAAGGAACACCTCTGAGTCATATAGCTTCTGAAACATTACTATTTTCCATTTGCTAACCAGCATAAAACTCTCCATCAAACAAAAAGTTATCAGCTTTGTTTCAGTGTTGTAGAATAGTGGTGGTCAATATTCTAAAGGTATCTATATAGTCAACAGGCCTGGAACTATAATGGTATGTGTCTTGCTCATCCAAGGCTGTCCAGTTTCCATTATACATCTGGCACTATGTTAGCAGTGTGAAAATCACAGTTAAGAATTTTGTCCACTATCCGGCAAGCTATATGCTGGATCATATCTCCTGCTACATCAACATATCACATTACACATACCATTCAAATGAGAAACGTAATATTAAAATGTTTAATATTTATTTCTTACAACTTGAAGCCACTTATTTTTTCCTTGTGAACAATACCTGCAGCATTACCTAATTAGACTATGGTGTGTCCACTGGGCACAATGTAAAATGGGACAGATCAGACTTTATCATGGCTACTTCTTCTGGATCTCTGCTCTTCACACCAGGATCCACTGTGCATTAACCAGAAGAAGAAGATGTAACTGTACAGTATTTGAATAAATGTAGATTGCTGTACATGAAAAAATAAAACATCCCCTGAAAATAAACCCTAATGCATTTTTTTGGAGCAAAAGTTAATATAAAACCCTGTCTTATTTCCGGGGAAACATGGTAGTTAGTGCTCAGTAGTTTTGAGCCTGCCTGAGCACTGATGCTAGAGTACAGTACTTTACAGGTACTATGAAATAATAATCTTTAACTACTTGAGCCATACCAATGACTACATGTAAGTTAATACATATGGTGAGGATATTGGCTGGAATCAGGAAACTATTTATTGCCAGTACTGTGCAACTTCCAGCAGATAACTGTAGCAGGAAAATCTGGTATGTTGTTATTGTGTTAAAGATGTCAGCAATACTGAAAGTCTGTCCTGGATATGATAAAACTTTGTTCTTGTATAAATGGTAATTCAAGAAAAACTGCGACATTCTGGAGTAGTACATTTCAGAAGAATGGCATATGACTTCAAATGTTGTTAATCTTTCTATTTAAAAAAAAACCACTCACTGCTTCATGAATCTGCATAGCATTCCTGTACAGGAGCCATGCTAAAGGTCTCTGTATTATTCTAAATTTTAGTACATGTGTTGCCAAAGGTTTCAAAATGACCAATCATTTTGTGCAATGTAGCTACGGGCTAGTAATATCTATGTTAATACTGTATGTGATTTAGTTCAGTCTTTCAGTATGCTGTCAATTCATTTATTTTGAGCTCTTCCTATCATCTTTCTTCAGTATTATACTTCTCATTAATACTGTATATGTTTACATATTCTTAGGCATATCAGAACTAATTTTCTGCTTTTGCCAATAACATTGTTTATCTACCTATAGGGAGCAACAAGCACGTTAATCTTTGTTACTTGATATTTAATAGTAAGCACCATATTACCAGTTACATGTCTTTTTATATGAATGGATATCTAACCATGCTCAAGATAAGGATTTATCAGTAGTTACTGTAGTTTTCAGAAAAGTACACATGTTTAGATTGTGCAAGCTTATAAAACAATTTTTAAAACTAAATTAAAAATATAAAGAAGCAAAAAAAATGTGAGCTTAAGTGTTCTTTTTCTGTGGACATACAGGAGATTAAACGTCTGAGGAAGTAGACTTGATCTATTTTTTTTTAATTTTGTTTTCTGTCTTTTCAATCAGGGAGTTTATTTTTCAAGGGCTGCTCATTTTTGTGCCGTTTTGATTGATCGGGCGAAAGTATTACCACAGTAACGATTTCGGAGAGAGGTAGGAGCGGTGCTTTTTGGAAGATGAATCTTTTTTCAAAAAAAGATCAAGGATTTCTTTCCCACAACATAGCGGGGGCCCCTCCCCCCGCCTCACTGTTCCCCAATATCTTAAAAAGCAAAACTAGTCTTCGTTGGCGGTAAGAGAAATTCCCATTGCTATATGGTGGTTTCAGTTTTATCAGGCCAGCAGCCAGAAAGGGGAGAAGAATCCATAATCTTTATCTCTCATCTTTTTTTTTTAATCGCTCGCGCTATAAAACACACTGAGGTCCCTTTCACCCAACAGGACCCACGCCAACCCCACCCTCAGGTGTTCCGCCGCCTCTCCCGCCTGCAGCGGCGGCGAGAGGAGGCGCTCTTCTCCGGGCAATCCGCCGGCCTGGCAGCCTGGCAGCGGCTCTTCCGGCGGCTCCCTCGCCGTCTCTCGCTTGTGTTTCCTGCTCTGCCCCCCCCTCCACCCCCCACCCCAGTGCCTCCTGCAGCACCAGCGGTAGATTGGACGCCAAACCCTCTGGTTTTTCCTCCTCCTCCTCCTCCTCCTTCTCCTGGTGCTGGTTTTGGCTTCCCAGCCGCAGCTCCGCTCCCTTTTTTTTCTTTCTCCTCAGCCAAACCTTTCCTGCTGCTGCTGCTGCAGGAGGAGGAGGAGGAGAAGGAGGGCGTGGAGGGTTTGAAAGGGGCCGGGAGAGGAGAGCGGAGGCATCTTCGTCCTCGGCCTTTTCCCCTTCTGGGAGGTGTGTGGGGAAGGCATGACCTCCTGAGCGAGCCCGAGGAAAGAGAGCGCGGACCGTGCCGCCGAGGAGGGGAGGCTGCGGGGGCAAGGAGAGGTGAGTGAGCGCTTTACGCGTTGCCGCCGGCTCCCTAGTCTGTCCCCCTCCTCAATCCCGTCTGCTGTGGAGAAAATGGCTCCCCCCGCCGCCGCCGCCGCTGCCCCTCTTGTCGTGACCCTATGAACGCCACCCAGGGAGCTGCCTTCCTCCACAGTCCCCCCCCCCCAATGCCCTGTTCTTGAGGGACTGCCATTCATTGCACTGCTCTTTTCTCTCGAAAACGGAACGCGCTCCAGTCTCCTGAGGAGCAACTGCCGAGAAAAGGGAAACCTCCCTCGGGTTTATTATTCGTGCTCAGGGAAAAGAGCGTGTGAGCGGGGTGGGGGCGTATAAGGAAGAGGGAGCCCTTTCATCTCTACCTGAAAAGGGAACAGCAAGTTTTGGCTTCTCCCCCCCCCCTTTTCTTTCATCTCCAGTTCACTCCTCTTTCCTTCCCCCCCCCCCCCGGTCTGTGACAGATATGCAAGTGGGGAGAAGTTAATGTACAGTAGGTCGTTTGTACGGTGAAAGTCAGCAGGCGGTGACTTTCCTGCCCGTCGTCACCTGTAAAACAGCAAAACTTCATCTACACCTAGCAACGAGTTGGCTCTGAGCTTCATTTCCTTTTTCTTTCCTTCTTTTTTTAAAAAAAGAAATCCTGGCTTGAATATTTGATTTGAGAAGGTAAGGAGCAACTTACAGAAGGTTAAAAATTGACATCTGTAGAGGCAACAGTAAGTGATGATGGTTGGAAAACTGAACACTTGCTCAGTGCTGCTATGCATAGGGAAAGAAGGCAAATATAGCTTGTGATATCTCTTATGTTGCCTAGGGGAAAACCCACCATTCTATTAGTTTAGAACAATGTCAATTTCTGATGAGTGCATGATTATATTTGAAACACCTACATTGCTATTAATCCATGTCTAGTTATAGTGAAGTAAGTGAAAGTTTAAAGGGATTGAGAATGTCATGGAGTTCAGTAATAAATCACTTTATCAATGTATTTTTTCAGTGCCTCAACTTGTGATTCCTCTTAATATGCCTTTGTGCTATTTTGACAGTACTGAGGTGTTTCATGGAGTAGTGCATGTTAAAGAAAACTGATTTTTTTGCATTGCTTTCTCCTTGATATTCAGAATCACAATACGGTACAAACAATTTGGAGATACATGGTCGTTATAAAAACAAACACATACACAGAGAGAGATACAGTACGTGGTGTTTAAAAAGCAGAAGTCTAATTTTTGCTTGATTTAAGTATTGCCCTCTCAGTCTTGCTCTCTCTTTCTTTACTGTCTTGCTGTGCCCATATGGGATTCAGTTATTTAGCTTATTTTAATTTTTTTTTCAGGTGAACTAGTTTAACTTGCTTTTCTCCGTTTTTCTTGCCATTATGCAATGTTTATGTTGCAGATGCTGGAAGTGTGTGGTTCTATTGTTTAAATTGTTCACATTTTTCTAAAACAATTCCAGTAACACATAGTTTACTATTGGACCTTAAGCAATTGAAACACAGCACTTGAAAAATACTTGCAAACAAGTATTTGAATTAGCTTTAAAAATAACTCTTTTAAGAAGGCAGGTAGATTCTTGAGAAACCGTATCTGTTGTTTTTTGGTTTTGTTTTGTTTTTGTATGAAGAGACTTCAGCTTCTTTGGAAAACAATTTTGTCACATATATGTTTCTTTTAGCAATTAATTAAGTTTATTAATGATATGTTAGATATTAATATACTATTGAATCATTAGTAATTTTGCTGGGTAAAAGGACACTTTAATGTGTCAGATATTGAACTGGTTTCAGGTGTACCTCTTGCTACCAGGAAGGCAGTGCATTAAAAATAACAAAACGGAGCTTCCTTCTGTAAATGATTGGTTTAATTGTATCGAGAACATTGCCCTGTAGACTAAATTGACATTTATCTGATGATGCACAGAAATTATTTTCAAAGTACAGATAAACTTTAGGAATGAGGCAATATTTATTATGTCCTAAAATGAGAAAGTGAGGAATTAAACATGTTCTCTCTTACATTACTGTTTTTAAAAAGAAAACAGAAGAAAAGCAACACATATTCCGAGAATACTTGTTTTATTTCAAGTGTTGTAGAACCTTAAAACTACTAAGTCGTATTTGACAAAAAGTTTCATGGACTGGAGAATGTTTCTTGAAAGGAAGAAAACCTGAATTGTCTTAATTTCTGCTGCTACAAATAACATGACCATCCCACAGAAATAGTATTATTCACATAGAAATAAGTATTACAGTCGTACCCCACTTTACGAGTACCCCGCATTACAACAAATCCGCTTCACGACGACCTTTTTGCGATTGCTTTTGCGATCATAAAACGATAGTCTAAATAGGGTTTTTTCACTTTGCGATGATCGGTTCCCTGCTTCGGGAACCTATTCTTTGCAAAACGTTTTTTTAACAGCTGATCGGCGGTTTCAAAATGGCCACCGGGTAATTAAAATGGCTCCCTGCTGCGTTTAGGGACAGATTCCTTGCTATACAGGCACCGAAAATGGCCGCCGTATGGAGGATCTTCGCTGGATGTTTTAAGCCCATTGGAATGCATTGAAAGGTTCTCAATGCGTTTCAATGGGCTTTTTATTTTTGCTTTACGATGTTTTTGCTTAACAGCGATTTTCCTGGAACAGATTATCGCCGTTAAGCGAGGCACCACTGTATTGTCATCTTGGGAACAGTCCACCACTTTCTTATGCTTAGGATGTTCATTTAGGAAAGTACTGGAAAGCCAGTGTCAAATCAGGATGTTTTTCAAACAAATAGCAACATTAAGTGATATCTGGGGGTCTACTTAATTCTGTAGTTTTTTACTGAACTGCACTGATAAAGTATACTTTTGCTTCTTCGCTTTTTACAAAATGTACACTCCATGTCCAAAGTACATTTTACTTCTTTCTTCTCTGTTGCATGCTCACAAAAGTATCCTGTTAAAATATCTGCATCTGGTAAGGCAGGCATCAGTAAGTAAAACTTGTGCCATTGAAACTTGTTAGTCTTTATTGTGCACATGCCACAATGCCCTTAAGGTGCCTTGAGACCTGGCATAAATAAATACTTTTCCCCCCTGTGCCAACAAGTCACAAGTGACTTATGGCAACCCTTTTCAGGGTTTTCCAGGTAGAGAATACTCAGAAGTGGTTTACCATTGCCTTCTGGGGACATCCTGGGGACTGCAGCTTGCCCAAGGCTACATAGGATTGCTCTTCTCAGAGGCAGAGTGGGGAATTGAATCCCCAACCTCTGGCTCTGCAGCTAGATACCTAAAACACTGAGCTGTCCAGACAGCTAAATAAAGTACAGAATGTCTGCAAAAATGTGACAGAAATATTGTAGATCATGTATGTCTGGCTGTGTTGCCTTTATAATTGCTTAGATTTTTATGAACTAAAAATGACTGTTTGTAAAAAAAAGGTTTTAATATTGTTTATTTCAATATTGTAAACTGCTCTGTGTCTTTCTTGAGAAGAAAGGTGAGGAACAGATATTTTAAATAAATAGATAGTAATTCTTGACACAATGACAATGAAAATGTGGCCAGAATCCGTTTAACATAGCAGTTGCTCTGTTAATTTCAGGCTTACAGTTATTGATTGCAGGCCATAGATTGCCCCATTTAAAAAGTGGACTTGTGTCTGTGAAGGGGGTAGTGAATACAGTTAGCTGAAGAAAAGAACTGCACATGCAACAAGGCATAATAGAAATGAGATGGAGTGTGGGAAAATGGGATTTGATCTACTGTATTTTAAGATGCATTGTTCAGTTTGCAAACAGTGAGGTGATACTGTTTTCCCCCTGGAATTTTAAAATGCATCCTAAAACAATTTAAAGATGCTTCCAGAGAGAGAGAAAGTGTTCTAGGCTCTGGAACGTCAAGTATGGGTACATTCCACTTCTGGCACCTCCTTCACACTTTAGGTTCTAGAGCCTAGAAGTCTTTCTCTGGGAGTTCTCAACTAGATAGGCAGTGGACTCAAAGATGCACCCGTTGTACTGGGTTTGGAATAGATAGAAGCTTTTTGTGTTGACAGAACTGCCGTAGTGCTGGCAGAACCCATTTATGCTGGCTGATTTCATATCTGCCTGCCTAGTTTGATCTACCAGAACAACTGCTATGCTGGCTGAGATTAGCCATCATAAGAGCCAGAAAATGCGGGGACGGGAAAGTGGAACCCAGACCTATAGCCACTCTTCCAGAATAAGTTAGGCCATGACAAGGGTATCTTAAGTAAATTTCTAGTATAGGCTGCAAAGAGTTTGATTCAGCTGGCTTAGTGTGAGCTCAGCAGGCTTAGCTAGCTATTAATAATAATTGCATGCTTTCAAGTCAGTTTTGACTGAATGACATTTTCCAATGTTTCTGGGTGTACTCAGAAGTTGTTTACTATTCTCTTCTTACCCTCAAATATTACACATATCCATTAATTATAAATAAATATCCTGTGATAACATTCTCCAGCAATTTATGGAACATGCCTTAATGCAACAAACACTAAATCTCAACTGATCATAATACAAATTTGCATCAGTTCACCTAAGAAACAGAAATAAAACTGAACATTTCTCATTTCAAAACTACCAGTGTTGTTATAAATTATTTTATATGTGCATCTTCTTACCAAAAATATAGTTAAGAAAAATGCATGTTTTAATACAGTACATATAAAACTGTAACTAATTGGAACATGGACATACATTAATCAATTGACCTAAGTTAGAAATTTAAATGAACAAATAGAGTTACACTTATGATTTCATGCCCAGAGAATTGTTAGAATTCCAATACATAATGTTGAAGCCAGCTCATTCATTAAGCAAAGTATGGCAGAGTGCTCAAGTGTGCGAGGGATAACAAATTGCACTGCTTTTGCCCTCCCAGAGAACCCTTTCAACTCCCCTGAGATGTTTCCTATCTAGAACCAGACACCACAAGTGCTGCTGGCACAGGTGATCTCCCACTGTACTGCACCCACAGGACCTACCTATAAGAGAGGATGCTTCAGAGTGAGACATTTGTGCTGGTGTGAAGGACTAGCCATTTTGTGTGGCTAGTCTTGTGTTATGCCTATCTTCAGTCTTACTGCAAGGGCAGGACAAGAGACTGGCTGGAAGTAGTAGTGAAGGCATTTGGGATGTGGTGAAGATGGTGATGAAACTTCCTCTTCTGTGTCAGTCAGTGGGAATGCCAGGCTGCTGTTGAGTTATGGTGTGTGCATTAATGCTTTTGTAAAATAAATTTGTGTTATGGCTTGTTTATTTATATTCTTTCAGTGGCTAAAATCCAGTAGTGTAATCTAGTGACATCATCAGCTATAGTGGTTTTTTAGGAACTAAAAACCTCTGATTCTCTTTAATTGGGTTCTGCAGGATGAAAGCTTTAATTTCTGAAAATAGATGCTGGTGATTTGCAGAAGTTACAGACTCCCCCTGTCCCACTGCTTCTTCTCAGTTACATAAATTTGGACAAAAGTGGACACTATTTATCATATTTATTGATTTCGTGGTTTTTACAAGGTATAGTGGGCCCATATGACCCCGTACTTCATTGTTTCTTTTCACTTTCATGTCCATAAGTTTGGATATTACAGAATGCAGTACTGAATGTTTTAGCACATCTGATCTAAACTAGCATAAATTTTGTGGCATCAGTTTATAGTATGATCAGAATCACACTGAATGTCTCAGATGAGAACAGAACTTGTTTTCCAATATTCCCTCTAGTTAACTTCGACAGGTTGCAATGCAGAGAATGTCTGCAGCTCTATATTTCTCAGTGCAACAGGAGAAGCTTATTTCTTTCTCCTGTAGATGTACCCTGTGGTCTGAGCAGGAGTGGAGACTGGAAACAGACAGGAGCTTTGTCAAGCACAGTGTACACAGCAGAGGGGAAAGAGTGATAAATTACAGTACTGTACAGGGGTGGAAATGGGTTTGGGAAGCTACTTCTGCTTTTTTAAATTGGGAGATACACTTACATTCTCAGGATATTTGAAACAGCAGTACCAAATCCTTTTCCCTATGAGAGGTTTGGCTTGTATGTAACTGTTGATCTGCTTTATTTAAGTTAAACTAGAAAATCCAGTTATTTACCGTGTCTGTTTTGCAGCTCCTGTAAAATAGGGAGAAACATTCTCATAGAAATTAAGGTACCTCTTCAGTGGCTTTAGAAGACGTTTCTGTGTTAGTCTGTGGTAGCATATTAGTCCAAAGCCCAAAGGAAAAAATAATTTTTAAAAGGACAAATGATGTGGCACCTTAAAGCAACCTTTAATAATATAGCAGTTTGTCTTTTAAAATGCTGTAACATTTTTGTCTATGTTTTCATTTTTCTTTTGTTTTTGGCATGATATTCTCAGGTTGAGCCTCTGTTTAGAATCAAGCATGTTGTGGATTGTTTAGGACTGAACATGTGTTTAGCAGTCATGACCTGTCTCTTTACCTAATATGTTGTAATCATACCTCTAGGGAAAGACTTCCACTGTGGAAGCTCAGTCAGTCATCTGGATCTGGCATCTACTAGATTTATGTTGTTAGGCATACACTTCTGGAGAATTCATCAGATAAACAGACTTTATTTATGGTAGCAGTTCTTTGTGTATAATTAGCTTATGCAGTTTTTCCTATGAAGGCATAAATCAGTAATAGGATTCTGGCCATAGCTTTGTCTTTCCACATAGAAACAATTCACCTTTTATATTTAGGACTGTTTTTCATGGTATTAGTATTTGACAAACAAGAATAGTAGTGACTTTTGAAGTTTTTGACTGCTAGAGTGAAGTGCAACTTATATAAGACAATAAAGACAGTTTGCTTTCTGTTTAGGTTTTTGGTTTAAGACTGTAAAAACGTTCGTTTTTACAACCCTCCATTTTGGCAGGAAACAACAATGGCTGAGTCTTTATAACTTTAACATTAGAACTTTTATTTTCTCCTACATCCACCAGCACATCTTCAAACAATAACTTTGGTTCCAACATGGGCAACTGGCCGTTCCCACCAACATTTAAACTTTGATCAATGTCCCAAGGAGTTACGGGTGAGGTCCCCCATAAGGTTCTTTGGATGCCAACTGAGGGTTGGGGGGACTCCTCACTGCACAGATCGTCCCACAACATTTATGTCGGATCCACCCTCTTTCGTCCGGACCATCAGGGATCCATGCTGTTGCGTTCTCCCTTGCCCGTTGCAATTCGGCTTCCCTTGGGGCTACAATCACATCCCACTCTCTGACGGTTATTCTCTGTGATATTTCTTGAGGATTAGGAGGGTTGGGTAACAGACCGCCCACCTTTAGGTTTGGAAAGTCTCTTACTAATCCTTGGAATCGGACTTTCTCAAACGCTTTGCGTCTTTCCTCCTTCTTCTTTTCCTCATAAGCCTTTACCACTGAACTAAACTACACCACCCCCTCCTCGTCCTTATATTCTTTTCCAACCGTCACCTCTGACTCCTCCCACTCTCCTTCAGCCAAGCACACCTCTAACTTCCCATCCCCCTCTCCTCCTGTCAATGCCTTTCCCTTTTCCCCTTCACTTTCACTGCCAGCCTGTTGTTCTCTTCCGCTGTCTTTGTCTTCCCTTTTGACTTCCGCGGACGGCTCACTTCTAGCCTCTACTCCTTCACAGACTCATAGTATGAAAAAACAAACATAGAGTGAATTTTTTCCTGCTTGTATACGTGTGGAAGTAGAAACCTGTGGCCAGAATCCTGTTGCTGATTTTCACTTGCATCGGAGAAATTGCATATGACTTGGCACCAAATTGCCAGTCATTAAGAAGGTGCTGGGCACATGACCTATTATGCAATTAATTACATGGTCCAAAAAGCAACTAGTAGCTCATTAATGAGCAGATATTTTCCACCAAGATTTGAGTGATTTCCCTTTTGCAAGTCTAAATTAGCAGTAGAATTCTGATCTGTATTTTCTTTAAATCAAGGTCGCTGTAGTCACTAAACAACTGCCTAATTAAAGTCTGTTGTAGAAATTTGCAATGCTCTTTTTAACGTGGGAAGCTGTATTTTTGCCACCACCTTTCATATTTGATAAGAGTATTTATGGGAAAGAGGAACTGCAGTGGAACAGGAGAAAACAGGTCTAATTAATATGCTGAGCCTGTGAGATTAGATTCTTCGTAGTCAACTGCCGATGAACCAGCCTATCTTCAGCCACTATATCCTCTTCAGTAATGAGGAAGAGGATGTTACACAGCAAGAGTAGGCACAGTGCAGCCCTTCAGATACTGTTGGACTTCAGTATCATCAGCCTGGTTAGCATAGTGAATGATATAAGGAGAAATACTAGGAGTTACAGCCCAGCAACAGATGTTGGGGTATGCTTTGTCCACCCATCGTAGCAGATATGCTTCTTCGTTGACTTCCACAATAATCTTACTCAGTGCTCAGTCATTGCAGTACTTCTGCCCTGCCAACAACAGTTGGAGGGGAAGCAAAGGCATTTCCACATCTGTAGTTTTTTTAAAAATGCTTCTGGCACAAGTTACATTAGGAAATGATTCCAATGCAGGACATAAAATACAGTGCCAGCCAACGTTCCCTCTAATTTTCTATACTTATAGGATGGGAGCCTCACCCCATGCTTGCAGGGTTCCAGCTACAAGCAGAAGCAAATGGACAGCAAATCGGGCTCAGCTGTGCAGCCCCAATCCAGTGCTGCGTAGCCACATGGCTTTGCTGCTTAGAGGGAACATTGGTGCCAGCTAGTTTGGAGCAATCACCTTTTCTTTTCACTACTGGCTAGCATTGATAGCCCTTTCCCCTAGTTATTTTGGTTTTACAGATTTGAAACAATCATTCTTATCTGTTTTTCCAAGACTATATTTCTAATTCTTGTTTACTTTCCATCCAGCAATATGTATGCCTTTCAAGAGATGGGAAGTTGCATTCTGTATTACTTGTTGCCTTTAAACAGTTTTCAGAAAAGCTCCAGTTGTTGAAGCAGGTTGGAATTAAAGTTTCAAAGCAAAGAAATTGGTAGAACTGTTGTTTTATCTGAATACAAGAAGAGGAAAACTCTCGGTCTCAATGCTAAAGGAAAGTGTACTTTATACATGCTTGTGAAGGATGCCAGGTTACCATAGAAATGATCCACTGATCACTTAGCCATACTACCCTTGTTCTACCTAGTGTAGTTGCTTGCCAAGCAGGTCAATGTGCTATGGATTGGGAAAACTGCCTGTGAGCCCCTTCTCCCAACACCTTTGAGCCCCATGTTCACTTGGTGTTCCAGGGAGAACAAAACGGGCAGGTGGTTGCTTTAGACTGCAAACCGACCTTGCAAGATAGAAAACTCAAAGGCCATAAAATGGCCAAAAAGATTACTGAGTGTAAAGCTGAGTTTAGTACAGTACCAACAACTCCTAAGCTGTCTGAATAAAAACACAGTTGTAATTATTTAATTAATGTCATTATTTTTACTCAATTTTTTAGCAAAACATACATTCAAAAGTAAGCTTAATAACTCTAAAACAGTGATGATGCTATGAAGCAGTTCCATAATGATAGGCACAAGTCAGTTTCAGAAAACTAAGTAGCAATGATAATAACCAAAATCAGTTTCAGAAAATTAGGCAGTTAAGGGCTAGTCCTATGTCAATCAACAAAACTATCTAACCTCAAGCTATACTTTTATTAATAGTGTAGTTCCAGGGGACAAGCAGAGTTTAGCGTAATAGCAGATTAAATTACATGTTAAAGTAAATTTGAAGTTGCTACAACGAGCTGTTTACTAAACCATTCTTCTAGCTGGCCTTATATCCCATTATTCCCTCATGAGTGCCAATCAGATAGAGTCCTTACTGAAGCTAATTAATTGGTAACTTTTGCAACAGTAAAGCATGAGTTTACCATATGCACTTAATCAGCATACTATAAGAAATCAAGTATTACTGCTTCTCAAAAGATACTCCCTTCTTTCAAGGATAGAGGTAGCACCTGCCTGTGACAACTCTAATTGCATAGGCATTTTCTCTCAGTTATTTTCAAGATTTTTAAGGGAATTAGATCAGATGGTTAAACCCTATTTTGCTAATTCCTTCACAATGCTTAATGCACTCTTGTCCAAAAAGCCACAGGAGATTAAAATGTATTTGATGGTTAAAACCTTATTAATTTCATTGAGGTTTGTGAAACTTCAGCCCTAATTTTTCTTACTTTTCTTGTTACTTCAAAGGGTGTGTCAATGTGCTTAGTACTTTCACCTCTTCAATATAATTTGATAGTCATACTGCAGTTTGAGATTATATTTACAGACATTTTATTTTGGATGGAAGCCAAACAGTTCATGAGCATGGTTGAAGTCCTATATGCCCCTTAACTCCCCCATAGTGTATGCTGAGAAATACAATAAAGATTTTACTTTGAAAAAAGGAGCAAGCAACAGAAGATCTTTAAAGAGAAGTTAGGATTTCATTGTCTTCCAAATAGTGCAGAGTGTTTGTATAGTATTTCATGCATATGTTGAGTTGTATCTTACTTATAAAATACAAGAGTACAACTTAACATATGACTGAAGTGGACAACAAATGTGATATATAAAATAAGGCACATGGGTGCAGTGTAGGGAAAATTGCTTTTAAGGGGAGGTAACTGATGAATACAGGCTTCCATTTGAAAATGTCATACATGTATAAATTAGTCTTTTAATGTGGTTTGGTCACTGATGTTATAATTCTGTATGCAATCACTTTATTTATTAGAATCATCATCATCAATCTTCTTAGAATTACAGAGCTGGAAGGGACGCTATGGATCATGGAGTTCAGCCACTGTCAAGGTGGTCTAGTGGGAAATTGAACTCCCAACCTCTGGCTTTGCAGCCAGAGACCTAAACCACTGAGCTGTTGAGCAGTTCATAATAATCTTAGAACTGCAGAGCTGGAAGGGATGCAGTGGATCATGGAGAGCAGCTGCTCTCAAGGAGGCACAGTGGACATTTGAATTCACAACCTCTGGCTCTGTAGTGAGATACCCAAGCCGCAGAGCTATACAGCATATTTTTGTCTTGCCATATATTGAAAACTCAGGATATGTTGAAGCAAGAACCAGTTTAAAACAATTTACTATATATACTTGAGTATAAGCCTAGTTTTCCAGCACATTTTTTGCTAAAAAAGCACCCCCTTGGCTTACACTCAAGTCAGTGTCAAAATTACATGTTCTTCCCTGCAGTGCAGGTGTTCTCCAGACTCCCCCGCTCATCTACGGGTGCCTGCAGCCTTTGTGGGTGGTCCTATGACCCGGGTTAAGTACACTGCATTTCTGCTTCCAGGACACCCCCATCCTTCTCCTCCTCCTGCATATTCTGTGTACCCATCTTCCTCCTCCCACCTTCCTCCTCTATCCTCTGTCTCCCTTCATCTTGTTATGCAGCACTAGAGCAGTAGATAAGCGCAGCATCCGGTATGAGTCCTCCCTCTGCAGGCAGTGAAGTGTGTCTCGCAGCTCAGAAGGGCAGTATCTTCAAAAACATTTAACCTACTGATTCCTCAATTAATGTAATTTTATTGGTATCTATTTTTATTTTTGAAATTTACCAGTAGTTGCTGCATTTTTCACTCTTGGCTTATGCTTGAGTCAATAAGTTTTCCCAGGTTTTTTTGTGGTAAAATTGGATGCCTCAGCTTATATTTGGGTCAGCTTATATGCAAGTATGTATGGTAAATCAGTTAAAAACATAATATGCACACCTGGTAGCTGTTCAGTGAAACATACTTTTGAGTAGGCATAGGCTTATGTTATTACTACAAATAGACATAGACTTAGGCTATGACTGAGACTTTTTTTTGGTCTTGCTTTTTTGGTATTATTCTACCATAATATTAATACTTTCTTGTAATAATTACTAATATTAATGGGAAAAACGGATTATACTAGCAGTTTGCTAGTTTGTTTGCTTTTGTAGAATACTCTTCTTGCTTATAAATAATATTACTGTTTATCAGCTGTTGTAAAACTGGAATTTATAAACAGACTTGGGATCTAGAAATTTGAGAGAACACCTCTCTCCTTATGTACCTGCTCGATCCGATGTTATACCTTTGTGAGTGCTTACTTTGCAGGAAGAGACAAGTAATGGCTTTCTCGAGTATTATCCCCTAACTGTAGAAAACCCTCTACAGTGGTGCCTCACTTAATGACGATAATCCGTTCCAGGAAAATCGCCGTTAAGCGAAAACATCATAAAATGAAATTTAAAACCCCATTGAAACGCATTGAAACCCATTCAGTGTGTTCTAATGGGGTAAAAACTCACCGTCCAGCGAAGATCCTCCATATGGCGGCCATTTTTGCTGCCTAAACACAACGGGGAGCCATTTTAAGCACCCAGCTGCCATTTTGAAACCACCAATCAGCTGTAAAAAAAACATCATTTTGCGAAGAATCGGTTCCCAAAGCAGGGAACCGATCATCGCAAAGCGAAAAAACCCTATTTAGACCATCGTTTAGCGATCGCAATTGAGATTGCAAAAAGATCGTCATACAGCGGTTTTGTCATAATGCGGGGCAATCGTTAAGCGAGGCACCACTGTACTTGATAGTTTCACTGCTTGCTGATGCTACCTTTCTTTTTGTGCCTATTTAAAATCTTCACCTGTGCATTCAGTATGTAATGATAATAGTTTGGCTTCTGGTCTTCTGGATTTTGTTTTGCTTGAATTATTAAATTGTCTTAAAAGTCAGAATCCAATTGAATATGCCAGTATAAGTCTGATGACATACATTTCATTGATAAGAATGTACTAAAAAGTCTGTTTGCATTTCCTGGCATATGTCAAATCGTGTAACTAGTGTGCAGCAGGAAATACACTCACTGACCTATTAACCAGTGGCAGCTCACTGCTAAGATTTACACTGTTGCACTTACATGGGTGGGTGTAAGAAATAGGATACGTTTTAAATTGTGTTCAAATATTTGTTTTAGACTCTTAAGTTGGTTTTGATTGTTGATACAGGATAGATTTGAAAAAAACTTTGATTATTCTGCTATTTCCTCTCCTAAATAGACTTTGGATATTATCATGGCTATTTCAGCTTTGGGTAAAGTAATTGCCCAAGTTCTTCATCCCAAAAGCTATTTTTCGTCCCATTTCTTTTACCTTGGATAATCAGCTACAACAATCTTTCTATTTCTCACATACATTTGGAGGGACATGGGGTTGAAATCAATAAATTTTACTTGTAAGTAAGCACTTCTGTACTACAACTGGGGTGGGTTTTTTTGCTATCATCCCAGTTGGAAACTTTGGAAATCAAGAGGGGGGGAAAAGTTAATACATCTTTTCCTTTAAATCAACAGATTGTCTGTTTGATATGGTGGGACTTGGAAATAGCCGTCGTGGGATGAAATCACCACCTCTTCTAGTAGCAGCACTTGTGGCTTGTATAATTGTTCTAGGATTCAATTACTGGATTGCAAGTTCTCGCGTTGTTGATTTGCAGGTACAGTATTGCTCTTTTGTTGCTTGCCAGATTGTTTGAAGAAGCAAAAATGTATTTTCTCCATTGTTTCAGATTTAAGCAAATTAAAGCCTCAGATATGAAATGTACTTCAGGATTTCCATATCTTTCCACTGACAGATATTTGAGTCTTAGCCATAAGAGCAAATACAAGAGGGGAAGAAAAATGTGTGAGGAATACTGTAGCTATGTTAGCTAAATACAGTATTGCAGCACATTCAACGAGGAAACTCTTAACAGTGTTTCGTGATATTTATACAAATGTGAACCATCTCTGTGCATTCATGAATACATACATGCATAAGTATGTACACACAGAAATAGGCCTAATGCAGAAGTTGGAGCTGCTTATTTTAGATCAGTATGTGAACACCATTTCTTGATTCCTTGATTGTCCCTTGTTGCATGATCATTTACAGCTGTTGCCATATTATTTCCCAGTGTTATTTTCTCACCATCTATCTGTATCTGTGTTCTTAAACTGTGCAACTCAGTGGCACCTCAGTAAGTGATTTAATGAGGGCGCACTGTTGATTGCTGTGTGAGTGAGGTGTGAACATTTGCATGTGTAGATATGTGTAGATAAATAAATCTTGTTTTCTGGAATTTAAATTGATTATTGTATATTTATTGAAATTTTTTTAGACTTTCTCTTCATAATTTTTTATCTGGTATTTCATAGAATCATATAATGGAATTAGAAGGCAAAGTCCGCAGGGCAGAATTGGAAAGTAATGAATTCCAAAGAGAACGGAGAGGAGAGATGGAGAAAATCCAGATCCGTCATAATTTCTTAATGGAAAATGCAAACAAAATACACAGGGATGAGAAGGTAATGTTCTGTTTTGGGCCTCTTTGTGCAATTTGTATGCAAAAAGTAGATTTATTGAATATTTTTTAGTGCCTGAATTGTATAGCATCTCTTCTGGCATAAAGGAAAAGATTTCTGCTGTGGAGGGTTTAATCTCAGTGTGATAGGAATTAGGCTTTAAAAGTACACATTAAGGGTGGCAGCAGAAATATACTGCTTCTAGGGTGTTAATATAGGAGGAAGATATTTCACTGTTGCAACCTCCAATGGCCAAGAATGGGCATGTGTAGCCCTAGGCACTGGGACATTGCCCACCCCTGATATATCATGGAAATAAAATGGGGACCTGTGAAACAAATACATGGCAAGGGATATGAATTAGTTATGTGTTTTTCTTTATTTTGTTGTGGCCAAATGGAAGAATACCCAAAGCCTATTGAGCACCTTAAAGACTAACTGCTGTATTTTGATAAGAGTTTTTGTGGACAAATCCACTTCTTCAGGCCTTAAATACTAACTGCCCAAAGCTGTGGAATTCTCTCCCCCAACATCTTCATATGGAACCAGAGTTGGACAATTTAGATATGGTTTGACTATTCAACATAGGTGTTGGGTGTAGGAAGAGGTCAGCGACTGGTATAATTTATTCATTTAGCTGTAATTAGTTAGCTGTTTTTATGAGCAGATTGTTCATTTTTCTTGGTTAATTTTTCCTCAGGGCTTAAAGATTAACTGCTGTATTTTGATGTGAGGTTTGTTTATAAGCCTGAGGAAAAGCTCACATTAAAATATAGCAATTAGTCTTTAAGGTGCCAGAACGTTTTTGTCTTCTTCTTTTTTTCTTTTTCTTTTTTTTTTTTGCCTGCTATGAAACAGATTAGTTATGTTGAATTTTACAAGACTGTACACTTAGCTTTTTATAGGCCCGTTTATTGTCCTGTTAATGTATAATGCAAGTCTGATCTATTACAAAATCCAAATGAAGAAAATATGTTCACAATAGAAATCTAGGACATGCTTCCTAATTAAAAAAGTATTGCCTGTTCTATCCTCCAGGCTGAGGGTATCTAGCAATATTTCTTTTTCAGTTGTATCCTTGCCAAAAGCCTATGAGACAGAGCAGAACTATATTTTTTACAGTGACAGAACTAGTCCCATTGAGCAACTCCCTGGTTAAAGTGGAATTTCATTCTGTGAGGATCAGATTTTATATCAGGTATAGATTTACTGGAGCATTTAAGGCTGGTAATTTTTTCTCACCATTGTAGGGTAGAAATAATGATTTATTTTGCAAAGTGATTTCAGAGTGAAGAAAAAATCTTCATCACTTTGCAGAATAAAATGAGTTCTAGGATCTGACTTTCCTACCAGAAGTTGTTAACATCTGCTTTGTGTAAGTCTTGTATGTGATGGTGAATTATTGTTTTGGCTTGATTTTCATGTTTTACACGGTAATTTATAAACTGATACTTTTAAATAAAAATTCTGTGAGAACAACAGAGCGTGAGTAATGGAAGTTTCAAAAGACAAACTAGAGAAGGACTTAATGTTTATATTCTAATGTAGCATATGTGAGCTTCTAAGCATTGTGTTGGCTGCTCACATCTTTTTTGTTATTTTGATAAATAGAGGACTGTATATGCCTGTTTTAGAGAAACCTTGAAGTATTTATGCTAAAGACATAAAAAAACAACAAAATAGATGTATCAAACTGAAAGTTGTAGATTGCTGTACTAGGTTTTAATTCATCCACAGCCCCATCCTGATATTTTTTCCACATCATCAGGAAACTGTGAGTAAGGAGCTCAAGTTCTTATCAGCTCTAGTGAACTAGGGATTTATCTATCTAGCATAAATTTTGAGTTCCTTAACCCCTTTTGATATGATGTGTTCTTACTGTGAGACAGAGGGTGAGAGGGATACCCCACTTGCTGGAGAGCCGTCCCTCCTCAACAGCATAGATGGGGAGGTGGACCCCATACCGAACCTTCAGTGGAACCTCTGCAGGAGACAGTGAGGAGCTGACAGAAGATATACAGAAAGTGAAGATAGGGGAAGTTCAGGAAGAAAAGGCGGGGAGGGAGAGAAAAAAAGAGGGTGGAGTTTGAAGCAGGAGCAGGGGAAGTAGAAAGGAGGGAAGAGCAGTTACCCTCGGGTTGGGAATGGGTGTGGATGCAGGATCCGCGGACAGGATTGTGGGAGAGATTGAGAGTGCCAAAGGAGGAGGCAGATAGTAGGAGAAGAGTTGAGATTCGTCTTAAACCCTCTTATTAGGGGGAAACAGAGGCAAGGGAGTGGAGAAGGAGACTGAGAGAAGAAAAGGAACGAGTAGAGAGAAGAGAGGAAGGTTGGAATGGAGAGTGAGAGAAATGAAGAGAAGGAACTACAGGGAAGATCCTGGGAGAATTGAGACCCTGATGGACCGATCTTGTGGGATGACAATCTGGATGAGGAGACCGTGTCCTTTCTGGAAGGAGCGACAAGGCAGACCGTAAAGGACTGGGTCTCAAACAATCTCCAGGGACCTGTTTGTCAAACCTGTTCTTGTTCAACGAGTCGAAGCCCCTTCCCGACCAGTTGGCAGAAGGAGAAAAGACTTATAATCATGTTCTAGACACTTGTTTATTGTTTAATCCTCCAATAAATTCCCCCACCTGTTTTGAAACAACCTGGATCTGCTGATTTCTTTGAATTGAAGTTGGAGCCTAAAGTTGAACCCTCACACATACCCTCACCAATTTGTAGGAAAATGAACTTTGTTCTCAATTTTTCTCTTTGCTTTCAAGTACAGATAATTACTCCTTTTAGTCTATGTTTTTCATTAATTTATCTTAATGAGAGGGTGCATTGTTTAGGCACCTCTTAATAATCACAGTTTCTCCAAAGCTAGCGGGAACTGCATTCCTGACTTCATGACTGCTGGCAGCTCTGCCTGTACTCCATTAATATTCTGAGATTTTAAACAATGATTTTTTTTCAGTTTTCTAAAAAATGAAATATCTGATTCTCAAGATTCTGTTTCTGTATGTGGTATCTAACTTTGCATTTGCACAGTGTCATAATCATAGTGTCAGGTCATATGCTTTAACACGCTGATTCTGACGTGGGTGCCTGTTGAGTGGAATTAAGTAGTTTATAAGTTGTCTAGAGACCATTCTGTACTGCCTGAAATTTCCTGGATAAAGAGACATTCTTTCCCCAGGAAATTTCAGGCAGGCAGTGTTATACCATCTGCCCACCAGCTGGGGCAAGATATGTTTTGTACAGCAAGAAAGCCTTCTGCTTTTTTATCAAATATTTCAGCAACAGGTATAAAGGAATCTACTACATGAAGAAGGGCTTCTTCAAATTTAGGGTTTCCCCCCAAAAAAGACAAGATAAAAGAGCAGTTCTTCTGTATTTGCTACTTTTTTTCCCTTTGCCTCTATTCATTTTGTTCATATTTTACTATGATGAGATCAGCAGAACTTATAACAAATGGCCCAGACTATCTAGGAGATATATATTTGTGGGATGTATTTAAGCATTGCATCCAATTTTTATATGATACAAAGTTGAAATACTGTAGGAAAAGTGTTATGTTTAGGCACATAGCTAAAACTGCAGTTTTAAAAAAGAGTACTGTATGCAGTTATACGTATTGTAGAACTATATTGTGATGAAAAAAAGAAATTGAAGAAGACTGTTTCCTAGAGTGTATGTCCATAAGAAAAAAATAATACTGGAAATGTTGCAGTTGCCTATGTCATGCTTGATCCTTGGGGTTTTTTTAATCTTTGGGTAATCCTGTATATGGCACTTAAGAAATGATAAACATAAACATTGAGTAACATAATTCTTTTGTGTGTGCGGTGTGTGCGTTTTGATCTATTCAAGGTATCAGCATTGTCTGAATAAAACTGCTCTACTACTATAGTATTACTAGATGGTTATCCACGCTACAGCCCCTGTTCTTTTGGTTTAAGGATAGTCAAAGACTATTCTACCACGAGGATTAGCTAGCATTTATATAATGCTGGAAAGTAAATGCCAATTTGTAAGATTGGATCCAAACTTAATAATTTTTTGAGTAGGCTTATAGAATGAGTCTTTAGTCTGGATTTAACTCACTGCTTCTCAGTCACTTTTTTTTCTTTTTTCCAGGCAACACTGCTGAATAACATCACAGTAAATGAGAAACTGATCCATAGTCTTCAAGGTAAATCTCAATAAAACAACATCTTTTTAATATATAAATTTGCTTCTCCCTAAAAAACTTCATTAAATAGTTACTGGTAGAAAATTTTCCATTCAGAGTATTAAGAAACTGTGATAGCAACCAGAATTGTTTCCAACCATAGGCCCGTACAGAATGTCTATAATTGTAGCATGTAGGAAATTTGTTTATAAAGTGAAAGCCACAGGACTAATGTAGACAAGATGCTGGAGATCTGATTAAATTATTCATCCATCAATTCTTTTTTTTTTTAAAAGGCGGAGTATGGAGTATGTGAGGAATTTACTTTCACTTTAATTAAAATTAAATAAAAAATCCTCTAAATATGCAGTGCCTAAAATGTTTCAGGCAGGAATCTACAGAGCAGATTGGCTTCAAGTCTCCCTCAGTAGACCACCCCTTATTTGTTTGTTTACCTCAAGTAGCACTTCTTATCTCAATACAGTTATCTCAATTCAGAGATTCCAAATGTATCAGTTTATCGCCCGTCCCTTCTCTCTCTATGGACAAAAGGCCTCCACTCTTCTTATGGCATAGTCTGTTTGGATAGATAAATCTGCATAGAGGCATGCGGACAGATTATCTTTGTCATGGAGCTAGAAAAAGATCTCACTACCCTCTAGTTGTGCTGCTTAAAGCTGAAAACATAAACGTACCTGCTAGAGCTAAGCCCTGGTGAATACAAGGATTGAAACACCATTCAACAGGAATGACGTCACTAGCAGCAGGAGAATTGATTAATTCTTTTTCAATTACGGGTGTACATGATTTTGTGCACCCATAATTGTCTCATCATGTGAAAGCTGTGCGTACCCCAAAATAAAAAAATGAAGTCTTTTATCAGCAGCAGTCTGCCACTGATGGTGATGTCATCCCTCCCATTAGTCACAAAGACTAAGGAGTAATAGGGGTTTAACTCATATAGACATTTATCTTCTTACTGTAGATCATTAATCTTTTTGATGATGGAAATACTAACATCAGTCTGGTTGATAATCTATATTTTCCTCTCCTCATACTTCTATATTTTTTTCTATTTCATAATTTGAAATTTAAAAAAAATTATGGATCCAGAACACTTGAAAGAACTGCAGCAGGAATATGGAAAGCTCCAACTGGATATATATAAATTTCAGAAAAACCAGACCAACCTTCAAAGGAAATTTACATATGACATGTAAGTTTGCATTAGTCCACTAGTAGTATTAGAAGCAAAATGGCCATATACCATTTTGACTTGCTTCACTGAAGTCAGTGGAATTGAGGCTACATTCTTATGTTTCTACATACTGTACTTCCATGACACATCTACTAAAGTCAGTGGAACTTATTTTTGAGTAGATACGTATAGTCCTGGATAGCTAAACATCTGAAGTACTTCTAAAAGTATACTTAATTTACTCACATCTGAATTTAGACCTTCAATTTGATCATCTTACTGTACCTGTGAATAAATCAAAATTACAAAGCCTTAAATGATTGGTTATTAACATCAAGGACATTTTTCTCTGACATTACCTTTTGTCTATAATATCAGAAATGTGAATGCAAAAAATGGAAAGTTTGCGTCTAAGAAAGAATGAATATAGTTTATAAGGAGTGCCTTATGTTATTTAGAGACTGCATAAAATGTAATTGTACAGACCAAATGCAGTAAATCTCTTGCCACTCTCCAGAACAGTAAGAACAGGGAGGTTTGAGTAACTTCTTGTTGTTTAGTCGTTAAGTCATGTCCAACTCTTCGTGACCCCTGGACCAGAGCACGCCAGGCCCTCCTGTCTTCCACTGCCTCCCAGAGTTTGGTCAAATTCATGTTGGTAGTTTTGATGACACTGTTGAATCATCTCGTCCGCTGCTCCTCTTGCCTTCACACTTTCCCAACATTAGGGTCTTTTCCAAAGAGTCTTTTCTTCTCATGAGATGGCCAAAGTATTGGAGCCTCAGCTTCAGGAGCTCTCCTTCCATTGAACACTAGGGGTTAAGAATGGATAGGTTTGTTCTCCTTGTAGTCCAGGGGACTCTCAAGAGTCTCCTCCAGCACCACAATTCTAAAACATCAATTCTTCGGTGGTCAGCCTTCTTTATGGTCCTGCTCTCCCTTCCATGCATCGCTACTGGAAACACCAAAGCTTTGACTATGCAAACCTTTGTCAGCAAGGTGATGTCTCTGCTTTTTAAGATGGCCATTTTTGGCGCTCTCCTCTTTCACCCTCATTAAGAGGTTCTTTAATTCCTCCTCACTTTCTGCCTCAGAGTGGTATTATCTGCATATCGGAGGTTGTTGATATTTCTTCTGGCAATCTTAATTCCAGGTTGGGATTCATCCAGTCCTTTCTTTCGCGTGATGTATTCTGCATAAAAGTGAAATAAGCAGGGAGACAATATACAGCCTTGTCGTACTCCTTTCCCAATTTTGAACCAGTTAGTTGTTCTATATCCAGTTCTAACTGTTGCTTCCTGTCCCACATATAGATTTCTCAAGAGATAGATAAGGTGGTCAGGCACTCCCATTTCTTTAAGAACTTGCCATAGTTTGCTGTGGTCCACACAGTCACAGGCTTTTGCATAGTCAATAAAGTAGATGTTTTTTCTGGAACACTCTGGCTTTCTCCATAATCCAGCACATGTTAACAATCTATTTCCTCTGCCCCTTTCGAAATCCAGCTTGTACTTCTGGGAGTTCTTGGTCCACATACTGCTGAAGCCTACTTTGTAGGATTTTGAGCATAACCTTGCTAGCGTGTGAAATGAGTGCAATTGTACGATAGTTGAAGCATTCTTTGGCACTGCCCTTCTTTGGGATTAGGATGTAAACTGATCTTTTCTAATCCTCTGGCCACGGCTGAGTTTTCCAGACTTGCTCGCATATTGAGTGTAGCACCTTAACAGCGTCATTTTTTAAGATTTTAAATAGTACAACTGGAATGCCATCACCTCCACTGGCCTTGTTGCTAGCCAAGTTTTCTAAGGCCCACTTGACTTTGCTCTCCCGAATGTCTGGCTCAGGGTCAGCAACCCCACTATCTGGGTTGTCTGGGAAATCCAGATCTTTATGGTATAATTCTTCTGTGTATTCTTGCCACCTCTTCTTGATGTCTTCTGCTTCTGTTAGGTACCTACCATTTTTGTCCTTTACCATGTCCATCTTTGCACAAAATGTTCCTTTAATATCTCCAATTTTCTTGAACAGATCTCTGGTTTTTCCTTTTCTATTATTTTCCTCTATTTCTTTACATTGTTCATTTAAGAGGGCCGTCTTGTCTCTCCTTGCTATTCTTTGGAAATCTGCATTCAATTTTCTGCAACTTTCCATATCTCACTTGCATTTTTATTTCCATTCTCTTCTCTGCTGTTTGTAAGGCCTCGTTGGACAGCCACTTTCCTTTTTTGCATTTCCTTTTCTTTGGGATGGTTTTTGTTGCTGCCTCCTGTACAATGTTATGAGCCTCCATCCAAAGTTTTTCTGGCACTCTGTCCACCAAATTGTGTTCCTTAAATCTGTTCTTCACTTCCACTGTGTATTCATAAGGGATTTGGTTTAGAGCAGTGCTTCCCAACCTTGGGTAATCTAGGTATTCTTGGACCGCAGTTCCCAGAAATCCCAGGCAACACAGCTACTGGTGAGAGCTTCTGGGAACTGCAGTCCAAAAACGCATGGGTTACCCAAGGTTGGGAACCACTGGTTTAGAGTATAGCTGACTAGCCCAGTGGTTTTTCCTACTTTCTTCAGTTTAAGCTTGAATTTTGCTATAAGAAGCTGATGATCAGAGCTACAGTCAGCTCCAGGTCTTGTTTTTGCTGACTGTATAGAGCTTCTCCATCTTTGGCTGCAGAGAATATAATCAATTTCGGTATTGCCCATCTGGTGATGTCCATGTGTAGAGTCACCTCTTGTGTTGTTGGAAAAGAGTGTTTGTGATGACCGGCTTGTTCTCTTGACAAAACTCTATTAGCCTTTGCCCTGCTTCGTTTTGAACTCAAAGGCCAAACTTTCCTGTTGTTCTTTTTATCTCTTGACTCCCTACTTTAACATTCCTGTCCCCTATAAGGAGAAGTACATCTTTCTTTGGTGTCAGTTCTAGAAGGTGTTGTATGTCTTCATAGAATTGTTCAATTTCAGCCTCTTCAACATTGGTGGTGGTTGCATAAACTTTGATTACTGTGATGTTGAAAGGTCTGCCTTGGATTCGTATTGAAATCATTCTATCATTTTTGAGATTATATCCCAGTACAGTAGAACCTCTACTTACGAACTTAATCTGTCTGAGAAGATGTTCGTTAGTTAAAACGAATGCATTGAAAACTGATTAATCTATTCCGTCCGAAGGAAAAAATACCCAAAGAAAGAAAGAAAGAAAATAAACACATCAAGTCCCACGCTGTCACTGCAAAACAAACAAACATCCAAAAATAAACATTGGAGCTAGCCCCACGCTGGGAGTGGGGGAAAAATAACAACACAGAAACATAAACCCCCCGGCCCAAACCTACCCTCCAAAACCTACCCAGAACAACTTTTTTTAAAAAAGGAGCACTTTTCTCATCTGAATCCTCCCGGGGGTCCCCCACCGCAGTGATCACTGCCATCGGAGACTTCCCAGGGGTCCCCTGCCACTGCGATCGCTGCCACCTGAGACTTCCCAGCGGTCCCCGCCGCCATATTCGCCTCCATTGGAGACCTCCCGGGGCTTCCCCGCCCCAACGCAGGCTTTCCCGGGATAGACCGGGCCTGCCAGGGGAAGCCCTGGTAGAGACCCCGGGAGGCCTCCAAAGGCAGGGATCACAGCGCTGGGGGATCCCCAGGAGGTCTCAGATGGCAGCGATCGTGGTGGCAAGGGACCCCTGGGAGGCCTTTGAAGGCAGCGATTATGGCAGCGGGGGACCCCCGGGAGGTCTCTGATGGTGGCGATCGCGGCAGCGGCGGACCCCTAGGAGGCTGAGCCTCCCTTTTCTTAACTGTTGGGGTGCAAGCCTCTTCGCCACCAATGGTTAGCAAATTTAAATTTACCACCCTTTTCCCCTGCCTTTTTTCATTCGTATTGTGAAGCTCCATTCGCAAGTAGAATCAAAATTTTGCAAAAGGAGCTGTTCGTAAATTGGATTATTTGTAGGTAGGGATGTTTGTAAGTAGAGGTTCCACTGCACAGTTTTTCCCACTCTTTTGTTGACTATGAGGGCTACTCCATTTCTTCTATGGGATTCTTGCCCACAGTAGTAGGTATGATAATCGCCTGAATTGAATTCACCCATTCCTGTCCATTTTAGTTCACTCATGCCCAGTATGTCAATGCTTATTCTTGCCATCTCCTGTTTGACCACATCCAGCTTACCATGGGTCATAGATCTTACATTCCAGGTTCCTATGCAGTATTTTTCTTTGTAGCATCGGACTTTCCTTTCACTTCCAGGCGCGTCTGCAGCTGAGCGTCCTTTCGGCTTTGGCTCAACCACTTCATTAGCTCTGGAGCTACTTGTCCTTGTCCTTCGCTCTTCCTCAGTAGCATGTTGGACACCTTCCAATCTGAGGGGCCCATCTTCCAGCGTCATATCTTTTAGCCTTTTGTTTCTGTCCATTGAGTTTTCTTGGCAAAGATACTGGAGTGGCTTGCCAGTTCCTGCTCCAGATGGATTGTGTTGTGTCAGAACTCTCCACTTGAGTAACTTGTAGCCCAGTACAAATGTTGTTTTGCAGGCTATGTTTGGCTTTATTATATCTCCCAATACTCTCCCAATAGTACTATTCTGACAGTTACCCTGTGAGTTACATTAGATTGAGACATAATGACTGGCCCAAGATCACTTGCTGAGCTTCATGGCTTGGTAAGTACTGTATTTGAAACTGGGTCTTCCCACAGCCCAGCATCTGGTTCAATAGCTACACCACACTGGCTTAGTAGATTACAAATTGTGCATACAGTGGGGTCTTGACTAGAGAACTTAATCCGTATTGGAAGGCGGTTCTCAAGTCAAAAAGTTCTCAGGTCAAATCTGCATTTCCCATAGGAATGCATTGAAAACCATTTGATCCGTATCTGCTCTTTTCCGTCCATAGAAACTAATGGGAAGCTGCTATTCCGCTTTCGACCACTAGAGGGGGATATTTTGTTTCTTTATTTTCTTAGGTCAAGAAAGGTTCAGGGAAGGCAGGGAAAATACAGTCCAGGCAGGACAGTACCAGGCAGTCCGAAGACTGTCTCCCAATACACTCTCTAAACGCTGGGAGGAGTGAGGAAGCAGACAGGCACCCTTTTCACTGGCCAACAGTTAACTGAAAGTTCACATTTTGCACTTTCCCTGCCTCCCACGTGGGTTTTTTTCAGTTCTTAACTCAAATCTAAGTACTTAAGTCAAGTCAATATTTTCCTATGAGAGCGGTTCTTAAGTCAAAATGTTCTTAACTCAAGCCGTTCTTAAGTCAAGACCCCACTGTATCTTGTGTCTCCAGAAGAATGTATTTGATCATCCTTCACTTTCATTCAAGGTCTCAGTGCATTAATCAGATGAAGGAACTGAAAGAACAATGTGAAGAAAGAATAGAAGCGATTTCAAGAAAAGGCAGTGAGATACCTCAAATAAAGGAGAAGAAAAACATCTCAAATACATCAGACAAAAATGACCAAGTAAGAGTTAAAATTTTGTTTAGCAGGGAAATATTAACACAAAGAGTGGTGAATTGGGTCATGTAGACTCAGTTTGCTATTTAGACGACAATACCAGGGTCAGCAACTTTTGTTGCTATTGCGATTGCAAAACGATGTTTAAATGGGGAAAATCCGCTTTATGATGATCAGTTCCCTGCTTCAGGAACCGATTTTTTGCATAACGATGGTTTTGAAACAGCTGATAGGCGGGTCGCAAAATGGCTCCGTGCTGTGCAAAATGGCTCCCCGCTGTGTTTAGGACTGATTGCTCGCTTTATAGGCACCGGAAAATGGCTGCCCAATGGAGGATCTTGGCTGGATGATGAGGTATTTCCCCCATTAGAATGCATTAACTGGTTTTTAATGCATTCTAATGGGTTTTTTACTTTCGCTTGACAACGATTTCGCTTTATAGCAATTTTGCTGGAACGGATTATCGTTGTCAAGCGAGGCACCACTGTATATATCTACATAAAAAGTTTACACAAAGAGCACAAAAAAATTGAAACCATAAAACTGAGAAATCAAAATACAATATCGAACTGGAGTGCACGTTAAAAAAGTACGAAACAAAGAGAAACACAAAATGTTTTACAGAGCGCAAGAATTCAAAAATGAAGCAAACTGCAATAACTACCCAGGCATCTCTCTTCTAAGCGTTGCTTGCCTGTGTTGTGCTGAAGAGACTCCAGGTCCTTGCAGACAGAGTCTTTCCAGAATCACAGTGTGGTATTCTCCCTCAGACAGTTGCAGGAGAAATGTAGGGAACAACAACAGCCACTCTTTGTGGCCTTCATAGATATCACGAAGGCCTTTGATTTGGTTAGCAGGGAGGGCCTTTTTAAAATACTTCCCAAGATTGGATGTCCATCTCAACTCCTTAACATCAGCAGGTCCTTTCATTGGGCAATGAAGGGCACCGTAGTTTTTGATGGCTCAACATTAGATCCCTTTGACATCGGATTCCAAAATATCTCCTGTATGGAGAATTAGTGCAGCGAAATCGCCCCAGAGGGAGACCCCAGCTGCGATACAAGGATATCTGCAAGCGGGATCTGAAGGCCTTAGGAATGGACCTCAACAGATGGAAAACCTTGACATCTGAGTGTTCAGCCTGGAGGCAGGCATTGCATCACAGCCTCTCCCAATTTGAAGTGACCCTTGTCCAGCAGGCAGAGGCAAAGAGGCAGTCCCGAAAGCAGCAAAATCAGGGAGCTGGACAGGGGACAGACTGTATTTGTCTTCAGTGTAGAAGGGATGGTCACTCTTGAATTGGCCTTCTCAGCCACACAATATGCTGTTCCAAGTCCTCCATACAGAGTACGTTACCATAGTCTCTCGAGACTGAAGGATACCTAATCAATCAATCACTCATGGGCAAAAGACAAAACAAGACATGAAAATGAAAAAAGGGTGCTGAGGTTTTTATCCAGTGTAAGTCACTCCACTGATAGAAGGCACTGTCCCCTTTCAGAAGAGGGAAGGAGACAGTTTTCAGTGATGCCCCTCCCTCTTGCAGACCACTTCAGATCTGCTGTTAAGTGTGAGTTGGGTAACTGAGTTTGGTGTGGTGGCAATGGAGAATGAGGGCAGCACAGGAGAAAGAAAATTAAGGTAGGGAAGCAGCCTAATTTCTCCTTCCACCAGCAAAATGATCCTTACTGGACATAAGCCTGTGTACTCCAAACCTCGAAAAATGCAGCTTGATAAAAGCTTCACTTTATCTTCCACAAACTACCTCTGATACTAAAAGGTGGCAATTAAAAACAATATGTCTCCATGGCTTCTGGCCACATCCTGATGAAAACATAGCCAGGACTGTGTATTAATGGCCCATTCTAGTTTCACCAAAAGACTTAGTCTTCGTACTGACCAATAATATGTCAGCTGGCATTGCCATTGCTGGTAATAATATGTTAGCAATTGGTTTTGTCATTTCAGCTACAAGTTCTAACAGAATTTTAAGAATGGGAGAATCTTAGAATAATAATTTGTTTAAAAGGAAAGGAATATTGCTGCTGTCTGAACCCTAAATTCAAAATAGCAACCCACTTGGGTCTCAAAATAATTTTTTTGAAAAAGCAGAGCAAAGTTAGAAAGAAATTCTGTAGATAGTAGACTTTGTATTAAGGCAATAGAGAAGCAAATTACGGTTGTATATTGCCTTGTAGCAGTTTTAAATTGTTTTTTTTTTAATTCAAGGAGCTTTGTTAGAATAATGCAAAAATATGTTGACCAAAGCAACCTTCTACACACAAAACTTGTTTAATGTAACATTTTCACATTATCTTTTCAGAAGATTTTGAGAAGAATTTACAAGTTTTATGCCAATCACTTCACAGTCCTAAGGGTTTTACAGTAGTCAGAAAGTAATGAGTAACTAACACTCTTTGCAACATTTACTCACACAGATTACTTTGGGGGAGGAGGGTTACAACAACATCCATAGCAAATTATCTTAAAAACCACTTTCCAAGTACCCAACAGAACAATAAACAACTGAACTGCTGAATAGCTCAATAAGAGATGGCACGCCACCCCAAACCAACCCATTTCTTTCTGCGCATCCGTTGCAATGGGTGGGAAAGTGAGCCAAGGGTAGGGGATTGTGGGAGTTGTAGTCTAAACCTTTTGGAGTGCCCCTGCCACTCCCTTCTTGAAGCAAACTGTTATACTCAAGCCATTGACATGCCGCCCTTTTCGCCTCCACTGAACGGATCCTCAGGGTTCAGGGAGAAAGAGGAGCAGCTGACTTTCCGCAATGCGTTTGCTTGTCTCTCTATGACAGCCCTGTGGATTTTGTCCTCAGCGCTCTCAGTTCAATTTAAGAGCTTTCTCTCCCAGAGGATTTACACATAGAGGCACATCACACCCGTGTACACAGAAGACGGGAAGAACTCAAGTCCAACATCCCTCAAAGCCATTTAAAGTCGGCCAGATGAACTTTCTTCCCCCCTGACAGCCAGCCAGCCATAACAGGACAACAAAAAAAGCCGGAAAAGCTGCCGAATTCCCACCCACCCAGGATGACCTGAGCCAGCCCTGTCCCTAGAAATCCTGCAATGCCACCCCAAACTGACCCGTTTCTCTCCGTGCTTCCCTTGCAACAGGCGGGAAGGTGGGCGGGAAGGCAGGATGGACAAACGGTGTTTGTCTCTCCCTCCCCACCCAGAGGCAAGGCAGCGCTTCACCGGGCAAGGATGGGGACCCGAGAGACCCTTTCCTTCCACCCAATCCACAATTGGTGCTCCCCTAAGGGAGGAAGGCGAGATATGGCAGGAAGAAAGAGCTGGATTGTCTGGCAGCACCACGGCTGCAGCTGCCTTCACAGGTTTGGCTTGCTCCAGCGCCCCCTATCACCCCCTTCTGTTCCGCTGCTCCCACACTGCCCCTTTTCATTCTACTGCCTCCCTAAAAAATGAAATCGCCCCCTGGGGGCATTATTGCCCACATTAAGAACCACTGATCTAGAGTACTGTATCCAGTTCTTGGCATTGCACTTCACGAAGGATACCAACAAACTGGAGCAAGTTTGGAAGAGGGTGACAAGAATGATCAGGGAACTGGAATCCAAGCCCTGTGAAGAAAGACTGAAAGACCTGGGCACATGCAGCCTTGAGAAAATAAAACTAGGGGCATATATAATAGCACTTATCAAATACTTGAAAGGCTGTCATATAGAGGAGGGACAGAAGCTGTTCTCAGTCATCCCAGATTGCAGGACACATAGTAATGAGCTCAAGTTACAGGAAACGAGATTTGGGCTGAATTTCAGAGAAAGAACAAACTTCCTGACTGTTAGAGCAGTATCACAGTGGAACCAATTAGCTCAGGAGGTGGTGAGTGCTCCAACACTAGATGCACTCAAGAGGAAACTAGACAACCATTTGTCAGATCTGCTTTGATTTGGATTCCCACATTGAGCAGGAGGTTGGACTTGATGGATTTATGTGCCTATTTAGTTCAGTTCCTCTTTGATTGTGCATGGATTGCAGTGCTCACCTCCAGTGTGTTACTGCTATTGCTGCTATCATCTTTTAGTGACTTATTGAGTTGCTTGGTATACTATTTGTTACTTTTTAATGCCCTCACCTTCACCTTAGAAAAACGAACGGTCAAAATGACCCAGATAACACTTAAATCTATTTTTATTGATCTAAAAGTTGCAGGAAAACTGGGAAGTAAATGCTACTTACATCCTGAAAGCATCTCTGTCTTTCCTAGCCAGCTAGCTTCAGACTCACTTGGTTTCAAGGAAATAAACTTCTTTTCGGAAATGTACGAGTTCATTGCATTGTGCATATAAAGAGCAAGTTGTAACATCAGTACATTGGATAGCCTCCATAGCCCTGTTGGCTTTCTAACTTTCCATTTTCCTCCTCCTCCTTTATTAGTCTCTATATTTGAAAAGCTGTAAACTATAATAGAAGTGAGGATGCATGTGGGTGAAACTCATATGGTTGCTTAAATTATTATTTTTTCTAGGACTTCTTATTTTGTCAGTAGGTTCCTTTCTAAAAGAATGCTACTGTTGCTAGACTCTAGGATGGATTCTGCAGAAAAGTTATAGAATACAGCCATAATAGAGCAGTCTTGTTGATGTTTCAAATGGTTTACTTTGAACATTTACATTTTATATGAACAGATTCATGTGGTCCTTTATCTTAAAAAAGGAATAAGCATTTAGTAGTTCAGGTTTTTCAAGTATGCAGCAGAACCTTCAACCTCTGTGTGACTGTTTCTAATAAAATCTTTGACTTACATGCTTCCATAGTAAACAGTAATAACTCATTTCTAAGCAAACAAGTAAAGGTTCACATACTTGAGTGATTTTTTAAATTTTGAAAGTAAATGAAATCATTTGCTATCACTGGAAGGAAGAAAAGGCAGAGGGAAGATGGGAGAGTAAGGTAACCTCTGGTGCAGTAGATCTGACCTAAATTGTCTCCATCCCCAGTATGACTCTTTAAAGGATTGACATGTGTGAGTATATTGACTAACAGCCTTCCCACACAGATTAAATCTCTGTTGATTTCAGTGGAGAAATCTGTACACTGTTTAACTTAATCACGTGTTAATGGGACTTGAAAGTGCCATTTTGATGGATCTGTAGGTATAAAGCTTCTGAAAAATTAAAGCAAGCTGGATCGATGTAACTCAGCGATCTAAACTTGCAAGAAATTTAGATCAACTTCACCACCATAGATACAATTTCCTAAACAGTGGTGAAATTGTAAACACCTATCTGTTAATTTACAAATAATCAGTTTTATTCACACTATTGCTTCATCCTTAAGAACAAGGCTTTCATCTCTCTTGCATTGTGTATGTTTTGTAAACTTTTCATCTTTTTTTAAACATGTGGAATATACATCTTTTAGGTATTGCAGAGTCCTGCTCGTGACTAGTAACCATCACTAGCTGGATAGGTATGGGAATACAGGAACCTACACAGAGCTTTGGAGTACATTTGTTTCTGGATGCTCGGAATGGGATCTCCCACCCCCTTGCACTGGGTTTCATTGGTCCACCAACAGATATCTGGTATTAGACAAGTATTTTTTTAAGCAGTTTAAATCACTTTTCAGTAGTAGTTTTCCCTAAAAACAAGGGAAGGGGTTGACAGGTAATTTGATCCGACGCAAGTTACAGTACTCTGCCATCTGCACGGTTTGGAGTGCACCTCTGCGGAAGCCGACAGATGCGGAGAGATTTGGCCGTGCACTCTTCTAAGTTTGGTTGATGAGAGGACTGAATATGCTTTGGACAGTTATGACTTGTTGCCTGAGTTGAGTTTCTTTGAACCCTTTGTGAATAACGTTGAACCCTCTGTTACCAATAAAAATTAAGCTATTAAAGTTAAGAAGATGACTCCTGTGGTATTTCCCACACAAAATGAGGAGCCACCCAAATTTGAATCTGAACCTATTCTTAAGAAGCTATTACAAAATATATTTACTTAAACCACGGCAGTTTTGACATCTTCAGTAGTTTGCAGAGCTTAGAAGTTATGAGTTACCAAAAAATCAGTTACAGCGGTGCCTCGCTAGACGATGATAATCCGTTCCACTGAAATTGCTGTTTAGCGAAATCATTGTCTAGCGAAAAGCATTTCCCCATTGGAATGCATTGAAACCTGTTTAGTGCGTTCCAATGGGGAAGAATCGTCGCTGTCTAGTGAAGATCGGCCATAGGAAAGCCGCTCTGCAAACCGCCGATCAGCTGTTTAAATCGCTGTCTTGTGAAGCTTAGGTCCCGAAAACACCTGTTTTGCTAGTGTGGAGGAAGCTGTCAAAATCGTTGTCTAGCGAAAATCGGTTTGCGAAGCAGGGACCAAACATTGTCCAGCGAAATTCCCCCATAGGAATCACTGTTTTGCGAATCGCTATAGCGATTGCAAAAAGTCAATGTCTAGCAAAAAAACTGTCATGCGGGGTAACTGTCTAGCGAGGCACCACTGTATTTCTATCAGATTCCTTCACACAATAACTAGGCCTTATCTGAGTTACGTTATCATTCTACCATACCAAAGGTAACTTAACTCCTTTTGCAGTATGACTTCTAGTTGTTTTTATTGGTGCAGAATATGTGTGATCTCACTGTTTAGGTGTGTTTGGGTTGGAGCATTGCCATATTTTAAAAATAAGTAAAAATGTTTTAGGTCAGTATGTTATTGCTAATCTTAACGAGAGATTAACCCTGTGAATCAATATCTAAATAGTAAATCAGCATTTATTTAAATCCCACATAGAGGGTTTACTCTAGTTGGGGCTAGCAATAAAATATTGCTTTTAGTTGCTTTTGAATAACAGGAAAGTAAAGAGTTACTTTCAAATGCAACCGTAACATAACTTTTGGGCGAACCTGAGAACAGCAAATATATTGTAAATATAAAATAATACCTTTTGCATGCCTGGATACTAGAAATGTGTAATTAATTACATGTTAGAAATAGCTTTTGGAACTCTGGTAGTATTCTCTGGAAGACAGGATTCTCTGGAAAATAACAGTATTGCTGGGAAAAGTTGAAGGCATCAGGAAAAGAAGATGAACTGCGCGAAGGATTGACTCCCTAAAGAAAAGCATAGGCTTGAGTTTGCAAGAGCTGAGCAGGGCTACTGAGGACAACCACCATCACCATATCCAGTCATCCTAATAATCTTAGAACTGCACAGCTAGAAGGGATCTTATGGATCATCTAGTCCATAGATCACTCATTCGTGGGGTTGCCTTAAGTCTTGATGGCACATAACAACAACCAAAGTTGCTATTGAAATCACTAACATGTAACTGTGGTGCTGTAATGAAACATAACCTGGAACAGTGAAAATACATTTTGAACACTGGGTGTTTTTTTTTGTTTTGTTCCATCTTGATTAAAATAGACATGAGAGGAAAGTGCCTAGCTATTTTTCTGTTCTTTTATTTCTGTCATGCTGTGGTGTTTTTTTTAACACAGGTTAACATTCAGGTGCCAACATTTGGACAGCCAGAACTGCAGCACCATGATCTAACAAAACAGGGAAATGAACTACCAGAAAAACAGGAGTCTTCGAAGTTAGAAGCATTGAAGCCAACATCTATGGTAAAAAACATGGCAGAAATGGATGATCAAAAAAGTAAGAATATAGCAACAAAGGTGACAAGTCATTTTTTATCTCGTCAGGATTAATGTGGAAGGTGGGGCTGTATTTTTTGAGTCAGGGTTGCATGACGTTTTTTCCTGAGTTAATAGCAACGCCGATTTATTTCTCAAAACAGTTCCTTCCTAAAAAAACATTTATTGATATAAATTTTAAATGGTTAGACATAATTATTTTTTGAAATACCTTATGTATTAAGATCTCTTTTTGCATGAAGTGGATCCTGTTTCCATGTACATTTTGGGTTGTGCTGAAGTTAAATTGGTTTAACACGTTCTACCTGTGACCCTCAGTTTACAATTTCAGGAAGACTTTGCTCATGAATCTTGAGTGGAATTTCACACAGAGAACACTCTCATTGGTGATTTGAAAGGACTGGGTAACCTCAGCTTACATTGAAGAAGTTGCATGTTTTTACATAGAAAGGAATAGATGGGGAAAAAAGTATTCCTAAGCTTTCCTTTACCTGCTCTGACCTATTCATATTATTACTGGTGCTGATGTCACTTATTTTCCTTTCACATTTTTTTCTTGAATATCTCTGGGAGACAACAGATGAGTTATGTTGCCTTTTTGAAAGGGGAGAGAGCAGCCGTGTATCACTTCATCTCCACTTTAGCTAGAAGCAGAATTCCAGGGTCTCAATCTACAAGCAGACAGCAGGGTGCAAACTCTGCTTATTCCTTCCTGCTGTTGGCAGCCTAGCACCACCTCCTGCATAATTCTGCATGGTTGAATGGGAAATGATATAGGGAGGGGGAGGAGGGCAAACCAGCAAAAGTTGCCTTCTGTGGCGGACTCCATTCCCTTCTTCAGAAATTTTCTCTGGATGGAATCAGCCTTTCCATTTGCAGAAGCTGGTGTCTGGATCCAACCCATTTGTGTTTGAGCAGACTTTCTTTCTTTGCATGGGAAAGACAAAGTTAGAACAAAGTTGGGTGCATGGTGGCAGCATTACTTGGACGTCCAGCCTGTGTTGCTGCTGGTGAATCAGGAGATGTAGTCAAGGCCATGATGTCAGGAGCACAGCTATAACCGCAAATTAAAACCAGTGGGATTGGAATAAAGATGAAGCCCAAGGGGAAAAAAGTTAAATGAGAACCTGACTTTTTCCCCCTACACACACCCCTCCCCAGTTTTATGCACATTGTTGATCATGGCCCCTACTCCCTTTGACAAGGTTAGTTAACTCAATTTGCTTAGAGCAGGAAAATGTAACCCAGCATCATGCACATATATAAATTACACTTGAGTAATTTATAAACAGCTATTTACACAGATTACAAATAATTGTACAATAAGTAAACTGTTCTAATAAGCTTTTCCTCTAACAAACCAAATACAGGTTCCAGGAACTGAGGAAGTTTCAGGTTTTATTAAACGTTTAAAGTTGCTGTTACAGGAGATGAACTGTAGAAAGAAAAGCAAATTTTTGTGTTGGGTTTAGCAATCTGCTATAAAATTCAGTTTGCACTGAATTCTAACTGCAATTTTATGGTAATTTACAGAAGGAACCAGTGATGTTGTTATAAATAAAGATGAATCCAAGAAAGATGATCTTCCTGTCAGTCAGGACCATCTACAAATGCCTGCAAAGTCTAGCATGGACAATAAAGAGTTGCCCCGAGAACCAGGAATAGAGCAGAACTCATACGAAGAAGTTAGAAATGGGCTTCAAGAAGTTTTAGTAGGAAGGACAACTGGCAAACTTCTAGAAGCAGTGGACCATCAAAATAACAATGAAGCCAAAGTGGATGATGAAGAAATTGAGCGAGAGCAACTCTTAAATGATGATGTTCAGCAAGATGATCAAGATACCAGTAAGGGTGGTTAGTATAAAAACAAAGTTACTAAGTTTTATTGGAGGATTGAAATGACTGTCCAGTATATTTGGAAGTTTAAATTACTACTCAGTATATCTGTTACCTGTAGTTTAGCACCTACAATATTCAAGGAAATGTGCAAATATCCAAAAATTTTGGATCCAGCATTTAGTGCTTAACAAACTTCCATTCTTTTCTAAAATGGTTTAACAGTGGGATAGGCAAAGGAGCAATCTCAAGCTTTATGAGATGATCTTCATCTCACACAAATTATTAAATCAATTGGCAAAATGCTGCAAGTGAACCTAGCAAAAACTACTATTTGAAAATTTTTGGATGTTAAAAACACCAGATTACTCCATATTATGGATAAAGATGCTTACTGGTTATGTCTTTGCAGAAGACCCAGGTAACAAAAGAGTCAACCAGGACAGCAAAGGAGTGGACTATAATTTAGATGTGAATGAGGCAGAATCTGAAACAGATAAGCAGGCTGCCCTTGTTGACCAACCAAATAACTTCAATGGTAAGTTCTTGTGTTCTCAAATCCTATATTTTCTGTACTGTATTCTGGGAAACAAATTTTAGGACACTTTAAAACTATTTTTGCACCATTAGATGTTTGGTTTTTTGGCTAGCTCAGTGATTTTATAAATATTTTTCTTCATATTAAAATGCAAAAGTTAATAAACTTTCTACTGATTTTGCAGTATGTACAGTAGTAATAGGCAAAACTTCTTTGTGGAGTTTTACAAGTGCAAAGGTCTGACACAGTTGAAAACATGCACATACAGTGGAACCTCTACTTACGAACGTCCCTACCTACGAACATTTCAACTTATGAACAGCTCTGTTCGCAAAATTTTGCTTCTACTGGCGAACGGAGCTTCAACGTACAAACGAAAAAAACCCATGGGGGAGGCAGGGAAAGTGCGAAATTTGAACTTTCAGTTGACCGTTGGCCAGCGAAGAGGATGCTTGTCTGCTACCTCGCTCATCCAAGCAGTTAGAGAGTGGATAGGGAGAGAGTCTTTAGACTGCCTGGTACTGCCTGGAATTGCCTGGTACTGTACTGTACGGACTGTTTTTAAGGCTTTTTGACTTTTCCAAAACAGAGAGACTTCCTGTTCTGGGTGAGTACACTGTATTTACTGTACAGGGTTTTTTTGCAGCTTGGGGAGGTAGGGCTAGGTGGGGGTTTATGCTTCTGTGCTCTGATGGGTCTTGCAGTGTAAATTTTAGTTTTAAAATGTGTGTGGGTAAAATGTGGCTCTAAAGTCTGTTTTAAAATCAGAAAATATTCTGTAAGGGGCTGTGCTGGTTGTAGATGCAGGCAGCCAGGCTTTAAAATGGAATTTAGACTCAAGTCTCCCCCCCCCCCAATGCTCCCTTTTTGTGATGAGGAGTTCTGTGCTGGAATAATGATTGATGGCACAGGCTTTAAAATGGAGTTTAGACTCAAGTCTCTACCCTCTGTCTTGTTTAGACTCCACAGTCTTTTTTTCTTAAAATCAGAAAATATTCTGTGAGGGGTTGTGCTGGCTGTTGATGCAGGCAGACTGTAAAATGCAGTTTAGACTCTCCTTTTGTGATGAAGAGTTCTGTGCTGGAATAATGCTTGCTGGATTCTGTGGCTTTCTTAAAGGTGCTCTGTTGAAAAGGTGTTCTCCTGCCTTTTTTTTAACCTAAAAGGTGCTTGGTTTTGTTTAAAAGGTGCTTGGTTTTAAAGGTGTTCTCTCCCTCCTTCCCTGCCCTTTTTTTTTGACCTAAGTTCATCTTAGGTCAAAAGAAAATTCTCCCCCTAGTGGTAGAGGATGGATTAACCAGCTTTGCATTAGTTCCTATGGGAACCAATGCTTTAACGCAGTGGTTCTTAACGTGGGTGATAATGCCCCCCAGGGGGCGATTTCATTTTTCAGGGGGGCGGTAGAACAAAAAGGGGCGGCGTGGGGGCGCTGGAGCAGAAGGGGGCGGTAGGGGGGCACTGGAGCAAGCCACACCTGTGAAGATGACTGCAGCCTTTTTACAGTGTGCATGAATATATATTTTCCTCCAATCTTAATTTAGTTTCAGAGTTTTCATCTTGAAATTTTTAGTTCCTGCATTGTGGTTTGTTTTTATGCCCTTTTAATATTTCTTTTTGCATCTTAAAATTCTCTTGCAACTAAATCATTAAATGTTACTTTTGGGGGGCATTTCATTTTCTTGCAATTTAATTTTGTTTTCAGGGGTCATTGGATTTAAGTGTCTCAAATAAATAAATAAATAAATAAATAAATAAATAAACAAATATCATCACCGCAGGGAGGGGGGCGATGATAACTTCCTCAATGGCTCAAGGGGGCGTTTCTTTCAAAAAGGTTAAGAACCACTGCTTTAACGTACGAACGGTGCCTCTACATAAGAACCTAAAACAGCCAGAACGGATTAATTGGTTTTCAATGCATTCCTATGGGAAATGTTGATTCTACTTACGAACATTTAAACTAATGAACATCTTCTGGGACAGATTAAGTTCGTAAGTAGAGGTTCCAGTGTACTTTCAGAGCATGTGTGCAGTGATTGCCAGATAAGCACAGTTGTTTTTGGTAAGGATATTGTTACCAGTTTCTCCATTATCACAACACTTGGAAAATATTAATATTAAAATGTTTCTCTTTTGCAGTCCAGAATCTTGATGATCCAAACCTGCAAAATCACTTATTTAAATTTGGTGAAGAGCATCAACAGAAATTGTGAATAATGATTAGTTTTTGACTCTTGCAAGAACTACTTACGTTGAAAATCTCAAGGCTTGAAAAGTTCAGCTGAAGTTGATCATCCTTAAGTCTTTATTTAAATCAGTTCTGACCTTTGTTTAGGACTTGTTGCCTGACTTAAATAATAGGTTGTTTACTGTACTCTTATGAACCGGATTGTGTCAGGAGAAGGAAACCTAACCTTTCTTTATGGTATATGGAATCTGTACCTGTTCTTCAGCTGCTTTACCCGATTTTCTTCCTGAAGATGACAAAAAGATTTTCTTGGCACAAAAACTGGAATTATTAACAGTTTTAGAGATGTTATTGTACTCTCTTAACTTCCTCATACCTCTTCCCGTGTATTGCTGGTTCTTGCTTTAAAAACCAAATGAACCTAGAGAATGAATTTTATATTTATTTTCTGTAGCAGTGTTTTTCAGATAAATTATATCCTGGAACATTCTAAGGTAATCTTTCTTTAAATGGATTGCTTTGAAGTAAATGCTGTTTACAACAGTGGGACCTGTTTCTAAGTAAACATTAAGACTGAGTATTTATATTCATCTATTCAATTGGTATGTTCTCTGCTCTGAACAGGAGAACTTAGTAAAAATGTTAGCTATTAGCAGTGGGAATTTTCCTTGATTGGGCTGAAAAGTAGTGGACCATTTGTTTATGATCTTACTAAAACTTGAATACATGGGGAATATAGATGTGCAAACCCTGAAGTGTCTGTTAAGTCCTACTAAGTATCTTACTCTTATGTTAAATAAAGGCCAGGATCCTGTAGGGAATTTATGTGTGTAATTGCATACATTGTGGTGGCGAGTTGCTGCTAACTAACCAGTTGCCACTCATACTCCAGCTTGCATGACAAGTCACATTATAATTTAGTGATGGTTCTGCTATTTACATAGTTACACATACACCAGTGTAAATGCCCTAGAGGATTCTGGCTGTCAAGTTGTAAAACTCTAATCCTATTGTTTCAGAAAGAACATTATGCTGAACTGGTACCAACCATCATCTTTCCAGTTTCCTGAACATAACAGGGGGTGTAATAAATATGGTACAAATTTGTTGTACCAAAGAGAACAGTTTTGAGTAATTACTCTACTGTTTTATGAAACTAAATACTGTACTTTTTAATTCAGTGGACCATATTAAGGTCAAGCCAATAAAACCAAATCTAATGTCTGTAAAGGAAAGATTTTGTAAGATCAATGATGAATTAATGAATTTACAAGACTTTAGCAATTTGATTGGCGTTTTGAGTTCCAATAAAATATTGCAGTTGGAAGGTACGTGTATTTAGAATTTTGGTCCCAGTTATTCATATTTAATCCACCAAAGCAGTCAACTCTTTAAAACATTTCCAGACTAAGAATTATATGACTTACATGCTTAGAGATCGGTTCAAATGATATTAAAAATATGTAGTGTTTTGCATATGCTAGAAACATGTACTGTAAACTAAAATCCTAAATTGCATTATGCTTCAGACCAAATATTGAAACAATTCACAGAACATTCATTACACTATACAAGAATTAATAAATGTTATCATGGGGGGGACTTTTGCTGTGGCAGGGTTTTAAATTTAGAAAATGAAGTGCATCTGTATGCAAGAACCTGCCTCTCTGAAAAAACTTTTAATGGCATAGAGTAAAATCTAGTATGAGTTCCAACTGTAGTAGTGAAATGGACAGGCCCTGTTGGTCACAAATAGTGTAAATTCCATTGACAAGAGTTTTTATGTTAAAGCATAATAGACTCTGTACTGTAATATATTTAGTATCAACTAATCTGCTTCAGAGACACATATTAACAACCAGACCGAAAAGTTGCAGCAGCCAAATACAGTGGTAACTCGACTTACGAACTTAATCCGTATTGGAACAGTGTCCGTAACTCAAAATATTTGTAAAGTTGAAGCACCATTTCCCATAGGAGCGCATTGAAAACTGAATAATCCATTCCGGCCTAAGAAAAAAATACTCAAAAAAATAAAACACTGCAAGCCCCATAGGAACGCACTGGGGCTGCAAAAAACAAAACAAAACCCAGGAGAGAAAGGAAGCCTCAAAGGCTGGCCGAAGTGAACAGGGCCGGGGCCAGAGACCTGGCCAGGAAGCGCTCGCCTGCCTGCCCACCCACCACCTCCTGCTCCTCCGGAGCTTCCCTCACTCTGGTGAGCAGCCACAGCTTCCCCCCTGCTGCCCAGAGGAAAAAAATAACCAAAAAATTAAAAAGAGCACAGCAAGCCTAGTCGGAAGGTGTTCCATGGCTGAGGCTTTAAGAAAAAAACTCAAAAAACATATACTAGAGCAGTGATGGCGAACCTATGGCAGGTGTGCCACAGCTGGCACACGAAGCCCTTTCTTCTGGCACGTGACAAACCTTTTAAAGTGGCTGCAGCTGGGATTCTCCCTTCTTCCTGTTCTGAGTCCTTTAACTTCCTGTCCGTCCCCATGATTCCCTCTGAAACTGCCACTTCCTGCTCCAGTTCTGGCCTTCCGGGCAGCATGGCAGTCACTGGTTTCTTCCCCACCCCCTCATTTTGGGCACTCGAGCCGAAAAAGGTTTGCCTCCACTGCACTAGAGCCACCTCCGTTGCTGAGGTTTAAGAAGGAAAAAAACCCCTCCAAAAATACACACACACTCGCTCCAAAGCAGAGCACAGAAACAAACCCTTCCTGCAGACACACACTCCGAAGCAAAACCCACCCAGAACAGTTTTTTAAAGGACAAAACATCAGCTTACCTCCCTGCAGACACACACACAGGCTCACTCCGAAGCAGGAGGCTCTCCCAGGCCTCCAACCGTGACACACCCTATAACTGCTGAAAGAGCTACAGCACAAAGAAGCAGCCTTGTTCCCACCTACAGTTAGAAATTTGAATTGCCCGCCTTTTTTCCCTTCCTGTTTCAGTTCGTAAGTGGAAGCTCCGTTCACAAGTCAAAGCAAAAAGTTATAACCGGAGCTGTTCGTAAGTAGGGATGTTCGTAAGTCGAGGTACTACTGTATACTGTAGACCAGGGGTGTCAAACTCAAATTCATCGGGGGCCGCATCAGCAGTTTGGTCCCCATCAAAGGGCCGGTTGTATCTGTACTGATGGCCTTGCAAGGACCCCATCCGACTTGGTGGGAAAAGGAAGGAAGAGAAAGTGTGTGTGTGTGTGTTTGTGTGTGTGTGTGTGTGTGTGTGTGTGTGAAGGAAGAGAAAGTGCCTGTGTGTGTGTGAGAGAGAGAGATACAGGAAGAGAACGTGTGTGTGTGTGTGTGTGTGTGTGTGTGTGTGTGTGTGTGTGTGTGTGTGTGTGTGTGTGTGTGAGAAGAGAAAGTGCCGGGTTCTGTGTGTGTGTGTGTGAGAGAGACAGAGAGTTATAGGAAGGAAGAGAATGCGTATGTGTGTGTGAAGGAAGGGAAAGTGCCGGTGTGTGTGTGTGTGTGTGTGTGTGTGTGTGTGTGAGAGAGAGAGAGAGAGAGAGAGTTATTTAGTATATGCAACTCTGCTTGGATCTTGCAAAAAAACGCATTCTTCGGTCCTTTCAAATCCTCAGGCATTCCAATCGAGCAAGAGAGAGAACGGAACGTCAGGGAAGGGAAGGGAAGGGAGCAACCAGCCAGCCCTCCCGCCCTCTCTCCCTTCTCTCCGCGGCTGGGTCGAACGGCCGCCTCTGACGTTACCCAACCGGGCCAGCGCATCGCTCCGCGTTCCCTCTTCTCTCCCTCTCCTCAGGGCTGCGCTGGCCGCTGCCTCCCGCGTCCCCCCAGCATGTCCTCCCTCTGCCTCGGAGCCCGGCCAGGAACTCCCACTGCTCCCCTTCCCTTCCCTTCCCCTCGGGGCGACAGAGGCGGCGCGGAGCCCCCTCCTCGCACGGCCTTGGGAACGGCTCTCGCCTCAGGCCGAGAGCGAGCGAGGAACAGGCACGGGAAGGAGGGAGGGGGAGCAGGGGGTGGAGGGAGAGGAAAGGAGTGACAGCGCCACAGCCAATCGGAAGGAGGATGTAGCCTTGTTAACTTGAGCCATTTTTTCAATGAATTTACTCCGTGCAGGCACGGAGTAAATTCATTGAAAAAAAAAGGGGGGGAGGCTGCAAGGCTGGCGGCGGCTCCGCGGGCCATCAGTCGAGGTCTGGCGGCCGGATTTGGCCCGCGGGCCTTGTTTTTGACACCTGTGCTGTAGACAAATATGGAGTTTTCCTGGTGCATCTGAAATAGTTATGGAGTAGTCAGAACAGGAAACATGTCTGTTTTGCCGAAAATTTTGTGTTCCAAAATTAATCCCTCAGTTTGCAGAAAAGCTAAAAGGAGGTAATTGTTTATATGTGCAAAAGATCCCCAAAATCTATGCTGCTGCACCGCCATCAAAGCAATTTGTTTGAAGCTGTACTGTTTTTGCTCGCCAGTACATACTGAAACATAACAACTGCCCTTGGACTTTACTTTCAAAATGACAAAAAGTCTGATGAAAGGTTTACAAATTTTCTACACATTTGAGAAAAACAATTTATTACTTAAATGTGCAATAAATCAAACATACAATACTTCAACAATGTAGTTGATAAAATCAGCCCCAGTGGTACAATATGGTCATATTTTAAACAGCAGCTGTGATTCAGGGTGTGTAAAGGAAGTCAGAATAAAATTGCTTCCTATACAGCAGTACTTTTTCCCAAGAGCACCATGACCCTTTTGAGCACAGTAGGAGAGTCGACCAAGGCAACTCTGTTATACAAGGTACAGTTCATTTGTTCTTCTAATCCTTTGTCTTTCAAACAAGCTTCACCACAGGGAAGTATCTATGAGGGGAGAAGTCAAATTCTGGAGGAACCTAGAAGAAAGATTTTAAGATACTTGAATGGACATCTAAATGACTAATTACATGTTCTTATTAATTGTTTAAACAGTAAGAGGGTGAGCATAATGTTGACTCTAAACAACTGTCTTACACAAGGTAATAATTTTTGAATTGAAGAGCCTGGCAGAAAATCTGTAAGGCCAACCTATAAAATTGAGTATGACTGATTCTTACTTAGTATTTTTTTCATGACAGTAACTTACTTATTGGCGGGGGGGGGCATACACTAATATTCAGAAGTCTCATTTTATTTATGGAAACACCTTCTGCAAGCACAAACAGAAAGGGGACACTTCCCACCTCCCTCCAGCCCACACACCTTAAAGCTCTGTTCCAGAGTTCGAAATACGTCCAGAGCATGTTTTCAAGAAAAAAGAGTGAAGGGAATAAATCCCAATCCTACTGTAAGCATCACACTGTTTTTAGGCCACAATCGGTACGAAATGAGTTCAGAGGTCAGTAATAAGAATGATGCCTGGATCACCACATTGCCCGCTCAAACAGATGCACACTATATTACAATCTAAAATAAGCCCTTGCAGCTGAACATCAGTTATTTTATAGAAATGTACACTACCCCTTCCTTTATTGTTCATCTTGTTTTCTGAATCTTTTCATTTGCAATTGCAACACCTAATATTGTACCCATATATTAAGATTTTTGAGAGGCCGACTCAAGAAGTTTCCATATTTTTATCAAATCAAATAGACATTTAAGATGAAAGTTTGTCAAATGTCCTTTCAAATAAACATATTTAAAACTTAGGTTAAATTGCTAGCTTAAAAGACATGTCCTGCCAATGTATTTTGGCATCCACTCTTGGTATTGAAATTGTATACAAATGTTAACAGCAAACCATTAAAGTGCATCAATAAGTCACACCACCCAAGCTTGTGATATACTTGCATTCTACCTACTTCTTTTTGACCAATTCCAAATTTGTGTTTTCAAAAGTACTTTTAAATTTAGTAGTGTTTTTCTTACTTTTGAATCCTTTTTGTGACCTCCTGCCAGCAACTTCATAACCACAATATTGGGTTTAGCAACTTTAAGGATTCTGTTGACCTAGACAGAAATAAAGTGCACAAACAAGAAGACAAAACATTAAAAGATCAGTACAGTATTGGCAAGTATTTAGTAAAAATAAGATACTTGCAATCATTATTGCCCTAAGCAATTTAGAAAGTTGCAACATGTTCTTTGTTATACTGTTTACAAATCAGCAGAGTTGTCTTTTCATGAGGACTGGCAGTATGGTTCAAAAGTATTATTATTAAGGATTAATATAGTGCATTTCCTTTTTTAAAAAAAATCCTATTCAGTGCATACTCCTGCAATGTGATGTCCCACTAAGGCTTAAACACATGCCAAATACCATTCTAGATTGCTGGCGACAGATTGTAGGCATAACTTTCATAAACTGAAAGAAGTACCTTCTTTCCTTCCCCATTTTTCAAAACGTTATCCAGGATCAAAAAACAGCTCCGAGGCAGCATACAGTGGACCCTCTACTTACGGAATTAATCCGTATTGGAACGGTGGCTGCAAGTCGAAAAGTCTATTTACCCATTTAAACTACATGTACAGAGGTTAAAAACATACTCTCCGTATTTCTATGTATAGGGTGGGGGTAGTCCTCTAGGGGATTTTTGCCTACAACTCTCATGACACCTGGTCAGCATAGATAGTGAGAATTATGGGAACTGCCATATGAAAACATCAGAAGGGCTCCCATTGCCTGCCCTGGTTTAGAGAGTGACTCACCTCATGGTCTGGGTTGGGAATATTTTCCAGTATCATTTTAGCTTGCTGGAAGTGTTTGCTAGCAGCCATATAGAGGTCAGAGGACTGAGGAGGAGGGCTATATTTGTTTAGGTCTGACATTTCCTAAATAACATTGGAGAAATAAAGATCAATTGAAAGATACTGTTTAAAAGGGCAAAAATGCCTATTTAAGTCATTCAAAATTAGACTACAATTTAGTAGCATCAAGATGACAGCACTCTCAAGAACAATTTGTACAGATTATTTAATTCCTAAATTATTATGTAATTGGACATTAACACATGTATTTGAAAATGCTGCTTTTCATTTTGGCAAATATACCCTGTTTCCCCAAAAATAAGACCTAACCTGAAAATAAGACCTGGGATGATCTTTCAGGATGTTCCCAATAAAAGCCCTCCCCCCAAAATAAGCCCCAGTTAAGTGAAGCAACCAGAAGAAAACATGACTGTAAGTCAACCCTTGACTTACGAATGTCCCTACATATGAACTTTTTGGTTTACGAACAGCTCCAGTCGCAAAAATTGGCATCGACTTGCGAACGGAGCCATTTGTCACCTTCGGAGGTCTCAAAGGGATTTCCCCCCCTCCCCCGGCATCGGAGGAAGCCCTTTGAGACGACTGAAGGCAAAAAGGCAGGGAGAAAGGGCTGGAAATTCGAATTTACCACCCTTTCTCCCTGCCTTTTTGCCTTTGGAGCTCTCAAAGGGCTTCCTCTGATGTTGGGCGGAAAGCCCTTTGAGACCTCTGAAGGTAATTTTTTTAAATGCTGGAACGGATTAATTCCATTCCTATGCATTTCAATGGAAAATGGTACTTCAACTTACATACTTTTCAACGTATGAACGCCGTTCCAAAATGGATTAAGTTCATAAGTCAAGGTACCAGTGTATTTGAATAAATACAGATGGCTGTACATGGAAAAAATAAAACATTCCCTGAAAATAAGCCCTAATGCGTTTTTTGGAGGAAACATTAATATAAGACCCTGTCTTATTTTCAGGGAAACACCGTATGTTTAGTTCTATATAGAGATGAGAAGGCCTGGGGAAAAACTTGGGGAGGGGGGAGGTTTTTTTCCCCTTTCCCCCCCAAAGCCATTTTTGCCTTTTTTTTTCTGGAAAATTGAAAAAAATGGAGTGTGGAATATGTTCTTTTGCAGTGATAAATATCTATGGCATGGTATTCAAACTATGTAACATGAAGACCTTAATGAAAGTCTTCTGAGACTATGAATATAAATTCCCTATACATACATATACTGTTCTCCCTATGTAAGGAACCTGGGGCAATATATAAATTCCTCTGATCTCACTTTTACATATACGGCACTTTCTGCGAAGCAGGCAAAACGGAAATGTCTGGGGTACAACTTTTTAAATAGAGAATGGAGGACTCCAAACAAATTGGTCATCTTCCCCAATCCAAGGGAAACACATCTTCCTAGCAAAGATTACTGACTGAGGAGGAAAAGAATAAGCATTTGGCAGTTAAAATCAACTCTCAAAATTAAAAACAAAACCCCCCACAAAATTACCCTCATGATACACAAATGTCTTACAATGCATTAGTAATAAAACTGGTTCACCTTGAATTGTAGATAGTGCACTGGCGGCGGCGTGATGACACTGTTGAATGGAGCAAACCTGTGCTCGTACCGAACTTGCTCACTATCAAGTTCAAATTTTGGCTTTCTCACTTTGCCATCCATGTCAAATGCAATCATAGTCTTCAGGAAAATGGGCAAGAAAAGGAAAACAGCATAATGAGGAAACTGCCAATGGCCATATGCTTGCAACAGGAACGCTAGTGCACATTATGCACAAAATTATAGCAAAAATGTCCTCTTTGTCATGCTAAGGATCCCAGATTGCCACATTTTTGTCAATAATTAGGTGGACTTTAAACTATCTTATTTCTTAACTCTGAATACTATTTAGTCTCTGGATTGTTACCTTTTACTTCAGTGCCAGCTCAATAGATAACTCAGTATACTTCTGTACGCACACTAACTAAAGTATTTGGAAGAAAAGGTATTATATGGGTTGGCCCAGAGGTCCTCTGCAGGTTCCTTATCTCTGCCAGATTGCACACTTTTTTCTTCTCCCCATCTCGGCAAGCCTAACTCCTATAGTTAGCTGTTGGATTGACACTTGTATTAAACAGAAAAAAAATCGGTGCTGTTCACCTTTAATTGAATTATTTCATCTGATACTTGAGCAATTGCCACGATTATGCCTATCCTGGCCCTAAATGTAAAATCAATCCTTTAGGAGTATTTAGATACAATTCTCAACTCGGAAAATTATACTTAAATACTTCACAAAATTGGTAAGTTTTGAAATTTTAAAATATTGAATTGGTAATTTTAACCCACAATACATCACCTTATACATCCCAGCACACATGTTTTGATAGGCTTGGCTCATGGTAATCTCTCTGCTCAGAGGACGAGCTGCAAATTACATGCATGAAAAAGTTTTAGTTAGGTTATGGAAACTTTACCGATACTACACAATATTAAGCAACATTTGCATCTTTCGAGTGGCACAGTAACTCTCTCTTCAGAACTCAAAATGCACACAATCATGTCAATAATTAGATAAGGAACGTTATGAGGGTGACATACTGCCTTAATAATAACCCATAAGAATTATTTGACAGCAGTGGTGAAACTAAAGCCTCATTAGGCTTGGAAAAGGGTTTTGCTGAAGCCCATGGAAGTTGAATGCGAGCAATTCAGGACAGATTACAGCCGGTGAGGGGAGAACTAACAATTTCTTCTCCAACTGCAACTCCCTTTTTCCAACAAGGCTACAGGGGGAAATCACACATTGTTGCCTTCAACTGACATGGAAACAGGCTAGAGTTCTGTTGGGAGAAATTTTGAAACATGCCTAAATTAATTTATGTAACTCACAAAAAGCAAACTGGCACTAACAAGGTGCCGATCACATTACTAGACACATAGCGGCTTGTGCAACAGGCTCACACCTAGTAATCCAATCTGACCCTCATCAGTTGGCGACACTGCACTGTGGTGACTTATGCAATTTAACACATGCATCTGTAAATCACCCAGAGGATTGTGACCAATGACTGCTGAATTACAGAAATAACAGTGAAGAATTAAGGTTATATTCAATTTTGCAAACAAACAAAAGAACACAAAGTAACTGCCTGACAAAAGTAGTTTAGTCATGAAATAGTCTTTCTTACTCTCCAATATAAAATAGTTAAACAGAAACAGAGACTCATGCCGAGAAATGGAAGAAGAGGAAGAGAGAATGACGTACCTACAGAACAACTACCATCTAATTTAAAGGGACACATCAAGCTGTTCACAGGTAAAACTACGATTAATTTGGCATTTCTTGAAGGAAATAGATAAAAAAAGCAGCTCACAAGCAACTTGAAAAGCATAGACACCTTTTTTCTTTTTCTTTGATTTTTTATTACTCCGGCCTTTCTGCTGCTCTTCCATTATTCTTTCTTCTGCCATCTGAGAGCTATCAGCACGACTGAGTGTTGACATAAGCCAGGCATAGAGAAACTCTGAGAGATACCTACAGTAGAAACAGTTCTAAATGTAGACCATTACCTGCTGGCTTTCTGTTTACACACAACCTCACTTTTGAGTGGTAAGCTTTTCTTTCAAACACATTTCGAGTAGAGAAGAACAAAGTTAATGGTGCCAAAGGATTGTTTTTACATCAACATTTTAAAAATTTCAAACACATATATTTGAAGAAAACTCCAGGATTTAACCATACTAGGTCTTCAGTGAAACATATCCTTGCAGGATTATAAATCAAAGTTGTCAATAAAAACCATTTGTGTTCACCAAGATCACCCTTTCAAAATCTTCTTTAAAATATTGAAATGAAGAAAAGACATTGATCAGCTAAAAACAATGGCTTGAATTACAAGATAACTTAATTCAAGGAATTAAGCTGAAGGGACATTTCCCACCCTTTCCCCTCTGCACCCCTTTCAAAAAGTCTCTGCAGGATCAGGGACCCAATGTGCTATATGGGGTGGGACTCGGAGCTGAATGTGGAGGGAAGCTTTTATTCTATGAAGTCTCCAAGGCTATTTTAAGTGCAATTCTATCTACAGTATGAGTAAATCACATACAACCATATGAGTCCACATTCTGCATGCATGGTACATTATTGTCTCTTCTGCTGTACAATGCACATTATTATGTTTCTAGTGGTTTGCAAAGTGCTTCTTTTCAGGTTTCAAATAAATTCACACACTTACCAATATATGTAGTAATATTCATGCATGCTGTACAGCTCCAACTCAAAGCCACTAAGAAGGTACTGAATCATAATGCGAAGGTTATGGTAAAGGACCCAGGTGCCCAAGCATGCCAAATGCTGTCTTTGGGGTTCTTGTTTCAGTAGCATACTGTGAAGTGCTGCATCTACTTTCTCTGCCTTAAAAGTTAAAAAAAAAGTACACTTAGCTTACATTTCTGCATCTACAAATTCTATTGATAAGAAAAACCCTGCATGTTATCACTAGACTACTTATAGGGCACAATTCAGAGTAGTGGTTATAACATTTAAAGGATCAGGCTATTTAAACAATCATGTGCTCTCTTATGAGCCCACACAGTTTTAAAGAATTTCAGGAGTGGCTTCTCTCTATACTACCATTGCAAGAGGCACATTTAGCAGGAAAATAAAACAGGGTTTCTGCCCTCAGTCTCTGGAACTCTCTGCCAGTGGAAAATGAGGCCAAATTAAATAATAAATTCAATTTTATTGTTGCTTCAAATTAATTCAATTTTAGATTCAAACTGGTAGTTCTATGAAAATAGTCATTTTTTATAAAAACAAGATGAACGCAAGCATTTGAGAAAACATGTTATGATTCTATTGTGATTTACCCTAAAATCATGTGGTTATTAAACTGAGCACACTGTTTTCCAAACATAACCAAATACAGTACTAGAATTTTGTTTCGTGAACTAATATATTCTTGGTCAGCTAAAGCCTGCTAGGAGCAAGATTTTATGACAATTATGTGTTGCAAACTCCATCAGTTGCCAATATTACTGCACAATTAACACACCATTGTGCTTTGCTATCCGCAGCATTATATTGTCAATACATACAGCAGAGACAAAAGTGAATACAATCCCAAATATTGAAGTGAATCCCAAATATGGAAAATGTGGATGAATAGAATTGCATTTTGTCGAATATAGAAAGGCAGAATAAGCAAGGTCAGCAGGTAGATGCGAGGAGACATGGGGCAGGAACAACCAAAGAGCACAGCTTTAAACCCTGTCCAAGATGTCCAGATCTCCAACAGTTGTGACTGTGCAATTTTAAACATTTGTCTAGAAACATATCAGCCATGAAAAAAGGGAAAGTGTATAAAACACAAAACAGTTTTCAAAGTGTATAAAACACAAAACAGTTTTCAAAGTGTCACACCGTACAATGTTCTGTGTCGTGTCTGTTAATTACCTCATCTTGCAAAGTAGCAAATTCCTCAAGAATATGACCAAGTTTATCTCTCTGACGAGCCCTGTTATGCCCATGAATTTGAATCAAACTGCAAAATGGCTGGAGTGGGAGGGGGGAAAGGAAAGTGATTAGTTTTAGACTTCTACATCATTCTCCATCTACATCACAGATCTTTAGACTACTATTTTAAGAAACTAGAGACAGGATAACTGTGATCTTTTTTATCAACACTAACTGTGGGACATTTTATATACCTCCACAGGAAATCTAGTTATGTGCTGAGCTCACGTCCAACCCTATTTTTGACAAGACAGGATGATGCTGAACTAAGCCTACTGACTGTAAATCATACATGCAGACATATTGAGGATGGTATTGAAACAAGCATGTGGAAGAGCATATCTGATATATATCCTCTTCATCATCTTAGAACTGCAGATCTGGAAGGGACTCCATGGATTATTGTGTCCAGGGAGGCACAGTGGGAAATCAAACTCCCAACCTCTAGGTCCACAGCCAGATGATACCTAAATTGCTGAGTTATACCATGCTATTGATTTCACAGGTGGTATGTTGAGTGTTAATGGCCTAATGAACTGGACACATGCACTACAACCTTTGCAGGCATCTGGCATTCAAAGGGAACAGCAGCTAATAAAGGTTCAGGGACAAATCACAGACTGATGTATTTCTCTAGTCTATCATAAACTTTTGAGAAATTAACCAAAAAGCAGAGCTTAAAACGTTACATTTTTAACTACAACATCCAATATCCCACATCAAGTATGCCCATGCAAAAAACAGCAATAAAGAGCTTCTCACTAAATCATTTCTTAATATTTATTTATCTTCATTCAAATCCACATGCAACTACAGTCCCCATTTTCTCAACAGGGAGTATGTGGATGAGATAGAACGGTTTGGAAGAATCTTCTGGCCTAGCCCACTGTTAATCCAGCATTATAAAAATGGGGCTAAACCTGGCTTAGATTGGCAACCAAAGAACCTCTGAAGATGCCTGCCACAGAGAGTGGCGAAACGTTAGGAAGAACAACCTTCAGAACACGGCCAAAGAGCCCGGAAAACACTCAACCACAACCAAAGAATTCTCATACAAAACATCTCTGGGTTACAGAAAAGGTCAATTCACTTAAAATTGTTGTTCCTGTATTCACCTATATGTTGATTCTAACATTTAACTAAAACTTTCTTTTTTAAATGCATTATGATGAAGCACAAAAAAAAGGAAAAGTTATCTTTGCTCTTACTTTTTGTCTTTTCATGCTTAGGGACTTGCGTTCCCTAAATGCAAATTTTAAGATGTCATTATTAATTCGTGCAGATGGTACTACCTCAAAAATCCAAATATTCAGGCAGTGCATCACTCTGCTCTTCTCTCTCTGTAGATGCAACAACCTGTCACCCTCTGCGGAGGCAGAATATTGATGGGTGGAAGGGAAGGTTCCTAGAGGGAATCACCAACTCTTAAAAAATATGGTATAATTCCTACTCACTTGAGACAAGGATAAGTCTTCTTGGGAAATGGCCCAGAAGGAAGGGGTTACTGGGGCCTTTGTACTGCCTCTCCTTTTATGAACATAAAAAGCTTGGAAAAGTTATTTCTGGCCATCAGTGGCCACGTTGGTTGGCAGATTTAGGGAGTTACATTCCAAAAAAAGTAAACTCTGACATGATGTTATATTCCAAATTATACTCCTCTCACACCAGTGAGCACGTCTCTCAAATAATAAAACGCCTCTCAACTTGAAAAAGGAAGATAATAATTTGATTAAACAGGCAGAAAGATTTTGAATTCTGGAAGGTATTATTCATACCTATTATACCTAGCTATTTTAACAAAGCTTTTTTAACACCATCAATACTCACTCGGACACAGTGTGTGACAAAGGAGTCAATGTAATCCTTAGCCTGGTGGTTGTTATAAAGACAACACCTAAGAGAGAATGAAGAAGATGATCATTCTGAGTTAAAAACACTGTCCTGAAAATGAAGCTCCTACCTGGACTCCCCCCAAGGGCTATACCAGCCTTAAACCCCAGGAGGCACCTGTATTAAAGCTGTTCCAAGGGCAGGAGTGAGGAACTCTTCTCCCACTGAAGGCTTCATACAGGTGTGGGTGGGCCCAGAGCTGAATGTACTACCCCTTTCCTCTCTTTCTATTACACCCTATGCTCTCTCTCTCCCCACTTCTCATGGTGAAGGCACTTGGAAGAAGGATATATCAGCTGAAATCCTATTGCTTAGCACAGTGGGTTGCACTGGAGTAGGCCCACTGAATCTGAAGCGATCTGGTGAGTCAACTCTTCTGTAAATCCCATTGATTCAAATGAGCATATTCTAATTGTGACTTCCTTTAGTGTAGTAAGATGTAACTAGAGTAAGCCCATTTGAATCAATGGAATTTATGGAGGAGATGATTCACCAAAACCCCACTGATGCAGCGGGCCTGCTCTAGTATGATTTATTATGCTAAGGAGCAGGGCTTCAGCCACTACTATTTCCAGAAGAAGTCTTAATTATTTACAAAGGGTTTCTAAAATTACATTGAGGGCTCAAGCAGCCACAAGATGCCCGTTCCATTTAACACTATCTGTGAACTAAAATTCTAAACACATAACTTTATTCATAAGTGCATTACTTTCTCAGGAGTTAAAATAATGGGTTGAGCTTGAATATGGAAATAATCAGAAACACTTTAGAATATCTGTATCAGATAATCTGACCTCCAGTGATCATGGGTAGAATTTTGCCAGCACTTTGAATTCATACTCCTGATGAGGAAGAGAAATATTGCCTCACATTTTAAGACATAAATAATTACGGAGCATCAAATAATTGGTGGATGGTTACCTACAAAGCTGCAATGAAACAAAGCTGCATGGAAGTCCCACTCTCATAGCAGCCAAGAATCTTCCTTCAGAACTACAAACTCATTAACAATATTCAGTTACCTAAATCCACTGAGATGTTCTGTGCTCTACAAACAAAGGCAGTTTTAAAACATCAACAACAGTATTTTTGTCTTATTAAACATGAAGACACAGCAATACATATGCAAATTAATTGGAAGCCCGGAGTCTGCTACTTACTTAGGTGAAAGAACTGGCGGACTGACAAAAGACCTCAGGGCATCTTTCACCATATCTTGCATGAGGTGAGTGCCAAATACTTTTTTGTTATCCACAAGAAAAGTAGTCTGCAACACAGGGAAGTTTTGCTAATTCATCCAGTTATGAACACACAGTAAAAACATTTTAGTGTAGAAGGCATTTTGTACTTGCCTGCAACAGTGATCTTGAAAGAACGCAAGGTGACTGTTCACTAAATTCACAGAAAAAATCCTAAAATGTAAACATGAATTGGAGAAAAAAAGTCACTGTTAACAATCCTTTGCTCCCCTAAGAGCAGCTCCTCCTTCAGAAATGCATAAGCAAATATTACAACCTCCCCATGTTTTAAGGAGCCATTTCTGCCCATGATTCCCTCATTTGACGCCCTTGTAGTTTTGCACTTTAAACATGTTCTCCTAAGCTGGAAGTCTCAATGAAAACAGTAGGACTAAACTTCTATGCCACCATGCACAGGACTGATAAAGTCTCCTTTATGCTATGCTATGTGGGTCTGAAATGACATGGAATGAAAATGAAGTCAAAGACAGATGCTGAAATGCTATTGCACTATGTTAGTGTAAAGTTACACTTGCAGAAGTTCACAAGAGTTGTGCCCAGGCAGTCCACATGGCATGCCTAATCAGGCAATTGTCTCTGTGCAACTGCAGAACTGCTTGCTAGGTATGATCTCCAACTTGATTCAGCTGTGGAACAGGATTTTGGTCACAGCATATTCACATTTCTGTGCACAATGTCATAAATTAGAAAGGTGAACTACTCAGAGCACAGCCCCTTCCCTCATTCTTGGGCAAAAAGGAAGAAATAAAGACACTTATGTGAAATAACACTGCAAAGTTCCGTTGAGACAGAGCCGGAATATGGAGATGGAAAAAATAATGAATAAATGCAAAGAAAACTTCACAACATCCCTCTGCTTGCCAGGACTCCTTCTTGGCAGCGAACATGCTCTGGATCAAAGTTATTCAGGCACCTGTACTCACTCAGCTCTGGACTGAGAGTCAGAGGGGATCTGGTTGGCTAAATAATTCCAATCTTTGTATTCGTGAAGGCTTTCACGGCCGGAATCTAATGGTTGTTGTGGGTTTTTCAGGCTCTTTGGCCGTGTTCTGAAGGTTGTTCTTCCTAACGTTTCACCAGTCTCTTTGGCCAGCATCTTCACAGGACAGCACTCTGTGCTCTGGTGTAGTTGGCTTGGGAGTGCAGTATTTATGGCTGTCAGATAGGCTTTTGTCTTTTTCTGTAATGGGTGATTAGTGTGTCTTGAACACGGTTAAAGAGCCCGAAAAACCCACAAAAACCAATTCCAATCTTTCTCCCCCTTCTTGGCCCTATGACCAAAGGTAAATACAGCAGGCAACTGAAGGTAGAAGGAGAAAAGCTTGAAAGTGGTGTAATTGGTAGTGTGTGCCTCACTAGTTAGACAAAGAGTTCAGCATACCCAGAAACCCATGTATTATTGTATCTTCCTGGCTACTGCCACTTCAGACCAAGAGGAAGAATATGGTTTGCCTACAGCTATACACCTGGGACCAACCATATTCCAATCTCAGAATACTTCTGTCTTCCACAAAATACTCTCTATACCCTAAGATTCATACAAGGAAGAAACCTTTTTGATCCAACCAGTCAGACATGTTCACAGTATTGGTACTCACCAGTATGCAGTGCAAATTAGTTAGAGTGACAACTTCACAAACAGTTTTTATTCGATCAATAAGTTTTGAAAAATAGTTGACCATTTCTTCCCTCTTAATGATTTTTGCGTATCGAGGAAAAGTTGGAGGAAGCAATCTCTGATTAACAAGGGGCTCAAAGCCCATCATAATAGGATGATCTGAAAATATATAAAAGTTAAATAATTCCTTTCTTGCTCATAAGCTCTCCTTTAAGTGATGTCACATATTTTATACAAACAAAAATATTCAAAAAATTAAAATAAAATAAACTGAAAGAAAAAGAAAACTTTCCACTAAGTTAAGCAGTGAGACCTTCTGTTCTAAGTCATATACCAGTTTGAAATTACTGTTAAGAATTCAATTAAGTTAAAATTACCAGAAATATAAGAGTATTTTTAAAAAAAGACAACCATGAATCATGAAATATGTCATGATTCAGAGCACCACACTTAAGATGCCTACCAATGTGCTTTTCAAAAGGAAAACCATTTATTTGCACTAACCTATTACTTACTGTACACATGAAATAGCAGCAACTGCACAATTTACAGCACGTGCTTCAAACGGACAAGATGCTCTATCTAAGTACCAAATTTCATCAATGTTCTAATAACAACTGAATATATCTGCCAAATCCCATTTAAAAACTATCTTAAGATGAACACTAGAGGATTGTTTTCCATACCAATTCTGTCAATTCCCCTTGGAAGTTGGTGCCATCAAGCATGGTAGTCTTCCAGCATTTAAAACAACTATTTACCTCCTTTTGTTGTGTCATTCTGAGCCTGAATACCATGGTGTAATGAGTTGTGGATAGCAGAAAGCAGGTCAGCTGCCTGAGACGTCAGCTTCTGAGCTTCTGCAACTGCACTAGTCTGTTAAAATCAATTTTTAGAACTGTTTATGTTACCAGGTAAGAAAAGCAACACCTATTGTTTTAAGAAGCAGCACAAGAAAAACAATGTTGCTAATATTACAGTAATTTAAAACAGGGGTTGTCAACTCTTGGTCTGCGGACCGGTGCCGGTCGGTCCCGCTGGAACTGGGCTGTGGATACGAATCTCTGCCCCTCCGCACACACACATGGGGCGTGTCACACATGCGTGCACGCTTGTCACCGCTCCCGTGAGAGTAACAGGCCCCCCGCGCATGGAGCTCTCTCCCCCCAACTGGTTCGCGGCCCTAAAAAGGTCGGGGACCGCTGATTTAAAATATGTATTTGCATTCCTACTACCTAATATTTTAGACATGTAGCCTCTGATATGTAAAAATATCGGGCTGCTTCATGTGGTGTGAAGGAACTGCTTTTAGAAACATACTTGTCCACTTCTGCTTCCAGGTCGGTAGAGAGGAAGACCGGAAGCTGCAGTCAAACCCCTGGCCCATCAATCCCAGGACTGCTGACACCAACTGATAGTGGCAGAGTTTCAAAAAACACTTATTTGATCATTGCTAGGTTATACAGGCAATGCATGCACCCTATCTCTCCGCTTCAGCCTCTCTCTTTGCAACCAGTATTGCAGGTAAGAACTTGAGATCATACTGTTTTATCCTGCTGAATTGCATTATATTGTTCTACAACTATTTTATGTTGTTTTACGGACTGCACTCCACCCTGAGATCTCTCAGTCAGGGGATGTCAGAACTATTCTAATTAATCAAATAAGAGCATTTCCAATGGATCAAACCAAGGCACCACCATTCCAAGGGTGACCAATGGATGAAACTAGGAAATTTACAAGCAAATCATGAAGGCAAGCATTTTCTTGCTTTTCAGGCTGAGGGTTTGTACTCAGCAACTCTGAGTAGTACAAGCTCTCTATGGAGGATCCACATAAACAATCTGGTTTGCATACCCAAAACGACAATATTCTGTAGCATTAGCAGTAACTAAGGAATTATTTAATAATCATACCTCTTTTTTGGTAAAGGCTATCAATACAGTCAGTAATACCCGTGTAAACTTCACTCTGCTGAATACTGCAAAGCACTGTTGATGCTACAAGAAATCAAATTACAAAATTAAGATACTTCAAACTCCTAGAAACTTAAAATTTGAGTAACATGCTCCCAGAAACATGCTTTACTCTTCATGCATACAAAGTTGCTTTGCAATTCTGAAGGCAAACATAATTTTAAAATAAATTCTCACAAACTAAATAAACAAAGCTTTTTTCTGAAAACAATTAAACAGGTAGTATCAAAAACCTCTGTGGCTCCAAGATCTTACCACTGATGAAATTAAATTGCAACATCTTCTATTATAGAACCCCTGATGATATTATATTATACATTACTGTGTACAGTTCCTACTTAGTATGGTGCAGAAGCCAAATATAGAGGCAAAAACAAACAAAAAACACCACCCCCAACAATCTTGTGCTTTTATATACAGCTCAGTCTTATTCTACATTGTCTTTCCACTTGTCAGTACACAAATACACTTTATTATACAGCATGTTTTAAATCATCTTGTATAGCTTACAAGAATCCTTACTTCAAGCTCCACTTCTGGATCTCTCTCTTCTCCTTGCCTGCTTCGAGTGCTCTGTAATTAAAGACATTGGAACATTAAATATATGGTATGCCAATCATCATTGTCTGTCAATATAACAGTACTTTATAATTTCCAACAATATGTGTATATTTTGTTTGGAAGGTGTGCATGGAGAGAGAGGAGAGTAAAGTGTAATAGACAGAGTAGGCAGACCTGGCCTAGGAAAGCTAGACTGAAAATCAACTGGAGTGTAATGACAGGAGCTGTTCTGGTTTTCTCTTCTGCCTGTCTCATTAACACATTAGCACAGAGATCTAGGTCTTACATCAAAAGGGTATAAAAAGAGGATGAGAGTCTGATCAAACAGGCTCCATGTGAACTTTATCTCCTCATGCTTCATTGCTCCTGATACTCTTTTCCTGACCTTGAGACTGATCTGGAGAATAAGATGGTATAATATATTTTAGAGCAGAAGTAAAGGGTACCACTCCTATATGTTTCTCCATGTAAAAATAAAACACTCAAAAGCAAAATCTAACACACCCGGGAAAAAGATTCCTATTCATTTTGGACCAGTTTCTGAACTGTCTTCAAATGAGACAAGATAATCATAGAAATCAACAAAAATGGCCATATTACAAGATACTGAGATTCCAAAAATTGCAGTATGGGTGTTTTCCTAAGGGACATATAGTCTATATTGCCAACAGACTTTTACACTGTTCAGTAATTGGAAATGAAATAATTGCAATAACTGGAAACGCTCAGCTAATCAATCTAACAAGTCTTGATCCAGGATCAAACTACTTATTAACAGACATATTTTTATACCAAATCTTGCAAAGCCTGAAAGATTGAATGCAACACAGCAGCCATTTTGATCATACATAATGCATACAGTAAGTCCTACCAGATAGTTACAGAAGTTCACTGAGTAATAGAAAATAATTAATGGACTGAAGGATTAATGACCCTGTGATTATTTTCTAGTAAAAACTGATAATATGTTTGTCCTTGTGTTCATTGTACTGGGAATTTCTATGTAAAAAATAAAATTATATTTTAAAATGGCCAAAAACATACCTTCACTCGTCGCTGCATGTCATCTTCAACATCCTTCAACATACCTAGAAAAGTATGTAAGACACGTTTTGTTCATCTTAGTGGACATGTACATACTATGTGGAACTGTTATTCTATGCCAGTGTCACTGCAGCAAGGCAACATAGAATGAATGATTTTGCCCCATGGAAGTTTGTTGGGGTCGGATTGTTTAGAACAGTCAAACACACAAACACAGACACAAAATAAAAAAAATACAAGACACACAAAAAAAGGACAGGAGAAAGGGTGTGAGGGCCTCCTCAGGCTCTATAAGACACAATCAATTCCCACCTCTGCTCTAGATGATTTAGAAGACATATCCTTTCATCACTAACCAACAAAAACATGTGGGTCAGGGCTGATGTGATTTGCACATCAGAACATCTGGAGGAACTCCTAATGCAAAAAGCTGGTTTAGAGGATTTTCCCCCTTGGTTTATTTAGTTTAATAAACCTTTTCTTGGTGTAATCCAATGGTTCCCAACCTGGGGTTCCCAGATGTTCTTGAACTAAAACTCCCAGAAGCCTTCACCACTAGCTAGCTGATCAGGATTTCTGAGAGCTGTAGTCCAAGAACACCTGGGAACCTAAGGCTGGGAAGCACTGGTCAAATCAGTCCACAGTTACACTAGAATCTGCAACAATGATTTGAATAAGCCCTACAGACTAAAACCAGAATTGTAAAAGACATATGTTGAACGAGTTTGAATGGATGGTTCACAGCTTGCCAGTTGGATATAATACTTAAAAAACCCTATGTTTGATAAGACTAATGATGCAGGATCCTTCGATTCTAGACAACTCAGGGTCATATGAAAACAGCCATTATCTTATTAAGTGATATCATATACAGTAAGTCTACAGACTTCCAAGTCACACTGGATTCCATAGGACTTCCTTCCAATGTAACTGAAGTCTTATTTTCTAAAACCACTAAAACATGACATTGTTCAAGAAAAGTATGATGAGTTGTTGAATTCTACCTGTAACTCGAAGATCTGTCACATTGTTTGCCATTTTAAATCCATATGTCATGGACTGAAAATCCTCCTAAAAGCAAAAGAGAGGGGAAGTCAGCACCATAATCCACACATATTTGTCAGCAGCATTTCTGCTTGAAGTGCAGAATTCCGGTTTCATACTGGAGCCATGCTCACAGTTGTTACTATATTACCTCTAAGACAATCACAAGATATGTAAAAGGTATGCTAAAAATCATCATTCCACCAAAATTTTAGTAAAAACAAAGCAACTTTTCTACAACAAAGGAAGAATACAAATCAAATAATTTCATAAATGAACTGTTCTAATTTGATATACCATATTTTTCCATGTATAAGACTATACTTTTGTCTAAAATCTTTAGACTAAAAATTGAGGGTCATCTTATAAATGGAAGTAAGCTGAGGAGATAACAAAAACAAGTGAAGGGAAAAGCAGGAATCAAAGTGATCCTGCAGGGCTTTGATCCCTGCTTTCCACTCCACTTGCTAAGCCCCACTTAGATTTCTTAATTTTGGGTTACAAAAGTGGAGGGCGTCTTATACACAGAAAAATACGATACTATTTCCTGGACTGACAATATAGCTTTACTTAACACCAATAAGACTGGATGCTTTGGATGTTCTGAAACCATCTTTCAAACCACGGTGGACAAAGCGCAGCTCAGGATCCTTCCCCCAATGCCAAAGGGGGTGTGTGTGAGATTTTTAGAAAAAGATGAAAAAATGGCCAACCATGCTGCAGAAACCTTCAACGGCTCAACTGGCCATTTTAAAGCAATTAATACCACCCTCTGCTCTTTTAGGCTCCAAATACCATTTAAACTTATTTTTAGAAAGGGGTGGATTTAGCCATGGTCCAGCGGATACAAAATGGGGCAGCTATGGCCACTTCAGACACTTGATGGCTGGCCACCCCTATTTTAATTAAGTGTAATTGCAAGATCAGACAGCACAGGGAAATCTGGTCAGTTTTAAACCAGCAGAGCTTGAGGATCTCTTCTTGTGATTTGAAAGACAGCACTCACAGCAATTTGTTCATGTAACATATTTATTTATTTATTTATTTATTGGATTTATATACCGCCCCATAGTGCTACAAGCACTCTCCGGACGGTTTACAATTTTTTAATTATACAGGCTACACATTGCCCCCCCCCCCAGCAAGCTGGGTACTCATTTTACCGACCTCGGAAGGATGGAAGGCTGAGTCAACCTTGAGCCGGCTACCTGGGATTTGAACCCCAGGTCGTGACCACAGTTTTAGCTGCAGTACAGCGTTTTAACCACTGCGCCACGAGGCTCTTCGAATGGGGCCACAGTTTGTTAGTGCTGCCTTATGAATTTTATTCACTGGTTTACATTTTAAAATTAGTGTTACTGATGCTTTGCTTTTGTAATACAGTGGACCTTGGACACATGAAATTTGGAGACAGAAAGGCAGGGTACAAATTCCCAAATAAAGAATATGCAACAACAAGAGACAGTTGCAATAGTTGCCAGTACTTTAGTGGAGGCAAACCAAGCAGACATGCCTGGAGGTTCTCTGTTCACACATGCAAACTACACCTGAGCTGGAGAAGGGACGTTTGCTACCTATTTCCACAATAAAGAATATAAGGTAGCTATGAGGAATGGACCAAAATGGAGAAGAATTTGAAAACAGAACATATTCCCACAATAAAAGCAATACAACATTTTCTAAGTAAATCAAAACAAAGCAATTTACAAGCACCAAACTACTCAAAGGCACAATGCAAACTGTATTTATTAAGTGGAAGGGGGAGGGGGGAATCAAGTGGACAAAACGTTACCTCTTCAAATACTGCAGCTTTGTTTACTTTTTCTCTGGCAATATCACAAATTTTTAGGATCCCAAGAGCAAATGCTTTCATGGCCGGATCCTCTATAAAGTCTGGATTATGAATGTAAAGGCAAGTGAATACGGTCTGTGCCAAGGAATGGCCTTCCAACCATGTTATCTGTAAAAATTATATACATAATATAAATTGACAGCAGGCCAGTTTTGTAACTTGCTTCATAAATACATCACTACACAGTAACTATTTAATTTTTTAAAAATACAATTATTGAGAACAGAAAGGGGAAATGCTATACTTCAATTTTTCCAACAGACTACAGAAAAAAATATATATGAAGTGCTCCAATTTTCATCATGAATGTTCCTTACATCTATAATATTACATATTTTGGTAAACAAATAGCATGAATAAAATATTAATAATATTTTTATATTCTGGGACCCTGAAAGCAGAGATGAGAAATAAAACGATGGTTTTAATAGCTAATATTTAGATGGCAGCAACATTACTGGGTTGAGTCACAATTACTGTTTCATGTTACTTCAAGTTGTTATCTTTGAGGGTAAAGTTTTAATTTAATTATCTCTCTCTCTCTTGCTCAACAATGTCACTAAGTGGCTATCAACAATTAATATAACAAATTAATTTATTTTCATGGACATTATCAAAGTTAACAATTGGTTTCTCAGTTAATGATAATGATAATGAATTTGCTCTAACATTAGTGTTTCTAAATTCTGCGCTGCTTATACACTGCCCCATAGTGCTTAAAGTACTCCCTGGGCAGTTTACAATGTAATGATGCAAGCTACACACTGCTCATCCCCCATCTACCTGGGTACTCAATTTATCAACCATGGAAGGATGGAAAGCTGAATCAGCCATGAGCTAGCTACCTAAGCCCATTAGGGTCTAACTTAGTCTGTGAGCAGGATCTTGACTGCAGTACTGAAATTTAACCACTTGCACCACAAGACTCTTTTACTGCACACAAGATGGACCTGACAACAGATGGCTCACCAAGTCCCCAACCAAATGTCAAGCTGCTTGGGACTCAATTAGGCTCCATGCCACTTGGCATGGCAGCTGACGCACAGATACACTTTCCTGGCTCTTATGTATAACAGATAACACTGGGCCCATGTCATTTACTTTTGTTTCTGCCAAAAAAGATATATGCTAGTTTATGTTCACATACACTAAGGAATATAACAACATTATCCACACTTGTCTGCTGAGGAAATAAACCACTTTTTCTCAACTCATGCAGAAACAATATTTATACTATGTACCGTTAATTTCCATGTTATTCGATTTGATAATTTAATACAGCAATGACAACTTTCACAAAGATGTATTGCACTTTTAATCAATATCTTATTTAAAATGCAATCCTGTGTATGCTTAATTAGAAGTAATCTACCTGTCTTTAATAGACACTACTCTCTAGGTGGATTCTGCAGAATAAAAGATACAATTTTTTTCTGAAGTTAAAACTGACCGTTGTTGTGGGTTTTTTGGGCTCTTTGGCCATGTTCTGAAGGTTGTTCTTCCTAACATGTGCTTGGGAGAGCAAATTACACCAGAGCACAGAGTGTTGTCCTCTGAAGATGCCGGCCACAGAGACTGGCGAAACGTTAGGAAGAACAACCTTCAGAACACGGCCAAAGAGCCCAAAAAACCCACAAAAACTATTAGATCCTGGCCGTGAAAGCCTGATCATCTTTTTTTATCTTTCTCATTCACTTCATTAGAGACTTTCACTGAACTAAGTACCTTTCCTAAAAGTTTTCTAGAAAACTTAGTTATTTATTATTATTTATTTATTTACAATATTTTTTAGCTGCACCATTGCCAATGGCTTCTGGGCGGCGTATTTAGCTTCTGGGCGGCGTATTTACGGCGTATCTACAAATCCATCATTAAAACAAAACAATATTCTTACCAAGCAGCAAAAACAAGTATCCATTATCCCTATCAACTCCGGCAGGGATAAGTCTTTGATTTTAATAGTACCATCCTTCAAAATAATAAGAAAGAGAGAGTGAGAATGTATATGACTTCCCATGAGTAGCAAATGTAGTCTGAACAGCGTTTTAAAAAGCTCCATGTGAAAGATGAAGATGTGAACCATCGTCTCAAATTTGAATTGTAGGGGGACAGATCCCATGCAAAAGGATTTGGCATAAGTTAAATCAGGATCTGATGGTAGAGCTCTGGATAATTCACAATAGATTAATTAATCTATCTATTGGCTGAAATCCAGTAGTAAACTGCAATTATAGCAGGCCCACTGAATCAGTAGGGACCTGAGTCAACTCCTCTGCAAGCTCAATTGATTTATTGTGCCTACTCCAGCTATCACTTACTATTGATTTCAGCCATTATTTAGCAAGAAGCAACAACAAAATAATTTTCTTCATTTTAAGTCAGGCTGTTGCAATGAAGAATGACTAAAACTTGATTTCGGTCCTGCTCTTGGGGAAAACATACACAGGATCAGATTATGATCAGATGCAACCTGTTCTTTAATTCTAACTGTATTTTTGCACTTGACTGTATTGGTGGATCGGGGGGGGGCGGGTTTCTGGTAAAGTAGAACTGGATGAATTCCATATTCCTCTAGGGATTTAAAACTATGTACTTTTTTGCTTATTCAACAACAGACTCTATGAAACTCAATAAATTAAAAATAACAAGGAGAATGCTAACCTTGATAGCTTGTTCAAAGTTGAGAACTTTTCGATTAACTTGGTTTCCAATCATACCCGCATCCATTTTGGGATCCATCATTTCAATAGCTGACATTGCTTCAAAAAGACCAAAACTAAGGAAAGCAACGCACACACAAAAAACCAAGGTTGGCACTAATAAATACATAGATACACAGAGATCATTATTTCAAAGCATTGTATTTAAATATACACTTGCAAAGCAGAATCAGAGTGTACTGAAGTTACTTTGGCATATTGTGCAACGCTGGGCAGTTATTTTAAGGACAAATACAGACTCCATAAATTCTTCATAGTTTTTAATTGCTGGAGCAATTTAAAATTAATATGATTCGCTAGAGAAGAACAAAACAACTAAATACAAAGCTAAGAAAACTAGGATCGTTTATTATGAATATACTTTAAAACACAATCCTATTAATTAGGAAGGAAACCTCGCTGTATCCAAAGGGTGCTTACTCCCAAGTACAGTGGTGCCCCACTTGACGGTTACCCCGTTTCACAACGAAATCGCTTCACGATTAGGTTTTTGCGATCGCTATTGCGGTCACAAAACAATGATTGAAAGGGGGAAATCCGCTTTACGACGATCGGTTCCCTGCTTCGGGAACCGATTCTACGCATTACAACTATCAAAAACAACTGATCTTCGGGTTTCAGAATGGCCGCCCACTGTTTTCCGGACCTATTTCTGGGAGACAGTGACCAAAAATGGCTTCCCCTATGGAGGATCTATGCTGGACGATGAGGTATTTCGCCCACTGGAATGCATTGAACCGGTTTTCAATGCATTTCAATGGTTTTTTCCTTTCGCTTGACGACGATATCGCTTAACAGCGATTTTAACCGAATGGATTGTCGTCGTCAAGCGGGGCACCACTGTAATAATTATGTTTATGATTACAGTTTATGCACCAGGTATTGCAGGACTAAAGGCTTAGGACAGACGTACTGAAATCCAGCAACTAAGCATGTTAACTAAGCAAGTTAAGTTAAATCCAGCAACTAAGCATGTTCTTGGCTAAGGTGTGTGAATGAATATATTTTCAACAACAATTTTAATACAACAATATTATGTATGCAATGGCATCTAGCTGTTACTGGAGAAGTGTGTGACAAGATACTATAATTAATTTAACAGCAAAAACAAAGAAGTCTTCTGGCATCTTAAAGACTAGCAGGTTTTATTTAACATAACCTTTCATGAGTGTAGCCCACTTTATAAAACACACCAAATACAATCTGTTAGTCTTGAAAAAGTTATAGGATTCTGTTTTTAGTACAACAGGCTCCTCCTCTTGAAAAGGGCTTATTTTATGGCCAATACGTTTGTGAAGGTGATGGATCCAAAAGAAAGGCCTTCCCAACGATCTTAAAACCTGAGAAGGCTCATATAGATAGATGTGGTCCTTCAGATAACCAGGACTCAAGTTAATTGGCACTTTATAGGCCACAACCAGCATTTTGAACTGGGCCCAGAAACAGACCTGTAGCCAGGGTAAGCATTTGATCCAGGTGAAGAGATTAGAACACACATGTGAAAAAGTGGTATTTTTGTTGCAAACTCACAGTTTGTCATGAAGCAACTCCCCCAACTTCAATTCTAGAAGAAAATTCAAAAATAACACATTAGGGAGATGTAAACATTTTTAAACTAAGGCTATTAAATAATCCTACACAAAGAGAAACAAGCATACAGGCCAGAGTCCTACTCCCAATTTATGTTTGTGTTTGGGACAGGCGGACAGTGAGGCACTTGGCAGCAGAGCCCATTTTTCTGCCACCAGGAGAACTCTCGGTGTGCTTTTACTTCAGGATGCTTCTGCCAGCAAAATAAAACAATGGTCTCTGGATCCAACTCCATACATTTCAAAGTGTTCTATTTTAAAAATCAATTAATGTAAAACAATAAATGTACTCAAGTTTGAATTTAATCATTTTGAAAGTTAGCAAAGAAATAGCATATGAAAATTAACACTGGCCAGAATCCTATTGGTTAGTTTGTGTAAGTACGGTGGCATAAACCACAATAGCAAATTGCTGCTAGTTAAGAAGTTGCCACATGTGTTCCTTGTATACCATCTCACATAAATGGTGCACGACAAGGGATACAAGCAGCAACTTCTTAATCTGTAGCAATTTGCTGTAGAACTTTATGCCACTGCACTTAGAGTGGCATAAAGAACCAACAGGATTTTGGTCAGTGATAAAGATATCTTAAAGTGCTTTACCTACCACTACTTCTAAAATTACGTATGTAAAGAATTAGCACTTTAAAAATATATATATTTAGACCCAGAATTTCAGACAATCGCAAGATATATTGAGTTTGTCTAGAAAAAAAGAGCCGGGGATCACGTTTAACATGCACAAGGCTGCTGTCAACAGGAACAATTTATGATTTACTGTTTTCCAGAATCAAGGAGGGGAGTGCATCAAGAATGCATTTAAGAATAAACAAGGGAAACAAAAGAGAAGAACACCTGCATTTGCCAACAAACTGGTCTAGCTAATGTTTTGACCTCTCACCAGCTGCAGACAAGAAGAGAGGAAAAGGCAGGATTCTACTCTCCAGGTTTCTCACCCTGTAATTCTTTTTTATGAATTTGTAATATTTATTTTGATGCATGTGTGAGCAATCTGCACATTGCTCACACATGCATGCTGCACATCCTGCAGCTCATAGGATGCTGTAAACATACACATTTAAAAATGTCACCAAACAGAACTTTTCAGCATCTCTCTCTTTCACGGTTCAAGAAGAGCTGCCAGTAAGCCAGATAGCTGGCATGTAGGTTGGGATGGCAGCAGTTACAGTGCAGAGAACTAACCCAAAGTTTTGAAGCTGGTCTCAGCCATGCCATCTGATGCTAACAGTTAGTTGAACTGGGCATCTCACCAGTATTTGTAAATGAAGCCACAGGTGACTGTATTATTTGTATTTCCATCTCAATGAATCAGAGATGGGTCTATTTCTGGTGCCTCTGTAGCTGGAATGATACACTACAGACTCCCCCACAGTCCCCACCATGTTTAACTGGTGGCCTATCATAAATAGCAGAAGTTGTCTATGAACTTACAAATGATGTACTGTACAGTAGAACAGATAATTTTGGCAACAAACCAGAAGCAACAGAAACGGTTGGGCCGTGTTTAAGCAGCAGCTGGCAATGGCAATTCTCTTCATAAAAGCTTTATGGTAGCTTTATTGACTCTGGCATTACTAGTTTAGTAGCTCCTCGGGTCTACTAAACTGCCGCTCAACCTTACTGCTCCACCACTGTTAATCTCATAACTGATATTTCCTAAATATATATGTAGGACAATTTACCTCTGCAGCAATCTTCAAAGTCTTGTGTAATATCTATCCAGTTCGTGTTACTCTTTTCCATCTTCTCAGGCATACCGAGCTCCCAGCCCGAATCATCATCTTCTACTGAAGCCTTCATAACCATGATCTTAAACCTACACAGACGTTGGTCATAGAAAACAAAGAGAGCCAAACATTGTTACTGACAAACTGGGGAGGGCATAGGCTGTATACAATTTACTAATCCTTCGTTCTTTGGGTTTTTAAGACTGGCAAAATGTACAGTATAAGGGATGCGGGGCGCTTGTGGGCATCCCTTACACAAAATGTATAAGGGATACCCGGGCTAGTGGGCAGGGACGGTCAACCTCTTCGGATCCACGCTACGCTCGACCACTGGATTAGCCAGTCCATCTGGAGCGGGGTGTGTGTGTGTGGGGAATCATACACAGCCCCGGGCTCGGCGGCCACCAGTAAAGCACCGTGGAGGCTGCAAGGGGCCTCCCACCTGATGTCCCAGGTGACGGGACGCGCTTCCGGAACCCCGTGGCCGCTGCTTATCTACCGGGCAACTCCCGACGGCTGGCAGAAAAGGAGAGGAGAAGGGGGGGCGGAGCCTCCACCACACGATCACCTCGACAGGACCCGTCGCCTCCTTCCAGCAACGCCTGCCGAAAGCACCTTCGGTACTTCCCTTTTCTCTCCGAAGCCCCGACCATAGAGTCAAAGAAAGCGGGCACGAACTTGGCTGTTGCGCGTGCGCGCGGCTCTCCGACCGCTAAACGGATTCCGGAAGGAATGGCAGCCCTAGGAACCGCCCTTCCCACTTTCATTATAGAGATATTTAAAAAAGTAGAGAACGCGTGAGGCACACAAAAGTGGCACTTTTAATGCTATTTAAAAAAATCATTTTAGTGTGAGGGCTCACGAATTAAACTCTGCTTCCTCAGATTCCCACAGTCTTAATATTTTTGGACCATTGATTTATATGCACGCTATGTGTATATTCAACCGTGCCTCTGGAGTGTACATTTAGGGACACGGTGTTCCGCTGCTTCTTTCGATCACCCGCACGAAATAGATGGCCAGCAACGACTAAACTGAACGGAGTGTGGCAGGTTTTGCCTTCAGGAGACTGACGGGTTTCCAGGGGTGGCTTCGGTGCTCTGGCTCTGACTTCAGAGAAGCAAGAGCGGCAGTTTCTCCAAAGAGAGAAAACCAGGACTTTGTTGTCGCAGTACTTTGGCTCCCTGTTTTATGAAAGGTGCCTTGTTGTTGTTTAGTCGTGTCCGACTCTTCGTGACCCCCATGGACCAGAGCATGCCAGGCCCTCCTGTCTTCCGCTGCCTCCCGGAGTTGGGGGTCAAATTCATGTTGGTAGCCTGCGATTACCGCAGGACTTGTTGCGAATGTTAAAACAGATACATTTGTGGGTGGGTGTTTTTACTAATCATATGAGGCAATAGCCAATTCCAATCAGCTCACCCCTTTTTGCTCCTGACCTGGAGGTTGTTTGTTTGTTTGTTTAATTCTGCTGCTGAGGCCTTCTACTTTTTCAATCCTGAACGATTAGAACAGACTTCTGTTTGCGCGATCAGTTTCCTTTCTCCAAAAGGACAGGGATGAGGAGTGGTGTACTGTTGATGCACTAAACCGGGCCTGATGTTTTGGATAGTGGGAACGCCCAATCTTTTCCCCTTATCACCATAAAGTATTGTGTTTTTTAAAAAAAAACCAAACTACCAAGTTTAGCACTAGAATAGATTATCACTGCATTGATAAAAAGCATTTGTATAGCTCTAAATCACCTCTTCATGGGCAAAAAGAGAGAGAGAGAGAGAGAGAGAGAGAGAAAGAAGCTGAAATTGTTATGACATAGAAGAAACTATGGCAAACTACTATGGCTCTGCAGTATGTGTGTATGTGTACGTTGTGGAAAATTTTGAGAAACCATTCCTTTTGCCTAACATGCAATACCGTACTGTACTTTTAACAGCCCACCAGCTTTGCAATGAACCATAACAAAAGAGCTGAGGATGGGCAGGGGGAGGATCAAAGGAAGTGGCCTGTGGTGCAGATCAGACAGATTGAGGGCCCAGTGTGGACCCTGGCACTAAAACAGACTGGTTTCCAAGTGATCACCTAATCCTAATAGAAGGGTAAAATAAACTGCAAATCAACCTGTAGTGTAGTTGGAGACAGTTCTGATATTCCCTCAGAATCTCTTTAATAAAACCTCCCACTATATTTCTCTCTCTGTCTCTGTAATCTTTGCTGATGTTTCCATTAAATTGTTCCTTCAGAACACCTATATCTGGCTACAGTTCCACAATAACAAAATAGAAAGTACTGACAGATTGTGTTTTTTAAAAAAAGACCCCTTAAAATAACTTTTAGCAGCAAGGTTCAAACCTTAACAATCCAAACACTGTTAAATAAAGTCTAGGCTGGAAGACAGGAACCCAATGGAAGTTCCTAAGGAACAGCTTTCTATCATAATAATAATAATAATAATAATAATAATTTATTTATTGTCATTGTAAGTATATACACATACAACGAAATTCACAGACACCCAGAGACCAGACACATGCACACACATAAAATTCCCAAACACCCACTAAAAGTTCCCCACTAAAAATACAAACATCTACACCGCAGGCCAAGTTACACAGTCCAACTAATTATTCACTACTGGTGGTCTTTAAGCTCATTATTAATTGCAATTATAGCTCTGGGATAAAAACTATTGAGAAAACGTGTGGTCCGAGTCTTAATTGTTCTATATCTTCTGCCAGATGGTAACAGTTCAAAAAAGTTATAAGCAGGATGGGAAGAGTCTCTCAGGATGCTATGTGATTTCCTTAGACAGCGGGATGTGAAGATGTCATCCAGGGTTGGTAGCTGGAGCCCGATGATATTCTGGGCAATTTTAATGGTTCTCTGTAGAGCTTTTTTGTCCGCTACAGAGCTACTCCCAAACCATGCCAGAATGCCATAGGTTAGGACACTCTCAATGGTGCTACGATAGTATGACAGAAGCAAATGCTGAGATAAATTTAACTTGCCGAGCATTCTCAGGAAATACAGCCTCTTCTGTGCCTTCTTCATTAGCATGTTGGCATTTGTAGTCCATGAGAGGTCCTCTGAGATGTAAGTACCCAGAAATTTAAAACTACCAACTCTCTCCACTTCCTCACCGTTTATGTACAGTGGTAAATGTACATATCTTTTCCTCCTAAAATCAATTATGAGTTCTTTAGTTTTTTTGATGTTAAGTGTGAGATGATTTTCTTTACACCAAAGTATCAACCTTTGTACTTCCTTTCTATAAGCAGACTCATTGTTCTTATTTATGAGCCCCACCACTGTCGTATCATCCGCAAATTTAATAATTGCATTGGTGTTATACAGTGGGGTGCAATCATGTGTGTACAGGGAATAGAGGAAGGGACTTAGCACGCAGCCCTGGGGAGCTCCTGTACTTAGTACCAGGGTAGAAGAATGGTGAGATCCCATCCTTACTGACTGTGGCCTATCTGTCAGAAAATCCTTTATCCACATGCAGATCTCCTGAGGTAATCCCAGGTTGATCATTTTAAAAAACAACCTATTTGGTAGAATGGTATTAAAAGCAGAGCTATAATCCACAAACAACAGCCTCGCATAAGTTCCCTGATGTTCTAAGTGGCTCAATACAGTATGGAGTACAATGGACACAGCATCATCAGTAGATCTATTTTTCCTGTATGCAAATTGCCATGGGTCCAAAGAAGGTGGAAGACTAGCCTTAATGTAATCCAGCACCAATCTCTCAAAACATTTCATAACAACAGATGTTAAAGCTACTGGTCTGTAATCATTGAGAGATACCACAGCTGACTGCTTGGGGACTGGCACTATAATAGATGTCTTCAGGCAAGTAGGGACTGAACACTGCAACAAGGATAGATTGAAAATATCCGTAAAAACTCCAGCTAATTCTGCAGCACAGCCCCTAATAACTTGTCCCATGATTCCATCTGGTCCAGCTGCCTTTCGAACATTAATATTCTGGAAAGCGCGTCTCACATCTGAAATCTGCAGTACTAGTGGTTGTCTGTTGATGGTAGATTCTAGTGATGTATTATAGACAGTAGGTGCTGGAATAATGGTTGTTCCTGTTTCCACCTCAAAACGGCTGAAAAATTGATTTAACTGCTCAGCCAAAAAATCACTGCTGCTACACAGACTGTTTTTGTTACTCTGACCAGTGATTTGTCTTAGGCCGTGCCACACTCGGCGAGTGTCAGAACTTTCAAGGTGTTGTTCAATTCTCTGGCTGTACATAGCTTTGGCATCCTTAATGCCCCTTCTCAGTTTAGCTCTAGCCTCTCTGTACTGTAGTTCATCACCAGAATGAAAAGCAGCATTTCTGGCTTTTAATAAAAGGCGCACTTCTCTATTTAGCCAAGGCTTGTTATTTTTTACTTGCTTTTCTGTTTCTTGGACAACATTTATCTACATGCAAAGGTCTCATCAATCTTGGATAAATATCATAGTTTACAAAAGAACACAATCAGTTTGGGGGGGAGCCCAAGATAAGGAGAATCCCAAAACAGTGTAATGATGACTGAGTGTCTTAATGATTGTTTGGAAAATGAGCAAGATTGAACGAATCGTGATAGGCAAAGAAGATCAGATAGGATCTGCTCGCCTGGACACTCCATGCAGTGGGAGGGAGGAAGAGTGTGTGTTTGTGATTGGGTTTATTAAAGATCTGGAGCAGTTCCTCTCTTTTGGCGGGAAATGAGAACGGAGTCTCTTTTTGAACATTAACAGATTTATTTTGTTTAACATTAGGTGAATCAACAAAACTTCTACAGGTTCAAACAAACTAATATTGGGCAACTGGCCATACTGTGGGGACAACAATTCTTAGAACTGACGGGATTCATTGGGGGGCTGGCCCAAAACATTCTCGATCAGTGGGCTTCCTCATCAGAGCACTCCAGACTGCGCAAATTGTCCCACAACAAGGGTGTCTGGCCCAACCTCCCTCCGGTGGTGTCTGGTTGAAGGAAGAGTCCGGACGAATCACCTTCCTTGAGGGACCTTGTCCCCGTGGAAAAACCATGACCGTCCATTCTAATGGATCCACCGGTGTCCCCTTTTTCTTAGATGTACCTGGATCAGGTAGTAATCGTCCTACCTTCAAATTAGGGAAGTCCTCTAACAACCCTCGCATTCTGTCATATTCCAATTCTTTTCTCTTCTTTCTTCTCCTTCCTTTGTTTCTCCTGTCACCGGTATTCTGAATTGCCCCTTCCTCTCCTGTTTCCTCCTCCCACAGGGGTAAAATTAACTCCTCCCCCTTCCTTCCTCTCTTCCACCAGATAAATCTCAACCTTTTCTCTCTTTCCCTTTGATTTTCTTTCTCTTCCTCTACATTCAGCTCTTCACTTTCTATTATCTTTCCTTACTCTATTTCTCCTTTCATTTCAGGCGTCTTTAGTTGAGGGGATGGCTCACTCTGTTCTTTCTCCTCCAGGCTGAATGTTCAGATGTCCCTCTACAGCTCCTTCACAGTGTTCTTTTGTAAACTATGAGATTTGTCCAAGATTAATGAGACCTTTGCATGTAGATAAGGGCTGTTTTGGCTAAGCAATAATACTCATAAAACAATAAATATGCAAACATTTGAAATAGATGGAATGATCCTAGTTTTTTAAAAACGCACCATGTCTACCCCAAAAATTGTCCAAGGCGCCTCACTGTGACAAATATACGAAGAGCCTATAGCAAAATAAATACAGTAGGAGTTATCATAGAAACAAAAATGTATCTTCATGTGCTTTTAGGAAAGACTTTTATTATGCAATCATCCTGCCTCCTTTTCAGAATTTCAGAGGGGATTCAAACGGTACAGTCTTCCCTTTCTAGCCTCTTGCCTTCCCTTATTAGCACTCTTTGCTTTTTCTTACCAGAAAAAAATTAGTAAAGGAAAAGTTGGAAGAGTTGCACACAAGTGCCTTTGGATAAATAGTGCTAGGAATGCTGTTTGGCAACATCCTAAAATTAAGCAGTAATTGATTCTAGGAGTTAACCAGAATCCTTTTGGTGATTTATACATGTATAGATGTAACTGCCTGTCCTTTCCTCACCTCCTCCATTCGCCAACCCTATTTGTCCCTCAACCACTATGTCTTCATTTTTTCTCTCTGTTGTGCCTCTGTTTGCACATGTAAATTTGCTCTTCCTTTTTAAAATAACAATTACCCGTATTTTTCGCTCCATAAGACACAACTTTCCATAAGATGCACCAATTTTTAGGAGAAGAAAACAGGAAAATATGATCTGTTTTCTTCGCTCCATAAGATGCACAGACTTTCCACCACCCCCTGTTTTGTGGGGGAAAAGTGTGTCTTATGGTGCGAAAAATACGGTAAAACTGCACAAAGATGTACATCACATCTTTTTAATAATGTTTTTTAAAGGGCAGTACTGGGGCATGACATTCCCATCATCTGATACCCATCCAGCCCCCATCATGTCAACAGTGAAGTTAGACACCCCCCCCACACACTGGATTACATTAGACATCCTTCAGTCTCAAGAGAATATGGTAACATGCTCTGTATCGAGGACTTGGAACAACATCTAGTGTGGCTGAGAAGGCCAATTCGAGAGTGACAATCCCTTCCACACTGAAGACAAATACAATCTGTTCCCTGTCCACCTCCCTGATTTTGCTGCTTTCGTGACTGCCTCTTTGCCTCGGTCTGCTGGACAAGGGTCTCTTCAAATTGGGAGAAGCCGTGATGCAACACCTGCCTCCAGGCTGAACACTCAGATGTCAGGGTTTCCCATCTGTTAAGGTCCATTCTTAAGGCCTTCAGATCCGGCTTGCAGATGTCCTTGTATCGCAGCTGTGGTCTCCCTCTGGGGCGATTTCCCTGCACTAATTCTCCATACAGGAGATCCTTTGGAATCCGACCATCAGCCATTCTCACGACATGCCCGAGCCAATGTAGATGTTGCTGTTTCAGTAATGTATAGAAGCTAAAAATTCCAGCTTGTTCCAGGACTACTCTATTTGGAACTTTGTGATACCAAAAATGTATTGGAGGCAACGCATATGGTAGGTGTTCAGCTTCGTCTCCTGCCGTGCACAAAGGGTCCAGGACTCACTGCAGTACAGGAGTGTGCTCAGGACACAGGCTCTATAGACCTGGATCTTGGTATATGTTGTCAGCTTCTTATTGAGCCATACTCTCTTTGTGAGTCTAGAGAACATGGTAGTTGCTTTGCCAATGCGTCTATCCAGCTCGACATCTAGAGCGAGAGTGTCAGAGATCATTGAGCCAAGTACACAAAGTCATGAACAACCTCCAATTCTTGTGTGGAGATGGTAATAGAGGGAGGTGAGTCCACACCCTGGCCCATGACTTGTGTTTTCTTCAAGCTGATTGTTAGTCCAAAGTCTTGGCAGGCCTTGCTAAAATGATTCATGAGTTGTTGGAGGTCTTCAGAGTGGGCAACAATGGCTGCATCATCTGCGAAGAGGAAGGCCCGTATGCATTTCAGTTGGACTTTGGTCCTCGCTCTCAATTTAGAGAGATTAAAGAGCTTTCCGTCTGATCTAGTCCTTGGATAGACACCTTCTGTTGCACTTCCAAAGGCATGCTTTAGCATGACAGCAAAAAAAGATCCCCAAAAGGGTTGGTGCGAGGACACAGCCCTGTTTTACTCTGCTTTGGATGTCAAAGGGATCTGATGTTGAGCCATCAAAAACTACAGTGTATTTCATTCCCTCATGGAAGGACCTGATTATGTTAAGGAGTCGAGGGGGACATCCAATCTTGGGAAGTATTTTAAAAAGGCCATCCCTGCTAACCAAATCAAAGGCCTTTGTGAGATCTATGAAGGCCACAAAGAGTGGCTGTTGTTGTTCCCTGCATTTCTCCTGCAACTGTCTGAGGGAGAATACCATGTCTGTGGTGGATCTATTAGCTCAAAATCCACACTGTGATTCTGGATAGACTCTGCAAGCACCTGGAGCCTCTTCAGCACAACACGGGCAAGCAGTTTCCCTACAACGCTAAGAAGAGAGATGCCACAGTAGTTATTGCAGTCACCCCTGTCTCCTTTGTTTTTGTACAATGTGACAATGTTTGCATCCTTCATGTCCTGTAGTACTCCACCTTCCCTCCAGCAAAGACGAAATACTTCATACAGTTTGGTGGTGATGATCTCTTTACAGCACTTCAGCACTTCAACAGGGATGTTATCCTTTCCAGGTGCCTTGCCGGAGGTGAGGGAGTCCAAGGCCGCTTTTATTTCTGCTAGGGTTGGTTCGTTGTCCAGCTCTTCCAAGACAGGCAGGCACTCAATGTTATTTAATGCTTCTTCAGTTACTACATTCTGTCTGGAATATAGCTCAGAGTAGTGCTGCACTCAGCGGTCCATCTGCTGTGCTTGGTCCTGGATGATCACACCTGTAGCAGACTTCAAGGGAGCAGATTTCTTCTGTTTTGGACCTAAAGCCTGCTTGATACCATCATACATTCCTTTGATGTTACCTGTGTCCGCTGCTATCTGTATCTGAGAGCACAGCTGAAGCCAATAATCATTGAAACATCTCCTGGCAGCCTGTTGGACTTGGCTATGAGCAGCTCGAAGAGCTTGCAAGTTGTACTCGCTAAGATAGGCCTTTTATGCTGCTAGGGCTCTCCTCTTATCCTCGATGGCTGGTATCAACTCCTCTGAATGGGCTTCAAACCAGTCGGCCGTCTTTTTGGTCTTCTTGCCAAAGGTGGACAAGGTGGTGTTATACACAGCGTTCTTGAAATGTTCTCATCGTTCAGGTGCATTTGCATCAGCTGGACCTGGAAGCGTTTCCTCAAGCGCTTGGGCAAATTCCTCCATTTTTCCTTGATTGCAAGTCTTGCTGATGTCAATACATGGTCTTCCTTCCTTTTTCATGTGATACAATCTCTTTGTTAGCAGTTTTACTCTACTACACACCAAGGAGTGACCAGTATCGCAATCAGCACTCTGGTAGCTGTGTGTGATCGTAATACTAGGAAGGCTAGAAAGTCTAGTGAGGATCAAATCGAGCTGATGCCAATGCTTGGATCTTGGATGTCTCCAGGTAACTCTGTGTTGAAGCTTTGTATTAAAGAGTGTGTTGCTGACACAAAGATCATAATAACAGCAAAACTCCAGCAAGCATTGGCCATTTTCATTAATCTTTCCAATGCCAAAACGGCCTAGACAAGTGGGCTAAGAATTGTGATCAGCACCAACTCTAGCGTTAAAGTCTCCGAAAATGAACAGTGCCTGTCTTTCAGGGACTTTTTTGATAGTACAGTGGACCCTTGACTTGCAGACGGCTTGACTTACAGACTTTTTGATTTACAGACTTCTCTGGCCGCAAAATTTAGGTTTGACCTGCAGCCTGAGAATTGACTTACAGACCAGAAAAAAACCAAAATGGAACAAAAACGGCCTGTTACGGGATTAATCGGTTTTCAGTGCACTGTAGGACAATGGAGACTTGACCTACAGACTTTTTGACTTGAGAACCGCCTTCCAATACGGATTAAGTTCTCAAGTCAAGACCCCACTGTAAAGGAAAAAAGTGCTGTAACTTGGATGTGTGTTGCAAGCTGGTCACACCTGTTTGCAGCTAACCCACAGCAAATATACTTTCCTCAGTTTATTGCAGGTGTAGGCAGTGGGAGGGAGGATGATTCCCCCTGCATGGCTGCTGAGTTGCTAGCTGAGCAGGAAGAAAGCAGAGCTCTGGGAGCGATTGGAAGGATGAGTGAGGCAGCTACTGTCGCCACTGGCAGACATGTGAGTGGTCAGGCCGGCTGACAGACCAGCCCTTATTAAGTCCAGTTGCAGGGGTGATATTTGTATTTGTATATGAACATGAATACCCCCATCTCTAATCCAGACTATGGTTTCCAGGAACTCCTAAAATATGTGATACTGAACTGCAGAAACACAGAAATGTTAAACTGTTCAGAACATGTTCAATAAAAACAATGTTTGTGAGATTTAGAACATTACACTGTGCATGTTTATACAGATGTACATTCCACTCTGTTCACAACAATTTATTCCCTTGTAGGTTTTGTATAACATTGCAGTCTACACTGTTTATATCATGCACCATGGCAGTTTATTTCAAGTGATCATTCTTGTGACTTTTATTATTGTAGTCAACAGGAATGAATTGTACTGAGGAATCTTAACCTTTAGAAGTAAGCTTCTAAAACTTGCAGATAAATAGTATTACAATCAATTAATGCAAAACTTGGAAAAAATATGAAGAAACACAGCAGAGTTTCTGAAAATAACAAGGAATGTGTAAAAGATCCAAGAAAAATGTACTATCGTGGGAAAGAAAGTCAACTGCTATAGCCTATTATTAGTGTGCTCACTTTATTCCCGAAGGCTGGATTATTTCTGTTTGTTATATAAAGTACTCCCCCTTTTTTCCTATGCAGGAAGCATTTAGAAACAAAATAAAACTCAATGTTGCTTGAAATAGTTTATGTAACTCTTTTGAAATTTCAGAAATGTATATTCCATCTTTCTGCTGTGGAAATATGCAAGATGGCTTACAAATAGACTAACAAAAACCCGTCACTAAATAAAAGTCTGAAAATAACAATAATCAGAATATACATATAAAATGGCAGCATATATAATACCATGTTTCCCTGAAAATAAGACATGGTCTTATATTAATTTTTGCTTCAAAAATGCATTAGGGGTTATTTTCAGGGGATGTTTTATTTTTTTCCATATCTACATTTATTCAAACACAGTTATGGCATCTTCTGGTTGCTGCACAATGATGAGGGTGGAGTTTCACTTAACTAGGGCTTATTTTTTGGGGGAGGGCTTATATTAGGAGCATCCTGAAAAATCATACTAGGGCTTATTTTCAGGTTAGGTCTTATTTTCGGGGAAACAAGGTAAAAGAAGTTGAAGTCGCTAAAATATATACTGTTAAAAGCTTGGTCACAGACCTAGGCTAGCATTTGAAAGACTGCAATAAAGATGCCTTCCAATTATGTCTACAGAAAAAAAATTCACAAATGGGACCAGATTGAGACAAGCCCTGCAAGCACAGTGAAGCATCCTGCTTCAAGGAACAGCTTGACTACGAATGGGAATAGAACAGATACATTATGTAGACAACAAGTAGTGGCTGAATAGGAGACCTGTCATTATCCAGATGGTAAGAGTCCAATTTCCATCAGCCAAAACCACTGAGGCCAGTGAGTCAAAGGGAAAAATAGGAAGTATAGCAACATCTGAGGGGTCATGGTAGGTATAGTGTAAAAGTACAGTATCTAGAGAATCCTCCGTTCTTATCTGAATGGTGCAACAAGTGTTGCTTATAGAAAGAGAGTGGCTTCTGATACAATTGACTGTATTCTTGTAGACCAGTTATATGAGCTTGGGGTAGGAGCTGTGATCATAGGGTGCTTGTGCAATGTCAGTTCCAAGAAACAGAGTTGGGGTGGTCATGTTGGAGTGCTGGCTGGTCCACTTGGCACTTGTTTTAAGTTTTGCAGACTTCCATCTTGTTTAACAGCCACATGAGACTGCTAGGTGTAGACATTGAGAGATATGGAGATGTGGTGTCATCAGTACAGTATGCTGATGGCCCTCTGCTCCATTTCTCCATTTACAGTAGATGAGTCTATGAAACTGCTGAATCATAACACTAGATAAGGTAATAGGCTGGATGTGGGCCAATAAACTGAAAATGATCCAGATTAGATATAGGAGATAGTGTGAGTAGATGGTTCTTACATTTAGGGATATTTTGGGATATTTTATATTTTTTAGGTGGGATCTATGAATAGTGGTTCATTTTTGGGGGGAAAATACTGAACTAGTGCAAAACAGATGACCAATTAAATTATACCTCTATTCATTCTCTAATTTGCTTCAGCTGTGTACTGTATATCTTGAAATGCCCACCATCTTTGAGCAGAAATTGATACTGCTCAAATTTATCTGCAGTGATATATCATGAAATGCCATATATATTGTTAAGGGATTGTGCGTGGAGTGGATCTTGTAGTTTACCTTTGAAATCTGTGTTTCTGTTAGATAAGGAAGAGATTTGAAAAATAGTCATAGGTTGTACAATTTTATGCACATCAATATAAACGGCTGGCCTTAACAGTAACCAGCAAAGATCTGACCTGAATGCCTTTTCCCCCATGCAGTGATGTGAGTGACAAGATAATATGAAGAAACAAATTTTAAAAAGACTGAGAGTTCTGGCAGTGTGATAGGGTATTGGCTGCCACTTTAGCTATCCAATGAGGGAGCAATGAGTTTTGTGATATATGTGGGGGTGTTTCAGACTGTCACCACCTGTTCTCAAAATGCATAATCATGAACACAAAAGCATCTTTTGACAGTACACTATTATTCTATTCCTAAAAACCTCCAGTTGATGAATGTGGGATATTGTGGTTCTGTAAGTGTGGTGTAGTGGATAGAGTGATGGAATAGGACTCTGGAGACCAGGGTTTGAATCCCCATTTGGCCATGGAAACTCACCAGGGGAGTGGAACTGGTAAAAGTGCTCCTTTAATAGCTTACTTACTGTACTCTGAAAGACCTATTAGGGTCATTATAAGTAGGTCCCAGCTTGACAGCACAGAACTAACCATGATTCAAAATGCCAGGAAATGGCCCAATATTGCTGCACAATATCAAGTCCATGTTGCCAGCAGGAAAAAGGATGTCAAGCTTTGCATAGCAAAGGGCAGCCTGAATTTTGATAACAGTCAAGATGGTCTACAGCAGGGATCCCCAACCTCTGGTCTGTGACCCAGCAGTGGTCCGTGGCCTAGGCAGGACCTGGCCCTTGACACAGATATCCTGCCCCCCCGCGAGCGCCCCCTTGTGAGCGCTGTCGCACTCATGCATGCGGGCACGTTCCGCCCCCTGCAAGTACGCCTCGTGCATGTGTGTGAATGCCATTCACTAGTGCCACCGCACACATGTGCACTGTGTCCCCGCAAGCACCACAGTGCGCATGCACGTGAGCACACTCCATCCCCCTTTGGGCACGCCACCTCCACCCCCATGAGCATGCCATCCCCCCCAACCAGTCTGCAGTTGGGAAAAGTTTGGGGACCACTGGTCTACAGGACATTGTCTTCTGCTCACTACCATTCACACTTGTCAAAAAATAGCCTCAACAATTGCTTTGTGTTTGGGTGAGAAGTTGTTAACTGATGAAAACAGGAGTCAGCTTCTGGGATTTCCCTTTGCTTGGTGTCACTTTATGAATAGTAGTGAACATAAGAGGATATAATGTAAACTATCATTTCCTTGCTTTTTAAATCATGGTTACAGAAGCACAATCTCATATTCATGAACTTGAGTTTTTCTAAAGAATGGAATTTCTCGGCTTTTTAAAATAGAAGTTGTTTTTTTTTTTGGACTTATATACCGCCCCATAGCGCTACAAGCACTCTCCGGGCGGTTTACAATTTTAATTATACAGGCTACACATTGCCCCCCCCTCCAGCAAGCTGGGTACTCATTTTACCGACCTCGGAAGGATGGAAGGCTGAGTCAACCTTGAGCCGGCTACCTGGGATTTGAACCCCAGGTCGTGAGCACAGTTTTAGCTGCAGTACAGCGTTTTAACCACTGCGCCACGAGGACAACACACAATTCCAGCAGAGTACCTGATCTGATTACCATGTTTCCCTGAAAATAAGACAGGGTCTTATATTCATTTTTGCTTCAAAAAACTCATTAGAGCTTATTTTCAGGGGATATTTCTCTCTTTTTTTTCATGTACAACAATCTACATTTATTTAAATACAGTCATGTCATCTTCTTCTGGTTGCTGCACAATAGTGGAGGGCAGGGTTTCACTTAACTGGGGCTTATTTTTGGGAAAGGGCTTATATTACGTGCATCCTGAAAAATCATGCTAGGGCTTATGTCCCACACCCCCAGTGTACCCTATATGTTTTGCCTCTCACACAGGTTCACCTTTGGACATGACTTGTTCTTTCCCCCTTTTTCGCTGCCACCAGAAGATAGTATCCTTACTATATCAATTATGAATCTAACACTCTTGCTGCCAAATATAACAAGGTTTATTTATGGAGCAGTAAGTAAATCACAGAAGGAAAATCATGGATGTTCTATTATCTTTCATTCAATAAACGTGGATTTGATTACATGTAAGCTTGCTTGTATTCATTTACTTTAATCAAGGTCTCAATATATTCTGACTGTCTATGTACTTCTAATTCCTTTTAACTCTTTCATATTCTGTAACACACCAACTGTCCAATATCTTCTCTAAACACTTCACAGTCTTCTAACTCAGTGGTTCTTAACCTTTGTTACTCGGATGCTTTTGAACTGCAACTCCCAGAAACCCCAGTCAGGACAGCTGGTGGTGAAGGCTTCTGGGAGTTGCAGTCCAAAACTCCTGAGTAACCCAAGGTTAAGAACCAGTGTTCTAACTGACTCTCTGGTTCTGTCAGTTCTATTGACTCCACCCCTCCTGTCCTGTCATAGGCTCCTGCAGTAGAGCTCTAAAATGACTGACAGGAGTGACGTGTGGGCTGTCCACCACAGTTTATTTTCAGGCTAGGTCTTATTTTCGGGAAAACAGGGTAGGGTTGCTCAGAGAGGACAGAAGCAAGAACAGCTAGGATGTGGCCGTAGGCCAGTGGAGGCAAACCTTTTTCGGCTTGAGTGCCCAAAATGAGGGGGTGGGGAAGAAACCAGTGGCTGCCATGCCGCCCGGAAGACCAGAACTGGAACAGGGAGTAGCAGTTTCAGGGGGAATCATGGGGATGGACAGGAAGTTAAAGGACCCAGAACAGGAAGAGAAAGGGGGAATCCCAGCTACAGTCACTTCAAAAGGTTTGTTACATGCCAGAAGAAAGGGCTTCGCGTGCCAGCTGTGGTACGCATGCCATAGGTTCACCATCATTGCTGTAGGCTCTCTGTGCCAAAGTATTTTGAAAGGCTGTTTTTGAACTTAATTAAATGATAAAGCAAAGATATGAGTATGTGCATCACATACAATTGAGAAATATACACACTCTTTAACCGCTCAGGTAAACTAATGTTGCCATGTCTGCTCCACAGAATGCAGACTAGAAAGCTATGTTCCAATTTCCAAACCCTTTCCTTAGGGTAGGCAACCTGAGGATGAAATGCTATATCTGACAAAAAATTCTGCAAACATATTGTGTGCATATGTCCTAAAGGTGTCCCCTACACTTTTGAAATAAAAAAAGTGTGTTGGGAGTTAGTAAAGATTATCACTAAAAACCAAGGTCAAAATCAATCATACTATGTGAAAGAAAGTGAAGAAAGGCAGGGACAAAAATCAACTAATTTGAAATGTGGTGTTAGCGGAGAACCTTACAGATACCGCAGCCTACCAGAAAGGCAGAAATGGGGTGCTTAATCAAGTCAAGCCTGAGCACTTATTCAACAAATGGACTAAATCAACAGGCAGTAGCTGAAAAATATATATGGAAATGAGAACTGTATATACAAGGCAGAAAAGAGTAAATAGAATGACTCAAAATTTGACATGGCAATAGATATAGATTGGATATTAGAATGTAATTGTCTACCCTCTTCCTCATAAATCCCAACTCCCCCTTTCCCTTGTCACCCCCGATGCTAAAAAATAAAATATATATATACAAAAAAAAAAAAGCCTGAGCACTCACTAAAGCAAAAATGAGTCAACTGAGGCTATCCTACCATGCATGTATAATTAAAATACAGAACTGACCAGAAAAGACAATATTGCTGGGAAAAATGGTGGTGGGGAGCAGTATGAAGACCTAACATAAGATATACAGTATTGTCTCAATAAAGGAAGCTACAGCTGACCCTGCAACCTGTATTATTTTAATATTTTAAAAAAGTATGTGGAGCCAACCATTCTCTTTCAAGACAAGCAAGGTAGGTATTCTCCATTTATTTGAACTGATTCAAATTTGGGGATGTTTAAAGTTGCTTGTTTCTGCAGGCGGAGGAATAATTTTACTCTTTAAAAAATTGTAACCAATGTACCCTCTAATTTTCAGCCCCGCTTTGACCCTCTCTCTCTGGCAGCTTCACCCCTGCATGTGTGGTTCTGCCCCCTTGCGTGCTGGGTTCCATCGTGTCCGGAACTTCACACAATTGCTGCATGGAGAAGGAAGAGAGCTGCACAGAGGGAGGTGGAGTTGTGTGCACACCCAGTCTAGCAGGATCGTAACTTGAAACACCTCTGTTCAAACTTCCCCAAATGTGGCACAGAGCAAGAACAGACTGTCTGCTACACCTGTACCAAATCTGCTGCTTATCTGAAGTCCAGATTCAAAGTTATATACTATATATATTATTTGAGTTTATACAGTATATATTATTTGAGTTATATATAAATTATTTGAGTTTCTCCCATTTTTAGAATTGGCTTGTATAATGTTGATTGGCTCTGCTGCACAATAACATCACTGCACTCTCATGAAGTAATCATTACATTGCACTTCTTATTTCTCAGCATTGTTGATGCATTGGAGCAGACACAGAAGTCAAAGCTAAAAATTAATGAGCTTAGAATTAGCTGTTGAGATGGCATAACTGATAATTCAATTTAGGACACAAATTAGCAGGTATTAGCAATTGTTTTAAAATGGTAACTAAAGATTTTAGAATTACTCCAATTGCTGAAATTAGTATGTTGAAGAAAATGATACAATCTAATTTCCATATCCTTTAATTTCTTCTTCTTGTTAATATTATTAATTACAAAACTGGCAGTAAGACTCTAGTGACATCATACCAAAGAAAAACAAGCAGGGATAAGTGCTGCATGCCTAAAAACTCTGCTTGGAGAACTGAGAATAATGGTGCAGCAAACTGCCTCTAATGATCTTTTCTTAAATTAAGTTACAACTCTTAAAATACATTTTTAAAGATGCATTCTATACAAGGGAGTTGTCGAACATCCAATTTCCTTTGTAAGATATATAGCTTGAATATTTACACGCTATTGTCACCAGTGGCTCATATCTGAGTGCGAAATTACCAGGGAAGAGGACAACACTATAATTTTTTTACTTATACTGTACGTATACGCTACATGCTTTGTTAACATATAAAGAACCAGGTCGGGGTTCAATTATTACATTAAAAAGATGCATAGCTGGGTGCAAGCTGAACCACTATGTCTTTGCTGTACCCCTTTCCTTTAGTAACATACCAATTTTAGTGTTGAAATTAAACATGTTTGCATGTACAGTATTCCCCATTCAACTATAAATCAGAATAGGGATGGCGAGGTCTAATTTTTCTGATCTTGTTTGAAACTCCCAAGAACCTTAGGCAAACATATATACAGTATGTGGTGGCAATTTTAGGATATAAAAAGCTCCTTGCAAAGGCTTCCCCAGATTGAAGGAGATATCTTCGGAGCCTCAGAACCTTAGGAAACCTAACCTTGAATTGAATATAAACCTCTAAAAATTCAATATATATGTGACGGAGAAACAAATGGGTATGTATATTTAGGAAAGTACAGTACAGTACTAGTTTTCAGATAGGGCAAACATGAGAGGGTAATAAATCAGCAGTTTGAAACACTGTATCAACTACTCCATACAAAAATTGTAAAAATCCTGTTTGGTAATATCTATTTCTGAACCAGCTAGTTTGTATATTTGAGGCTTCAAAATACATACACAAAATTCTTTATATTGATCCCTCCCATAGGTAGCAAAAAATACTTACATTGTGCTTGCATCCATAAAAGACATAACTACCCTGCAATATTTTTAATTTCTGTACAGTATATAGGTGAATGCCAGCAAGACTACTACCAACATTTCTGAAACTGGTGCAGCAATCCTGAAGCTTTGACATCTAGCCAGGATAATTTTGGATTTATCTTGATCTAACGGAATGTTGTCCTTAAACTGCAGCAAAAAAAGCTGTCTTGCGGCGCTTGAAAGGCTAACAAGTGTTATTGGCCTAAGATAATCCGTTTGCTTCAGTTGCAGGCTGCCAGTTATATACACATAGAGTCAGGAGTGGCACATCACATGCAACGGAAATGCGAAAGATCTTACTGTATGCCCCTGAAGGGGAAGGCGTAGCGGTGGGGTGGGGGCTACAGGCTACGAAAGCTGATGCCTAATAAAACTTGAAATAAAAAAAGGGGGAGCCGTGTAGCATTACAAAACACAAATGCAATAACAGGCGATACCTTTCTAGGCCGCTAATAAAAAAATAAAAAATCGTACAATATGGAGCCTTAGGATTTAGCCATGAAAGATGGCATATTGTATGAGTTATTTTTTGAAAATTTGGGGCCTAGAAAGGTATCGCCTATCCTTGCACTAATAAAAGTTGTTCGCTTTTACGGTGCCACGAGCTGCGTTGCTTTGGCCGTAACAGAATATTATGGCCGCCCTAATGGGGACATCTAATGGGGGGAGGAAGGGAGGGAAATAACCTTGTCACCCTATTATTTTGCGTTCACTTTCGAGCAGCATGTGGAGTCCCCAAGTCAAGTCCCAGGGAGCGCCAACTACAGGTGTGTAAAACCGGGGGGGGGGGTCGACAGTAAACGACGGCTATTATGGGCTGAGGGGAAGCAGCACCTCCTTTCCTCAGGAATGGGGGAGAGCGCGGGAGGGGGGAAGAGCCGCGACCTGCCATTCAAGGGGAAGAGCGTTTAACCGCCAGCCCTGGGGAAGGAACGCACAAGCGCGCGCGCGCCTACGGCTTGTGCGAGTTGGGTGCACGCGCGTGGAGGGCGGGGGCGAGGGGAGCGCAGTGACGTCTCCAGGATGCGGACAGGTTCCTGCTGCGTCCTCCTCCTCCTCAGCTTGTGTAGCGACAGCCCCGGGTTGGTGCCGCCTCTCCGCAGGAGCGGCGTTCGGCGGCGGCTGTGCTTGCCGGGCTGGGCCCCGCCGGCTGGCACCTGCCTCGTTCTTGGGCCGGCCCGGAAGGTTCTGCCCTCCATCTTTTTTCCACCGGTGCGGCCGGACCTCACTGGGCGCGACTGCGCCGAGGGCGGTTTTGGCGCTGAGGGTGCCCGAAGGCCAGACCTTAAGGAAGACCGCCGCCCTCCACCAGAGAAGGTGACTGGCCGCCTGGGGTGGAAAGCGAGGCAAGCTGGCCTCCCCTTTAAGAGGTCCCGGCCTGTCGGCAGAGTTCGGCACGGCTCCTCGGAGGCGACAGAGATAAATGAGGGGAGAGTTTGGGGTTGGGTTCTGCAGACCCTCGGTGTGCGGAGGGGGGGTTTGTTTGAGAGGGGAGGTGGTCTCGCCAGGACAGATAATCTCACTCCTGGTTGGTTGGTGCTCCCCAAAGCTTCCCTTTCCATAGGGCCCTTGCACCTTTTATTTCATGTTTCCAAACTCCTTCGCTACTGAGACGAGGATGTTTAATTTGTTCGCAGATGACTTGGAGTTGAGGTGAATAGCGAGGCGGGCAGGTTGGCTGATCATCTTCAATTACAGAGGTTAGAGCCAAGGAGGTTGCAAAAAAACAAACAAAAAAAAGAAAAATCCTCTAAGCCAGTGGTGTCGAACTGTGGCCCTCCAGATGTTCTTGGATTTCTATTCCCAGAAGCCTTCACCACCACCTCTGCTGGCCAGGATTTCTGGGAATTGAAGGCCAAGAACATCTGGAGGGCCACAGTTAGACACCACTGCTCTAAGCGGATGGCTTTATGCTGAGGGGATGGCTGTTTAAAGGACAAATGAGCTTGATCATAAGCAAGTGCAAAGTGATGCATATTAGGGCAGTATTCGTTTCATGTGTACAGTCGTCAGTGGGTAACCCAGTCAAAGGACTCTGGGGTTGGGAGGGCTGTCTTGGGTGAAAATGTGAACTTATGGAGTGGGTGCTGTTAAAACAAAAGAAGAAGTTTCTTGCTGGTGTAATTAAAAAGGGAATTGAAACTGCTGGTGTCATACTAGCCTTCCACAAATCCTTGGTTTGTGTACAGTTCTGATCACCAAAACTGAAAAAGGGTGATGTAGAGATGGGAGGTGCAGAAAAGGCAGCCAAAATGATCAAGAGGCTGCCACAGCTGTGCCATGAGAAAAGGCTTACAATGAGTGCAGCTGTGTTTACCTTAGGGGGAAAAAGGTGAGAAATAGGAGGCTTGACAGAAATGTATCAACTTATACATAGCACATCAGATGTGGATAAGCAGAAGCTTTGCTCCCTCTCTAGTAACACTAGAAGAGTCAGCCAGTGAAACTGAACAGTAAGAGATTTAGGACAGATAAAAAGAATTATTTATTCACAAGCTGCATAAGTACAGTGGAATTTGCTGCCACAGCTTCAGTGGTTTTAAAGGAATATTAGATAAATTCATGGAGAATGGAATTATTAATGGATACTAGTCACAATAGATGCATCTCTCCTGCTTTACCAGAGACAGTATATGTGCTTCTGTATTAGAGTGTGAGCAGAAGAGTGCTTTTGTAGTCATGTCCTCTTTATGTGCTTCCCATAGGTATCTAGATGTCTGCTGTCTAAACATAATGCCTTGGTTCAGATTCAGCTTGACTCATATTTTATCAGATGAGTTTATAGTTTTTTATAGATGTTGGAACTAAAGTAGGTTTCTGATGCATAATGTTTTATCCAGGAGTTGCAGGGATATAGGGAGTGGTTTTCTGTAGTGAATAGGCTCATTTTGTGCATCATCTTCATGGAATACAGATGTGTTAAAAATGGTAGATTTACTTATTTATTTACAAATATACTGTATCTTGCCTGTCTCCTTAAAGATCCAAGGTGCCTTACAGTATTAAAATAAACAAAGTTAAAAGCTAAAAAATAAATTACAAAATTTAAAAAGCATTAAACTGATATATTAAAACTCAGAATAAGAGCAATATTAAAAACACAAGTAAAACAACAGAATAAAATAATCACTTAAAAAAATCCCCTTAGTCAACCACATATCTAAATGAAAGCCTGCCTGGAGAGAAAGGTCTTCATCTGCTTCTGGGAGGATAGCAAAGATGTGGCTAGCCTAGTCTCCCATGGGAGGGAGTTCCAGAATCTGGGAACAGTGACAGAGAAGATCCTCTTTTATCACACGTGCTATAAGGGTGGTGGGACTGAGAGAAAGGTCTTTACTGATTATCTTAATACTTGGGTTGACTCATAAAGGGAGATATGATAGCTTGGACCCAAGCCGTTTAGGGCTTCAAAAGTTAACCTTTAAAAACCAGCAGTTTGAATTGTGCTGGGAAATGAATGGGCAGCCAGTGGAGCTACTGTAACAGGAGAGTGATGTAAACAATCTAGCCATACCTTTTTTGACCCACTGAAGTTTCCAAACACTTTCTAAACATAGATTAGTTACAGTAATCCAGCCGAGATGTAACCAAGGCATGTGTCACCATGGCCAAATCAGCCCTCTCAAGGAACAGACACATCTAGTGCACTAGTTTTAACAGTGTAAGGGCAGTCCTGGCACTGCTGAAAATTGGACATCCAGGCTCAGAGACAAATCCAGGGGCACCCCAAGCTGCACACCTCTGTTTTCACAGGGAGTGTAACCCTATCCAGCACAGGCTGCGTCCCTATTTCTTGATCTTCCTTTTCAGCAGACCAGGAGCGCCTCTGTCTTGTCTGGATTAAGTTTCAGTTTATTTGCTTTCATCCAGTCCTTTACTGATTCCAGACACTAATCTAGAACTGAAACAGCTGCCTCAGATTTAGATGGCAAGGAGATATAGAGTTGGGTGTCATCCGCATACTGGTGACACCAAACCCCCAAACTCGAGTCTAGAAACTTCTCCCATCAGTTTCATGTAAATGTTAAATAGCATAGGGGACAAAACAGATCCCTGAGACAACTCAAGCCAGTGGCCAGGGTGTCAGAAAGGAGTCCCCCAGCACCACCTTCTGAATTCTCCCCTCCAGAAGGACCAGAGCCACTGTAAAACAGTGCTTCCAAGTCCTGTCCCAGAGAGACGGCCAAGAAGGGTATCAGAATCGATGGTATCGAAAGCCGCTGAGTGGTCCAACAGGGACACACTCCCCCTGTCCAGTTCCCAGCATAGGTCATCCACCAAGGCAACAAAAGTAGTCTGTCCCATAACCAGGCCTTCAGCCAGATTGAAATGTATCTAGGTAATCTATCTCATCCTGGAGCTGAGAAGCCTACTTGCCCATGAATGGAACATTAGACACTGGCTGGTAATTATCCTATACTGTGATATCCAAGGAGGGTTTTTTCAACATTGGTTTTACTACTGCCTGATTTAAGCATGCTAGGATCCAACTCTGCTCTAAGGAGGCATTTGCCACACCTTGTACCCACTTGGACAGCCCCCTCTGGCAGCTTTTATGAGCCAGGAAAGGCAAGAGTCCGGCAGACATGTAGTGTTCACCTCTCCCAAGTATCCCATTCACATCATCAGGGTGCAAAAACTGAAACTTCTCCCTTAACACAGAACAAGCAGAGACCATAGTTAACATCCACAGGGCCTGTATTAACTACAGAATCCAAGTCAGAGCAGATCTGAGTGTTTTTGCCTGCAAAGTGTTGTGCACATTTTTCGCAGTGAGCTTCAGAGTGGTCTGCATTCCCTTCCTGCGGGCTAGCATTTAATAAGTCCTTGACAATTCAAAAGAGCTCTGCCAGATGACTCTGTGCAGATGCAGTCATGGCAAAGAAGAATGACTGCCATGGAATAGGCCTTCCAATGGATAGTTAGATTCAATCTGAGTTTTCTGCTATTATCATTCCATCTCACTCATTTCATCACTACCAGCTCTCCAGTAAACCAGTGTGGGTGGGCAGTTTGACCCTATATGATTTTTTTAATTTGAACTATAACTCTCTTGTGTCCTAAGGGACTCCATCTCATGTCCTAAGGGGCTCCAGTGATGATTTATTTTATACCACATTAATAGAATCACAGCATTTAAATTATTCAAGATGGTGCCAAAACATTTTAAAAGGAGACCTTATCAGTGAAATACACATCATGTTTTTTTCAACAGAGGCAGCTGCGTGTAGAGAATTCCCATAAAGCAGTACAGACTGTTTTTCTACACAACAACCTGTATGTATCTACTAGGGAAGCCTGTACAAACTGTTCACGTATCCACCTGTTTCTCTGCCTCATCCAAGTTGCAGATTTTCTGGCACTTGAGACACTTGTGTTGGGGCAGAGGAGTGGATTTGGATGTGGGAAATGTGCCAGACCTCTGATTTCTCCCACTAACTAGTTGCACTGTGTGTGCATGCATAGGCAAACAAAGAAACAAAAAAGTATCTTATATATACTTATAACTAAGGATTTCACAGAGTAGTTCCTCTGCCTTACTGAAGAAACCAAAAATGACAAAACCAAAAGTATTGTGGCACTTTTGTGACTGAAAAAAGAAAGTATTTCAGTCTAAGTTTTCATAGTGTACAACCCACTTTTTCAGAAACATCACACTCACACAGAAATAAATTTGTTTTGTCTTAAAGATTCCACATTACTTTGTTTGATTATGTTATTTTAAATAAATGCCACACCCATGGGGCAGGCACTTCAGGAAGGGCTTCGTATGAAAATTTTAGGGTTTGTATGGGAGAACACATTTTTAAAATACTCTGAATTAGTCTGGCTAGGGAGAAGAATAAGGTTACAGTAATTGTTTTAGCATCTTTACCATCAGTGTGGTTGCTTTCAAGATGTAAGTTCTTGGTAAGGACTACAATTAATCATAATGGGAAGAGGGAGACCAAGCCAAACAGCCAGTAGTGACCCTGGAATCTCCTGATTTGCAAAGAGATGCAGTGTCTCTAAAGGCCTCTGTTCTGTGTCAAATGAAGACTGATCTCCTCAAACCTGCATCACTATGGAATGCTGGTTGTGATGGAGTAATCTGTCTTTATTTTGCAAGAAGCTTTACATTTATGACTTTAAAACAACTAGTTCTTATGACTCTAGGTTGTTAGGCAGTACAGTGGTGCCTCGCTAGACGATTGCTTCGTTTAACGACGAATTCGCTTTACGATGAGGTTTTCGGAGCGATCTTGCACTTCGTTTAATGATGTTTCCTATGGGTGATTTTCACTTTACGATGTTAGGGACCTTGCCTCGCAAGACGATTAAATTTTAGGTCCCTGTTTTTCGCTTTATGATGTTTTTGACAGCTTGGTCTTGCTTCACTATACGAGTCTTTTAATGGTCTCTGTTTCATTAGACGGCTGTCTTCGCTTGGGAACCGCGTTTCGCTTAACAGTGTTTCCTATGGGAATTTTCGCTTTACGATGACAATCCGTTCCCATTGGAAAGGATTATCAGGTTTTCAATGCATTTCAATGGGAAAACGTGTTTCGCAAGACGATGTTTTTGGTTAACAGCGATTTTTCACGGAAAGAATTAACATTGTCTTGCGAGGCGCCACGGTATAGAGTTGTGCATGCAGATTAGGCATCCTTCAGTCTCAAGAGACTATGGTAAGGTGCTCTGTATGGAAGACTTGGAACAGCATCTAGAGTGGCTGAGAAGGCCAATTTGAGAGTGACAATCCCTTCAACACTGAAGAGAATGTTGTGCATGCAACATGAACATATATTGTAAAAGTATTAATGTAAGCTTTTTAATTCAGAAAACTAAACACCTAATATTTTCATGCCCGCAGTACTCATAAAAACATCTTTGCTTGCTTGTGTTCTTGAAACTGTATTGCAATCTTTGTTGTTGTTTAGTCATTAAGTTGTGTTTGACTCTTTGTGACCCCATGGACCAGAGCACACTTGGCCGTCCTGTCTTTCACTGCTTCCTGGAGTTTGGTTGGTAGTTTCTATGACACTGTCCAACCATCTCGTCCTCTGTCGTCCCCTTCTCCTCTTACCTTCACTTTCCCAACATCAGAGTCTTTTCCAGGGAGTCTTCTCTTCTCATGAGATGGCCATAGTATTGGAGCCTCAGCTTCAGCATCTGTCCTTCCAATGAGCACTCAGGGTTGATTTCCTTAAGAATGGATAGGTTTGTTCTCCTTATAGTCCAGGGGACTCTCAAGAGACTCCTCCAGCACCACAATTCCAAAGCATTAATTCTTCGACAGTCAGCCTTCTTTATGGTCCAGCTCTTACTTCCATACATCACTACAGGAAAAACCATAGCTTTGACTATACGGACTTTTGTTGGCAAGGTGATTTCTCTGCTTTTTAAGATGCTGTTGAAGTTTTTACCCCTTTCCTCCCAAGAAGCAGGTGTCTTTTAATTTCGGGGCTGCTGTCTCCATCTGCAGTGATCATGGAGCCCAAGAAAGTAAAATCTGTCACTGCTTCCATATCTTCCCCATCTATTTGCTAGGAGGTAATGGGACCAGTGGCCATGATATTTCACCGTCATTATGAGATTCTTTAATTCCTCCTCACTTTCTGCCATCAGAGTGGTATCATCTGCATATAAGAGGTTGTTGATATTTCTTCTGCCGATCCTAATTCTGTCTTGGGATTCATCCAGTCGTGCCTTTCACATGATGTATTCTACATATAAGTTAAATAAGCCAGGGGACAATATACAGCCTTGCCGTACTCCTTTCCCAATTTTGAACCATTTGAAGCTTCCACATCAATCTCAGTGGGCCCATATAGAGTGCATTGCAGGAGTCTAATATCAAGATTAAAAGCACATGGACCAAAGTGGTGAGCGCCCCAACATCAAGATAGGGACACAGCTGGGCAATCCACCACAAATGGAAATAGGCGGAGCAGACCACTGATGCCACCTGGGTTTCCATGATGAGCGCCAGATCCAGATGGATTCCCCAGCTGCGAACCTCACTCTTTGTGGTGAGAGTCACTCCCCCAAAAGAGAAGGAGTTTCCCAAACCACCAATGCAGGGGCCACCCACCCTCAGGACCTCCTCAGGTCCGGATTCAGCCTCAGCCCATTCTCCTGCATTCATTGCAGTACAGCGTCCAAGCAGCGCTGAAGGGACGGAACGGCATCCACTGTACTTGGAGAAAAGGAGATGTAGAGCTGGGTGTCATCAGCATACTGGTGGCACGAAGCCCCACACCCCCTAATGACCCACCCAGCGGCCATATGTAGATATTAAACAGCATTGGGGAGATAATTGACCCCTGTGGAACCCCACAATTGAGGCACCATGGGGCCGAGACATTCTCCCCAAGCTGTACTCTCTGGGGATGGTCCTCCAAGAAGGATCGGAGCCAGGCTGCGCCAGACCATTAATTCCCAACTCGGATAGCCTCCCCAGGAGGATACTGTGGTCAATGGTATCGAAGGCGGCAGAGATATCGAGGAGGACCAACAAAGACATCTTGCCCCTGTCAGTCTCCCTCAGCAGATCATCCAACAGGGCGACCAGTGCCATTTCCGTACCGTGGCGTGGCCTGAAGCCCAACTGGAATGGATCCAGGGCACTTGTTTCATCCAAAAGAGCCTTAAACTGATCAGTCACCACCCCCTCTACCACCTTGCTAAGGAAAGAAACATTGGTGACGGGCGTATAATTGCCAGTATCGTCCGCCACAAAACTTGGTTTCTTCCTAATGAGTGTCTCCTTGAGGGCAAGGGGAACCTTGCCCTCCTGGAGAGACCCATTAATTATTGCTGTGACCCTTTTGGTTGTTGTAGGTCTGACTACTTTGATAGGCCGGGCAAGGGTCAAGAGAGGAGATTGTGGCACAACAGCAGTCAAGCGCTTTGTCCACCATATCTGGTATCACAGGCTGAAAGAGATCAAGTCTCACTGGGCAAGGCGGAGTGCTGGACATCTCTGCTCGATCTACTGTATTCAAAAAAGGAGAGAGCTCCCATAATCAATGAAGTTGAAGTAGATGTTTTTCTGGAACTCTCTGGCATTCTCCATAATCTACCGCATGTTAGCAATTTGGTCTTTAGTTCCTCTGCCCCCTCGAAATCCAGTTTGTACTTCTGGGAGTTCTCAGTCCACATACCGCTGAAGCCTCCCTTGTAGGATTTTTAGCATAACTTTGCTAGCGTGTGAAATGAGTGCAACTGTACGGTAGTTGGAGCATTCTTTGGCACTGTCCTTCTTTGGGATTATGATCTTTTCCAATACTCTGGCCACTGCTGAGTTTTCCAAACTTACTGGCATATTGAGTGTAGCACCTTAACAGCGTCATCTTTTAAGACTTTAAATAGTTCAGCTGGAATGCCATCATCTCCACTGGCCTTGTTGTTAGCCATGCTTTCTAAGGCCCACTTGACTTCATTCTCCAGGATGTCTGACTCAAGGTCTTTCTGGTATAATTTCTCTGTGTATTCTTGCCACCTCTTCTTGATGTCTTCTCCTTCTGTTAGGTCTCTCCCATTTTTGTCCTTTATCATGTCCATCTTTGCACAAAATGTTCCTCTAATATCTCTAATTTTCCTGAACAGATCTCTGGTTTTTCCTTTTTTGTTATTTTCCTCTATTTCTTTGCACCGTTCGTTTGAGAAGACCCTCTTGTCTCTCTTTGCTGTTCTTTGGAAGTCAGCATTCAATTTTCTCTAACTTTCCCTATCTCCCTTGCATTTTGTTTCCCTTCTCTGCTATTTGCAAGGCCTTGTTGGACAGCCACTTTGCTTTCTTCTATTTCCTTTTCTTTGGGATGGTTTTTGTTGCTGCCTCCTGTACAATGTAACAAGCCTCCATCCATAGTTCTTCAGGCACTCTGTGCACCAAATCTAGTTCCTTAAATCTGTTTTTCACTTCCACTGTGTATTCATAAGGGATTTGGTTTAGATTATATCTGACTAGCCCAGTGGTTTTTCCTACTTTCTTCATTTTAAGCTTGAGTTTTGTTATAAGAAGCTGATGATCAGAGCCACAATCAGCTCCAGGTCTTGTTTTTGCTGACTGTATAGAGCTTCTCCATCTTTCGCTGCAGAGAACACAATCAATCTGATTTTGGTATTGCCCATCTGGTGATGTCCTGTGTAGAATCGCCTCTTGTGTTGTTGGAAAAGAGTGTTTGTGATGACCAGCTTGTTCTCTTGACAAAACTCTATTAGCCTTTGCCCTGCTTCGTTTTGAACTCCAAGGCCAAACGTATCTGTTGTTCCTTTTATCTCTTGACTCCCTATTTTAGCATTCCAGTCCCCTATAATGAGAAGAACATATTTTTTGATGTTGGTTCTAGAAGGTGTTGTAAGTCTTCATAGAATTGGTCAGTTTCAGCCTCTTCAGCATTGGTGGTTGGTGCCTAAACATGGATTACTGTGATGTTGAAAGGTCTGCCTTGGATTCGTATTGAAATCATTCTATCATTTTTGAGATTGTATCCCATTACAGCTTTTCCCACTCTTTTGTTGACTATGAGGGCCACTCCATTTCTTCTATGGGATTCTTGCCCACAATAGTAGATATGATAATCATTTGAATTGAATTCACCCATTCCTGTCCATTTTAGTTCACTGACGCCCAGGATGTCAATGTTTATTCTTGCCATCTCCTGTTTGACCACATCCAGCTTCCCAAGGTTCATAGATCTTACATTCCAGGTTCCTATGCAGTATTTTTCTTTGAAACATCGGACTTTCCTTTCACTTCCAGGTGGGTCTGCAGCTGAGCATCCTTTCGGCTTTGGCCCAACCACTTCTTTAGCTCTGGAGCTACTTGTCCTTGTCCTCTGCTCTTCCTCAGTAGCATGTTGGATGCCTTCCGACCTGAGGGGCTCATCTTTCAGCGTCATATCTTTTAGCCTATTTGTTTCTTTTCATGGGGTTTTCTTGGCAAAGATACTGGAGTGGCTTGCCCGTTCCTGCTGCAGGTGGATCACGTTTAGTCAGAACTTTCCACTATGACCTGTCCGTCTTGGGTGTCCCTGCACGGCATAGCCCATAGGTTGTTTATCAGCAGAATACTTGTAACATGAACCAGTGCTGTATTGCGACAGAGTACGAATTAAACAAGTCAAGTTTGTTGATTGATTGGCAATGAGCCTCAAAGGAGTATCCTAATTGGATTATTTTAACCTGAGATGTCAGAGACTGAAGCAGCCCGGTCATTGTTCAAATACATTTTATGTTGCAACTATACAAACAAATATTTTTGTGGATTATGCCCTTATTTATATATTCTAGTTTTACTGTCATAATGGAAGACGTATGATAATAATTGAAATTGAATGCAGATTAATTTTTTCCAGAGACTGAAGAGTAAAAGATGGATGATGACATCTTCATCCCTAAGATTTGAAGTTGGGGGTGGGGTTGTGTGCGATGTTTCCCATTCAAATTATTGAGGAACAGCACTCTTGACAGGAAGATGCTTAGTTTGTTATGAAGATCATGGTAATAGTCTCAGTGAAGATATAATGGTACAGTATATTATATCTTACTGCAGTTTCACTTACTCCACAGGAAGATCCCAATAACATTCTGGCTGAAATTGTTATAAAATCATTTTCAGAATAATGACTTTCTAGAAAATATTTATATATTATAAGTAAATATATTTATAGACTATAAGTAAAATAATTTGTTGGATAAAAAATACAGTTATAATTATAAAAGCAAAATGTGCTTTTCTTGCAAAAATAAATCCTCATGTGTTTACTTAGTATAGATTTTGAGCTCACATTGACATCTGTTAGCTAAAACAAAAACCACAGACTGCCCACAAAGATGGAAAATCTAGTCTTCTGCAAAATGTTTCCCCTCCATAACAGTTTAACTGAAGACAGCTAGAAGACGAATTTGACAAGGATTTTGACGATGCTATCCATCATTTTTAAGATAAGATGAGAAATTCCAGACTTCATTATATAACTGTTCATACTTTGTTTTGATTTTGTTACAGTAATGTGAGGCAGGTCTTGTGAGGACTGGTCAGAGGTTTTTCATGTGGCATTTCTCCAAAGAAATTTTTCTGAAAGGATTTGTTAGCTATGAGATTCTCTGTGAGAAACAAATCTTGGAAAATCTTGGGTAGAAAATACCGGTAAATATCATCCTGTGGATTTTTGTACACAGTTAACAGGTTTGTTTAGAGGTACCATTTTGTATTCTAAAAACATCAGTCTAGACTTATCTGGAGACTGTGTTTGTTGGTGGCAACTCCATGAGGCTGGGGGTGATGGTGGCATGGCAGCTGCCATCTTGATCCATTTCCCCCCCCAGCCTTCTCTGCATAAGTGTGGGCTATTTTCCCATGTTAGAAACAATCAGGTGGGCCTAGCGGATCAGAAAGATGGAGTTTTCAATCTGTTCCTCAGGTAATGTACAAAAGCAGCTGCAGCTCAGCTCCAAGCAGAATAACATGGCTGCCAGTGATTCTCCTTGAAGCTTACTCACACCCACCCATTTTTTGCTCTATGAGTGAAAAAGAGGTTAAGTTGTATACAGTTTCTATTTGCCATCCCTTTCTTTGGACTGTTTTTGAAGCATGACGGTGGATTCAGGTGGTTGAGGAAGGCCCCATGGAGGTAGGACCCTCCCCAGAGTATCCCCTTCAAGGGAGTGGGAATCAGTGAAGCTATGTATATGCCCAACTCGGAAACTGTTGCACCCCTTGTAGTGACAGGTGGGGCTAGTAACAATCCTGTTACTGCAGTCATCGTCAACTGTAATCAGGGAAGTTGATGCGGGGTCTGTCCTCCATGGAGGACAGATCACTCCATCAAGGGCTATTGGCAGATGTATCTAATAAAGTTCTGGCCAGGTTTTCCAAACAGAATTGTTTCTCTGGGTTTATTTGTTTTCCTTGCCCCCCCCCCCCAAGTCTCCACAGTCATTGGGCTTACCTGGCAAATAATCTGTCATATACCAAACCTTTCATTTTGCCATTAGTAGTATCTCAATATTCACCATTTTGCATATCCCGGCAATATTCTTCATTTACCGTTCTCTGACATCTTTTGTCGCTAAACTGCATGTCTTATGAAGGCGTTCTACCTTCTGCTTAACCAGTAGATCCATTATAACTGTTTCTTAGCCCTACTGCCCACAGATATATCATGATTTTATTTATATAATTAATTTATATCCCGCCCATTTAGACCGAAGTCTACTCTGGGTGGCTAACAACAATATTAAAATAAAATAAAACAACAATATTAATACACTAGAGCAGTGGTGCTTAACCTTGGGTTACTCAGGTGTTTTTGGACTTCAACTCCCAGAAGCCTTCACCACCAGCTGTGCTGGCTGGGTTTCTGGGAGTTGCAGTTCAAAAACACCTGAATAACCCAAGGTTAAGAACCACTGCACTAGAGGATGGTGAAATAAGTTAGGTATCAACAGAAGGGAAGGACTGTCTGAAGAGCCAGGCTCTTAAAAATGCCCAGTTGGCACTTAAAAACGCCCAGTGAGGGAGCCAGACAAATTTCTGGGGGAAGATTGTTCCGTAAGCTGAGGGGCCACTGCCGAGAAGGCCCACTTTCTTGTTCTTTCTCCTCTCTCGGCATTAGGCCCCTCAGCCGCCCCTCCTGGCTAGAGTGAGTGATATGGGTAAATCTAGGTGGGAGAACGCATTCTGCCAGATATTGAGATCCTAAACCATTTATGGCTTTATATGTCATCATTAATACTTTGAAATTAATGTGGAAGGCCGCCAGAGTAGGGGAGATATGTTGATGTTTTCTCACCCCAGTAAGAAGTCTGGTTGCCGCATTTTGCACCATTTGAAGCTTCCGCATCAATCTCAAATGTAGCCCCACGTAGAGTGCATTACAGTAGTCTAGTCTCGAGAGTACAAGTGCATGGACCAGAGTGGTGAGGGCCCGACATCAAGATAGCGATGCAGCTGGGCAATCTGCCAAAGTTAGAAGTAGGTGGTGTGGACCATTGATGCAACCTGAGTTTCCATGGTAAGCGCCGGATCAAGATGTACCCCCAAGCTGCAAACCTCAGTCTTCGCGATGAGGGTCACCCCCCCAAAAAGAGAGGGAGTTTCCGAAAACCACCAATATCTGGGTCACTCACCCTCAGGACCTCCGTTTTGTGTGGGTTCAACCTCAGACCATTCACCTGTATCCATCCCAGTACGGCATCCAGACAGTGCTGAAAGGATGGAACGGCATCCACTGTTGTAGGAAAAAAGGAGTTGTAGAGCTGGGTGTCATCAGCATACTGATGACACAACCCCCCCCCCCCGATGACTGGACCCAGTGGCCTCATGTAAATTTTAAACAGCATTGGGGAGATAATCAAGCCCTGTTGAACCCAACAATTGAGATTCCACGGAGTATATATATTGTCCCCAAGCTGTACTCTCTGGGGACAGTCCTCCAATAAGAATCGGAGCCAGGCTAACGCCAGACCACCGATTCTCAGCTCAGAGATCCTCCCCAGGAGGAAACTGGTCGACGATATCGAAGGCGGCTGAGATATTGAAAAGGACCAACAGAAACATTTTGCCCCTGTTGGCCTCCCTCAGGAGGTCATCAAACAGGGAGACCAATGCCGTTTCCATACTGTGGCGTGGCCTGAAGCCAGACTGAAATGGATCCAGGGTGTTGGTTTCATCCAGAAAGGCCTGAAGCTGGTCAGCCACTACCCTCTCTACCACTTTACTAAGGAAAGAAACATTGGCAACAGGCCTATAGTTGCTTTTCATCCGCTGCCAAATTTGGTTTCTTCCTAATGGTTTCTTCCTAATGGACACTCATTAAGCCCATTAGGGTTGGGGCTTCGTGTCATCAGTATGCTGATGACACCCAGCTCTACATCTCCTTTTTTCCTACAACAATGAATGCCGTTCTGGAGAGACCCATTAATTATTGCAGTGGCCCATTCGGTTGTTATAGGCCTAGCTGCTTTGATTAGCCAGATTGGGCAAGGGTCAAGTGAGGAGGTGGTGGCACTACAGCGGTCAAGCACCTTGTCCACCATATCCGGTGTCACAGGCTGAAACACATCGGGCAAGGCGGAGCATTGGACATCTCTGCTCAATCCACTACATTCAAAAAAGGAGAGAGCTCCCTGCAGATGGCCTCCACTTTAGATTTTTTTAAATGCCGCAAATTGGTCAGGTGAGATACTGGTAGGAGGCCTATCACTTAGACCAATTCTGGATGTATCACGGACTATATGGAAAAGTTCCGCATGCTGATTTGAAGCTTCGCTTATCTAGACAGTGAAGTGAACTCAGCTAGCAGCCCTCACCTTAGTAAGGTAATGGTTAGTCGTGATCCTGATAGCTTTCCGATAATATTCTGTCGGGTTCCGTCTCCAATTGCACTCAAGCCTTCTTTTGTTCTGCTTCATAGCTCGCAGCTGCTGTTTAAACCAGGGCGCTGGATGAGCTCTGCAACTGAGATTACGTTTAGGAATGATTATGTCAATAGCCCTGGTGGCGGCAGCAAGCCAGCCATCAACCAAGCCTTAACAGGAGCACTAGGCAAGTCAGCCAGAATCCCTCTCATGGAATCCAGGAATCCTATAGGATCCAGTAGCTTTTGAGGGCGGAACATTAAAATAGGTCCTTGCTCCCTGCAGGGAGGGAGAGCCACTGACAGGTTACATTTATTAAGGCGATGATCCGACCATGACAAGGGGACTGAGACAAGGTCAGTCACCATCAGATCACACTCTCTCCACTTGGAGGAGAACACCAGGTCTAAGGTATGGCCACCCACGTGGGTGGGGCCGTTGACATCTTGAGAGATGTCCAAGGAAGCCATGGTCTCCAAGAAAAGAGCCGGACCGGAAACCTCCGCCTCTGTTTTCTATTCCCAACCAGCCAAGATATAATTCCAAGGAATTACCTGCCTTGCTCTTTGCAGATGACATAGCTTTTCTCAAGTGCTGATCTGATTCTCTTACTAAATCTTTTTTAAAAATCTTTAAAAATTTGTTTAATAACAACATACCGAAAGAAAAAAGAGTAAAGCAGATGGAGGATATCAAATCACAAAAGTATTCGATTTCAGTGATTTCACATAAACAGGTATTTAACTAATTCTGAAGGTGAGGCGGTTGCTAGATCAGTTTCACATGCCAAATATTACTCTCACTCTCCATTTGTTCTCATTTTTTCCCCAGATCATCCAAAATGTTGATATGAGGAACTAATCCTTTGTGGTTGATATGAAGGAAAAATCTTTCCAGGATGAATAAAGTAAAAATGGCATCAGAAAAAAGGTAAATGAAGAGTGGGTGGAAGTAGAAATTGGAAGTTTATTCCTTTGACGCTCACTTGTAAAGTGAGCATGAAATGGCAAGTGAATGTCACAGAAGAGAATGTTAGTTTGTCTTTGGTATAAAACATAAAGTGAGAGTGGTGACTGCAGATTGAAATTTGGACCTGACTAATTGATGGATCTGAAAAAACCTGAAGACTGCAATTGTGCTTCTTGATAGATCTACTTCCATGCAAATTTTAGAGATGCACTGCCTCCTTCTTTTAGGTTTAGGGTTTGATGAAGCAGCTTTTCTTTAAATTCCATCATGTATTTTTTTTTGTCTTTTAGTATGAAACCTTCTTGTCCTTTGTTTTAACAGCTGAAGCTGGCAAGGAAACTGATAGTAGTCAGCTGAAATAAATGTCAATGTACTGTTACAATGTAAGTTTCCAGAAAAAAACTTAACATTAGCTTGCTTCCTTGTTGAAGCAGTTTTGGTTCCTTACTACGGTGGAGTTCTCTCATGTTGCTGAGTGTGAAGGAGAAAATACAAAATATGAACTTCCGTTCTAGGAGGAAAGGATAATTCTTATGAATTTATGTACCATGGATTAAATGTCCATCCCATTTAAAAACTGTTTGTGTATATATTACTTTAGAGTGTATGAAAGTAAAATATGTACAGTGGTGCCTCGCAAGACGAAATTAATCCGTTCCACGGTTAATGCCGTCCAGCAAAAATGTCATCTTATGAGGCAAGGTTTCCCATAGGAATGCATTGAAATTTAATTAATGTGTTCCTATGGGGAAAAAAATCCAAAACAACATTTTTAAAAAATAAATCACTTACCTGTAGACTGAGCCCAGCTCCTCACACTGCCTTGGTAGCCTCAAAACAGCAGGAAAAAGAGCACCAAGCAGCTCATAGCCGGCAGGCATTTTGTGCTCCTCTCTGCTCCAGCCCCTCCCCGCCTCACAGCTGATTGGCGCTGGGTCTTAGAAGCTTCCCCAGGCATGCCCAGCAGGTAAACAGGCAGTGGAAATGCACCAGGAAGCCTCTGAAAGCAGCGCTTTGCCGGGGGTTGGCAGGGGCAGGCCTGCCACCTCCCTGCACCCCCCGCGGCAAAGCGCCGCTTTCAGCAAACTTGTTTAAGTACTAGAAAAATGGAAATATAAGATACTGTGGTTTAAATTGGCAAACATATTTCAGAAAGGAATCTGCTGTGGATTGTACAAATAACTAGAGCAAGTGTTTCACAAAGTCTGAAAAAATATACATGTTTTTGCTGAATACATTCGGTTGGATTCAAAGACTGTGCTTGCTCTTTCCAATACATCACCCTTTTAATTCATTTTTAATGTTATGTGCTGTCAAGTTGTATCCATTTTACAGCAATCCTAATAGAGTTTTAAAAGTATAAAAGATATTTAAAGAGTGGTTTTACTGGTGCTTCTCCCCAGTACATGTCCATGATCATGTGGGGATTTGAACCAGGTTTCCTGAGTCCTAGGCTGTAATCCACTGAATCACTCTGTCACTCCTAATTTGATTATGTACAATTAAATGAAGAGCATGAATTTACTTCTGGGAAAAGATCAGTGGTACTTGATTGTTATGCTTGTATTACTGTTGAATGCATACTGGGACTTGCAAATAATCTTAGCTCTCTATTCCTATAGAAAAGGAATATGTCAGAAAGATTTAAAATGCTGTGCATGTTGGAATTTTGTAATGTATAAAACAGTTCTTGGTTTAGTATATTAAAGTAATTTATTTCCTGAATATATAATTGCTGCATCCATTTGTACCAGATTTATTTTACTGAACACAGTAGAACTGTCTAAGATGGTGAATTTCTGGTTGTAGATTTAAAGGAACTGTAGCCTTATGACATGAAATGGTTGCCCTGGTAACTTAACAGGATGCAATTGTGTATGGGAGAGACTCTAGAATTAGATCACTGTATAAAAATGATTAAGATATAGGTTATGTTTAGTTTGCTTCTTGGGCAAAGGTAGTAATAGAGGAAGTAACTCAGTTATGAGACGAGGTAATCGGTTCTGTATCACAGTTAGGATGTTTAGACCCCTTGGAAAATGGCCGGGTCTTGACAGTTCCACTCATCATTGGCAAGTAGGAAGCATTTCCCGGTGAGTTGAAAAACCTGTGGAAGAAGAATAACAGTGAGGGGAAATTTCTTCTCAGTTTGATTTTCCCATTCACTGTTGTAACATTTATTTATACTTTCAAGTGCCCAATTTATTACCACATCACCCTTGAGAGTAACTGCCAGGATCTCCATAACAATTTATTTTAAGTATAGGGCTTGAAAGGAATATCAATTTCTAAACCCTTTTAAGTCATCTTGATGGTCTTAATGCTTAGAGCAATATTTTCCAAAACCATTCCTTCAGAATATTCTTACTTCTTACATAGATAGTTTCACCAAACACATCCAGAATGCTAACACAGAGCATCTGTTAGTGTTCATGAAACATTTTCAGATTAGAGAATAATTTTTTACCTCTGATATTTTTAAAAGTTTCACATATGTTGACATTTGTAGATGAACATTTACAGGTGCAATCTATTGTTAATGTATTGTAGAACTGTGTCATATATCCATAGGCTTTCTTCAAGAATAGGTTCTGCCTCTGTTTCAGAATAATTAGCACACTGAAGAATGCGAATGTCGTTCTCAGAGAAGTGTTTATATAGGTATGATAAGCATGCTTAGATATGTGCGTATGACTTCTTACTGGACTGTAAACAACAAAAATTGTGCGAATTGCACATACTGTTTTGCCACCAAAGTTACATAAACTGTGGTATGTTGCTGTCTTGGAAAGGCGATAATATGTAAGCTTCAGAACCTTGAGAGTCCTTTACTGAGTCTTGACTTCTTGAGTGTGTGCTAACATTCAGGTGGTCTGGACTGCAAGTTGTTTGGCAGTTTCTCTGCAGGAATAATGAGGCTGTTACATTTCTGTTACGATTTGTAGTTTCTGTTTACTTATAGTGTTTATACCCTATACTTTACTTAGTTCCAGGAAACTGACTTAAAATAATTTGTGTTACATGAAAAGCCATGAAAATTCCAGCAGATAAACAAATAGAAAGCAATGTTCAGAGGATTAGAAAGCCATATATCAAGGTAGGCACAAGATGGGTCTCTTCAGTAAACATTCCATGGATAGAGTGTCACTACCAAGTAGACCAGTTTCACTGTATCCACCTGTTACATCCCAGGTGGTATGAACACCTAAGGAAAGTCCTCTGTTGAATAAAATAGTGTACTAGCAGCTATCATTTATGTATCCTTGTCTGAAGTACAAAACCAGCACATTAAACTGAATCTTGAAAACACTACAACTGGCAAAAGCCCAGACTTAATGAGATCCTGATGTCTAGTTCTATTAACGGTCATGTAACTTGTGTCAGATAAATGTAGTTTCAGAACTGTCTTTAATGTTAAATCACATATAATAAATTGGAGTAGTCTAATCTGGAAGACTAGATTTACCAGAACGTGGATTATTCCATTTATTTACTGAAGTATTTCAAACATGTACTATATGGATAGATCTCAAGGTGAGATACAACTAGTAAAATTGCATTGATTGTGATTACTGAGGCCAGGTTAGAGAAAAGAATTGTAGGTACACCAAGCTAACCAGCTAGAAAACACTCTGTACTGCAGAGGTAATAGTTGGCTCCAATGACAGAAATGGATCTGTGAGTGTCCCTGCCAGTAATCCTGTTCATTCAGGGCAGGCAGGGTAGGATGTGCCTTACGACTGAGCTTCATCTAACACATCTGAGGAAGTGGACCTGTCCATGAAAGCTCATATTAAAATATAGCATTTAGTCTTTAAGACAACATTTTCGTCTTCTTTATTTCTCTTTTGTTTTTGCCTGATATGCTTCATTTAACTCATGGCTTTCCATATTTGGTAACCCTGTCCCCTTGATCAGTTAGCTTTCTGCCTCCTAGAAAGAAACACTGAATGGTGACTGGATAAGTAGCTCTTCTTCAGTGGAAGGGGCCGAGCCTGTGACTGGACAGGATCCAGTTCTGCTTGAAAGGAAGGGTAGTCTGTGTGGAATAGGTAATGGACTAGCTAGCTATCTTGCTCCTGCCAGCCATTCAGCTACTGATGGTGTGCTTTGGGTAGACAGTTGGAGGGAAGCTGTTGCAGGAGATAGCTGATAGGAATATCTGGTTAGGTATAACTTTTTTCTCAGAAGAACGGGGAATGATCAGATACTGTTCAGCTAAGATAGGCAAACCTCGGCTGGAGTGCAGGCACTTTCTCCTCTGTACTTGGCACACATGCCCACATTCTTGGCTGAATTTCAAAGTCGTTCCCAGAAAAAGGAAAAATCACATGAGAAGATGTCTCTGATGTCTCCAGATGAGGCCAGTGGGGAGAAAAAGCTGCCATAAAGTTTGCTTACTATTCCTTGCAAACATATTGCTGAAACAGTTGCCACACCCCAATTGAGGGCAGTTATTCTGTTCCTTATACCAGAAAGATTTGCATATCCCAGACAACCCAGATAATGTGGTTGCTGACCTTGAGCCAGATATCCTGGAGAGCGAAGTCAAGTGGGCCTTAGAAAGTATGGCTAACAACAAGGCCAGTGGAGGTGATGGCATTCCATCATCTTAAAAGATGATGCTGTTAAGGTGCTACATTCAATATGCCAGCAAGTTTGGAAAACTCAACAGTGGCCAGAGGACTGGAAAAGATCAGTCTACATCCCAATCCCAAAGAAGGGCAGTGCCAAAGAATGCTCCAACTACCGTACAATTGCACTCATTTCACATGCTAGCAAGGTTATGCTCAAAATCCTCCATGGTAGGCTTCAGCAGTATGTGGACTGAGAACTCCCAGAAGTACAAGCTGGATTCCGAAGGGGCAGAGGAACTAGAGACCACATTGCTAACATGCGCTGGATTATAAAGAAAGCCAAAGAGTTCCAGAAAAACATCTACTTCTGCTTCATTGACTATGCAAAAGCCTTTGACTGTGTGGTCCACAGCAAAATATGGCAAGTCCTTAAAGAAATGGGAGTGCCTCACCACCTTATCTGTCTCCTGAGAAACCTATATGTGGGACAGGAAGCAACAGTTAGAACTGGATATGGAATAACTGATTGGTTCAAAATTGGGAAAGGAGTACGACAAGGCTGTATATTGTCCCCCTGCTTATTCAACTTATATGCAGAATACATCATGCGAAAGGCTGGACTGGAGGAATCCCAAGATGGAATTAAGATTGCTGGAAGAAATATCAACAACCTCCGATATGCAGATGATACCATTCTGATGGCAGAAAGTGAGGAGGAATTAAGTAACCTTGTAATGAGGGTGAAAGAGGAGAGTGCAAAAAAACAGTCTGAAGCTCAACATCAAAAAAAAAACAAAAAACCTAAGATCATGGCCACTGGTCCCATCACCTCCTGGCAAATAGAAGGGGAAGATATGGAGTCAGTGACAGATTTTACTTTCTTGGGCTCCATGATCACTACAGATGGAGAAAGCAGCCACGAAGTTAAAAGACGCCTGCTTCTTGGGAGGAAAGCGATGACAAACCTTGACAGCATCCTAAAAAGCAGAGACATCACCTTGCCAACAAAAGTCCGTATAGTCAAAGCTATGGTTTTCCCTGTAGTGATGTATGGGAGTGAGACCTGGACCATAAAGAAGGCTGACCGCTGAAGAATTGATGCCTTTGAATTGTGGTGCTGGAGGAGGCTCTTGAGAGTCCCCTGGACCGCAAGGAGAACAAACCTATCAGTTCTAAAGGAAATCAACCCTGAGTGCTCACTGGAAGGACAGATCCTGAAGCTGAGGCTCCAGTACTTTGGCCATCTCATGAGAGGAGAAGACTCCCTGGAAAAGACGCTGATGTTGGGAAAGTGTGAAGGCAAGAGGAGAAGGGGCCGACAGAGAGCAAGATGGTTGGACAGTGTCACCGAAGTTACCAGAATAATTTGACACAACTCCGGGAGACAGTGGAAGATAGGAGGGCCTGGCGTGCTCTGGTCCATGGGGTCATGAAGAGTCGGACATGACTAAACGACAACGATTCTGTTCCTTATTCTTACAAGCATTCTTATAAGCAGAGGCAGTGGGTCTCCAGTAAATCAGATGGATGAGAACACACAGATATGATTCATGACCAGATATATATATACTATCGAGTCAGACTACAGTTAGTTCTGTACACTCTGCATTTGACACTTATTCTGAAGTAGGGGTTGAGTTTTTTTCATGAAGAATCAAGGACCAAGAGGAAATATCACTTGCAGAACATGCAGTGCTGGGTAGAGACATCTCTTTCTCCCTCTTTCCGCCTCCACCACTTATCTCTCTTCCTCTCCACCTGTTTATTAAGCATGTGCATGTAGAAAACGTTTTGATTTTATATGTTTTCCATGAAGTGAATGGTAGATTTAAAATGGTTGATTTAAACAAAATCAGATTTCAATTAAAAAATGACACATTTCACCCATCCTAGGCTATGTTGGTGAATACAATAGTGTAGCTACTTGACTCTAAATACTGAACAATACTACTAGCAGTGGAAATGTTTTATAACTGCAGACCAAGAAATGGCAATCCATAATAGCCTTGTTATACATACACTGACAGTGTTTATTAAACTAATGCCATATATACTTTTGTTTTATAACCAATATTTCTTCATCTGTATACAGTAAATTACTTGCTAGGTAGCTGTATTACACGTCGACAAGCAGAATGGATTATAGTCTATGTTCTTAAAAGGCAACAGTAGTTTCTTGTGTTTTTAGAATGATTATGTAAAGAAAACTATTTAAATCTATTATTTCCTTTATTTCTGATATTCAGAGATGACTGTTTACAGAAATACCACCTCAGAAAAATGTTTGAGAAAAAAAAATCCTAAAAGTATATGGAAGAGCATGACTCCCAGAAATGGCTAACTGAGGACTAAGCATATTTAATATGCAGAAAATGCTAACTACTTGGGGTGGAGCTGGGGCAAAAAAAGGAGGTGTTGGCATACAGTGTCCTCAGAAAGGTGATATCCTTTTTTTGGTTTGTGTCTTAAACTACGCTGAAAGACTATATTTAATTCTAAATAGATGTGAATTTTTCAGTTCATTATAGATGTCTAGAGGTACTTGGGTACCTGATAACAACAAAGGTGATTTGTTTCATAATGCACTTTGTCCTAATTGAGTAATATTACAGTTAACTTTAAAGGGACATGGTGGCGCTGCGGGTTAAACCGCAGAAGCCTGTGTGCTGCAAGGTCAGAAGACCTGCAGTCGTAAGATCGAATCCATGCGACGGATTGAGTTCCCGTCGTTTGTCCCAGCTCCTGCCAACCTAGCAGCTGGAAAGTATGCAAATGTGAGTAGATAAATAGATACCACCATGGTGGGAAGGTAACGGCGTTCCGTGTCTGGTCGTGCTGGCCACGTGACCACAGAAACTCTTTGGACAAACACTGGCTCTGTGGCTTGGAAACGGGGATGGGCACCGCTCCCTAGAGTCGGACACGACTTGACTAAATGTCAAGAGGAACCTTTACCTTTACTTTACAGTTAACTTGGACTGTGAATAAATCTGTCACTAATCTGAATCCTCATAGGTTAATTACAACTACTGGCACCAAAACGATATACAGTAGGACCCCCCCCCCCCTCCACAGGATCACTGTTTACTCATTCACTTATCCGCTTCCTGAAAATACTAAATGACTTCCCCCAAGATGTATTTACTATAATTGCCCATTAGAAGGAGCCGGAGACCTTGTATAGTGTTGGATATTTCCACCTTTTTTAATTTTTTTGCATCCAAGGCAGGGCCTTGGAAGTGATCCCCCATGGATACCGTTATCTATGGGGAATCTACTGCAGACGGCCCAGTTCTACCAGTGGCTCCACAGCGACAATCTGCAGCTCACCACTTTTCAACCTTGCAGTGAGGCATGTCCTCCCGCCTCCTGCCAGGAGTGGTGAGCAGATTGCGTGCTGCGGAGTCATTGGTAGAATCGCGCTGTCCGCGTCCACAGCAGATTAGTGAGTTGACCATCCGGCCCCATGGGGCTGGACCCTCATTAACACCACCTGTGCGGGGATATTTGTATATGAATATCCCTATCTCTAATGTACAGTATATCATTGTGAGTTCAATTTGACGTCATCCACCACCACCTCCCTGGATAGGGGTTTGCAAGTATCAAAGGAGTTAAAAGAAAACACTTTTCTTATATTTGTTGAGCCTCCCTATAATTTCTTCCTCTTTGTTTCTGTTGTCCCAGTATAGGCAGAATTTATTTGGAACTCATTTGGAGCAGTCATTTAATATCTAGATCCACCTTAAATGTCCAGCTTAATGATAAATATGTATTTCTCTATATATTTTTTCTGTTTCATTTTTCCCACTACTTACAAGAAAAGAAAGCATAGGAACAGCAGGTGAATGCCTAGTCTGAGTATGCTTCTTCTATACAGGCATCTTGTGGTTAGTAATTAACTTGCTCTGAGTTTTTCACTCTGTACTCTGAAAAATGCCTGTAATATCTAAATATGTTCATTTAATGATTTTGTGTAGTTTAACCAACAGTTCTCGTATCGTGGGCCTCTTGGCGCAGCTTGAGAAGATCAATGCAGAATGCTTGGTGGATGCAGATGCTGCCAGATATGTTACATCAAAAATTCTTCACCTGGCTCAAAGTCAAGGTAAATAAATATACAGTGGTGCCTCGCTTAGCGATCGCTCCATTGAGCGATGAAATCACTTTGAGATGGACTTTTGGCCATCGCTGGAGCGATCCCTTAGCAATGTCCCCTGTGGCTAAAATTCGCTTTGCGATGATCGCAGGGAAGCGATCATGGCAAAGTGAACTTTTTAAAACAGCTGATCAGCGGTTCCAAAATGGCTGCCACAAAAACAAAATGGCCGCTGCTGATTTGCCTCGCTTTAGAGGCACCCAAAATGGCCACCGCTATGGAGGAATTTCGCTTTAAGGTAAGTTTTTAGCCCATAGGAACGTATTAAACGCATTTTAATATGTTCCTATGGGCTTTTTAATATCACTTAGCAATTAAATCACTTAGCGATGTTTTTTCCGGAACGGATTAACATCGCTAAGTGAGGCACCACTGTATATTGAAATCAACCATTAACTCAGGTTGCTTTTTGATTTCTTTTTCAGTTCTTGGATATATTCTGTATGTCCTGCCAATTTCAGGAGTACACTAGCAAAAAGCTGTGTTCAGACTACAGTGGGGTCTTGACTTGAGAACTTAATCCATATTGGAAGGCGGTTCTCAAGTCAAAAAGTCTGTAGGTCAAGTCTCCATTGACCTACAGTGCATTGAAAACCGATTAATCCCTTAACAGGCCGTTTTTGTTCCATTTTGGTTTTTTTCTGGTCTGTAAGTCAATTCTCAGGCTGCAAGTCAAACCTAAATTTTGCGGCCAGAGAAGTCTGTAACTCAAAAAGTCTGTAAGTCAAGCCGTCTGTAAGTCAAGGGTCCACTGTATAAGCTGAGTCAAGTGTACTGTATAGATGGGACTGACCACTTTCCCCTTTTCTTAGAAGGTGTATTATCTTGAGCAAACATAAAAGAAGCACAGTTCAGTTACTAGTAGTCTACAGTTAGTACAGTATAGATAGCCTTTTCATTCAATTATGGAGATTTAAGCTATTGAGTTTAAAGACACTTAGGTCTTAATGTACTTGATACTTTTCTATCTTATCTTTGAGCTCCTGATTTTATGGATTAGAGAAGAGAGACCACAGAACATTTGGAAGCTATGAGCAGTGAGAGGAAGGTAAACTATTCTTATAGGAGTTTTAACCAAGAGCAGGACTGTGGGAAAGTCAGAAAAAGCAGCTCTTGCTGGTAAAGGAAGCAAGTGGGACAAACAACAAAACATTATAGAGTGCTGAAGGTGTTTAATCTCTACATTTCTGAAATTTAAATCTGTTAGTATTGCCATTAGTTAATTGGTGTTGTTTTTGTGTTCTTAGTAATGTGATAGTATTTTCCACACATTTAACTCATCCATGTTTGCAATTAGTTTCCTCATATTTTTATATTTTAAAAATGTACATCTTTAACTTTCAGAAAAAATCAGGAAGGAAATGACTGCCAAAGGTTCAACAGGAATAGAAGTTATTCTCACAACTTTAGAGGTAGTATATGTTGCTTTTTAAATATAGTCTGAATTTATAGTGAATTGGAGGGGCCATTGTGATTTAAATTTCTTGCAGTTTGAAAACTTGATTCCAATAGTAGTTAGTTTATATTCATTGATTTTTTAAAAAGGAATCAGAACTTAATATACAATCTGAAGATGTTTTAAATATATTTTAAATAAACGACAGTTGTGTTTATTTGATTAGTACTGCTGTCGATAAAAACCTAAGGCATGATATAGCCAAAGTTTATTCTTTTAAAATCAAATTGATATCGGAGACAAACAGATATGTACTTTTTATATATAAAATATAGCTGTGTTTACTTTTATATATCTTGATTCCAAAAGAGGATTGTTGCAGTGTAAGTGTTAACCATTATGAACAATTTTTAATTGCAAACTGTAATTTTTACAGCTTTAGGTGCATGCATTTATATATGTTATGGAAGATGCAGTGTAAATATAATTAAATATTTAATATTAAATCATTTCAGAATACTAGAGATCTCCAAACTACACTGAATATATTAAATATCTTAATTGAGCTGGTGGCAGTAGGTAAGTTTTCATATTAAACTGTAATTTTTATTATCCCTCAGAGTCTATAGTTCCTCTCCTCTCATAAATATTTATTTTGATGACCCCACATAATTTAAAATGCAATCTATATTTTCTGACATCAAGAAAATGTAATTTATAATCACCGTATGATAAAAATGTCTGTCTTGGGATTTGTGCTGATCACTAATACTTTATTTCCAGGGAGCAACCGCAGAACAAGTGTTCTTGTTGCTAGAGGAGGTACACAGATTTTATTGCAGTTGCTTGTGAATGTCAGTAAAGAATCCCCACCAAATGAAGACTTAATGGTGCTACTTCATTCTCTTCTTGCAAAAGTAGGTCCAAAAGGTGAGCAGAGCCTAAATAGATTCCCATTATAGCTGCTACCTTATGGTGAGTACTGCTGGATGAAAAGCACACACCATCAACTACTTGAATTATGTTCTACATTATGCGTAGAATAAGAGTGCTGATTTTATACTGATGAATAGGTGGGTGCCAAAAGGTGCAAAGGCAGCAGGGTTTGGGATGTGGTAGAAGGGATTAGGATTTTGTTGGAATTGTAGAGAATGATGCCATTAATTTTGATAACCTAGTGTTATGTAAGCAAATGAAATTTTTTATCTTATGCACAAGCGTTCCTACTTAAATAAATGAATAGCCCTATAATTACCTCCGCAATTGCAAAAGAGCCCTGGGTTCTGTCTTGTTCCACATTTAATTATAACAAGCTCAGAAATAGCCTGGATGATGCTATCCATGCACTGATAGTTTATTTGATTTTATTTCTCTCATATGTAGCTTTTCTCTTGATGAGGAGATTCAAGGCGACTCACAGTGTTAAAACAAGTACAGTAAAATTAAAAACACAGTAAATTATACCGTTAAAAAAAATTAAACTATGATAGTAATAAAAATACATTGAATAGCTAAAAACATTTAAACTTGCAAAATAGACTTATTCAGTAAAGCCCAGCATTCAGGGACTCAATTATGGTTATTTAAAACTTCTAAATGAAGTGCTCCATGTATGAAAATTGTATGTGAAGACTTCCTGAAAACTGAGTTAATACAAAAGGCTGCAACTTGGTTGGAGAATGGAACTGTTTAAATGGCAGTTGCATCTGGCAATTTCTTCACTTATGACTTGTAGTTTGTTTTGCATTGAACGTGGGGAGGATCTATCACTGCTTTTCAGTAGTCTTGAGGCAAGGATCTTTCACACTCCTGATGACAGTGAAGTATACAAATTATGCTTTCAGCAGCAGCAGAAGCAGGCTGTCCAGTGCTAGCTTTTTTGTTCTATAAGGCTCATTTGCCTTCTTTGGGTGAATGTCATGACAGTACAAGAACTACAACAGTACACTGTTTGTAGATTTATTAACACCTGTACTTGTTTCTTTTCTGTCATGCCATTTTCCTGAGAACTTACCCTGATGTTGTACTGCTGATTCTGAAAAGCTGTGATAGTTTAGTGCAGCGGTGCATCTTGTCCAATAAATAGGGATTCCCCCATCTCACTTTCTCTTCAATTCATCTGTCTTCAGATCTGGAACTGGATTCTGTGGTGTAGGTAGGGGAAAGGATAACAAGATCTAATGGGAAAGCAAGTAATAGGTAACTTGCATTCAACTGCTTGACTATGGTGAAGATTGTTAGATTCATTTGATAAACATGCTGGGCAAAATAAAGTGAATCTCGAACCCATTTGATGCAGATTGCTGTTTGAATGACTTTGTTAACACTGCATTGGTCTACAAATTGAAGGCAGAAGTACAGTACTGGTTTTACATTGTGCATGTCTCTTCCTGGAGTTGAGATTTTGTTACTAAAAAGTTATCATGGGACTGCTGAGCTCCACACAGAAGATTTTCAGTACCAGACTATATGGCTAAACTCATTCAGTGCACTGGTTAGGAGGGAACTTTTCCTATACTGTATCACAAGGGGAGCACAGCAGCTACGGACTGTGGAAGGCGGTTGGCTGTTGTTTCCTCTCAAACTGTCCCCACTTCAAATAGCCTGCATAATCTTCATGACAAGCACCCAGAATTGAAAATAGTGCTGCTGAATGCCAAATCAGTGAATGGAAAAGCGACATCTATCCTGGATGAAAGTGCTAACTTGGCCCAAAGTATAAGGATCTGGCTAGCTGGAATTGGGGGGAGTGGCTTAAACTCTCTCAGGTCTGTCTTCCTGGATTCTCAGTTCCACAACAGGAAATATCTGGGACTGTGAAGGCAGAGTTGCAGCGATCTGTTATAATTCCATCCCTGTCAACCTGGTGACGCGTACCATTGCATTTTGGATTTGAGTTTGTATAACTGAAGGTGACTTCCTGGGATAGAATAGGGTTTGGCATACTACTCATACTGTAACATAACAGTCTCCTTTCCTGAATTACCCAAGACGCTGGAGTCCCTGTAGCTTTAGTTCTGGGGGACTTTTCCATCCTTGATAAGATCACTTCATCAGGAGTAGCTCAGGACTTCATAATGATGATAGCTCTGTCTCAAGTGATACCTGTCATGTTGCAAGATACACTCTGAATACACTTTGAATACACAAAACTCTCTCTTTCTCTCTCTCTTTCTTTCTTTCTTTCTTTTTTAGCTACCACATGGAGCAATGGTGAAAAAAAATATTTTTGAGGCACCCTGTAGGGAGCCCAATGGGCAGGGACACCATCAGTCACCTAATCTCTTGCAGCTCCCATGGAGCTTAGCTGCGGGCTCCTATTTCCTGTTTCTTCATAGGAACTTAATGGCTCCTGACAGAGGCTTCATTCCTCATGTTTGAGAAACTGAAAACTTCCTCTGATAACTTTGATTTTGTTGGCAGCAGTTCCCAGAATTCTAGTTAGGGGATTTCTTGGCAAATTCTGGGGTCTGAAGTATGAATAATACAAAAATTCCATGTCTATTTTCAATGAATTATTTAGATCTAAATTTCAGTTGGCATATGTACTAATGTTTCTGTCTCCTTTGAATTTCCAGATAAAAAAATTGGAGTAAAAGCCAGAATTAGTGGTGCTTTAAATATTACTCTAAATATAGTGAAACAGAACTTGCAGAATCAAAGGCTAATACTACCTTGTCTCCAGGTGCTACGAGTATATTCAACTAACTGTAAGTACCATGATATTTTTCCCTTAACATGTTTCTACTTATGGACGTGTTTAATATACAGGATAAAAGTACAGTCTTGCTGTATTAATATTAGCAGTGAAAACTAATATATTTGGATACATTAAAAATATGCACACTGTCTATGTGTTCAGGAACATAACAAGTACAGCACACAACTTGCCTGTAGTTATAGGTGCAGAGGCTCTATCCCTGTCTCTTGTTCCAGTACCTGACTCATATACTTTTAGAAGTTCATTTCATATGCATCCTGTATGGTGTGACACCCTTGAGTTAGGTATTGTATCATTGGATGGCCAGACAATAGTATGGTGATCTTTCTACATTTGTTGGTGGAAGAAGGATGTTGTGAGCTTTATTCACAATTATATGTTGCATTATTCACAGCTTAATACTAATCTTGATTCTCATGGTTAACAATCTCAAGTTAGTATTAGCCATCATTGACCTAATGCTGAAGCAGTGTTTAATATTAGGTAAAGAGGAGGGGAGTTGATATCAGGAGAGGGAATGCAAATTTTGTAGCTTGTTTCCACGTTCTTAACAGAGATTACAAAAATATTAGCATTACCTCACCAATACCCTTAAAAGTTAAATGCTCTTGATTAGTGCCTGTATAACAAACAGTTCCTTTTGTATACAAGTAGCTTGCACTTAAGCCTTCTGTGTGTCTGTCATAAGGTTTCTGATGTAAGAGGAAGATATCTAACATACTGAAAGACTCCTCTCATCCGGGATATCAGTTCTTTAAACTATTACCATCAGGAAGGAGATTCAGGGTATTGAAAGCAAGGACAAGCAGATTCAAGAACAGTTTTTACCCAAGTGCAGTATTGAGTTTAAATGCGGGGCCATAGGTTTTTGGTGGAATTTTAATTGCTGAGAGAAAACGGGGTATCTACTGTATATTTGGATGGTGAAAGTTGTGTATATTTTAACTTTTTTTTGTAGTGTTGTCCAGTTTTACCTTGGGGAAGAGCACCTCATTTCGTTGCACCCACTTGTGAGCGCAATGACAAATAAATTTCTTATGTCTTATGTCTTATGTCTTAATATTTTAACTGTACAGTTATGTTGTAAGGGTAAGAGTAACTAGTGAACAAATGCAATCAAATAGATTGTTTCATTAATAGGCCTGCAATATAATAGCAACATAATATTTAAACAGCCTTTTTTGTCCAATTCAGGCCAGATCTGGCCCATGTGCCAGAGGTTTCCCATTGCTGTTGAATACACATTTAGTCCCCTGAGACTTCACTATGCAGTTTCCGTACAGTGATTGACCAAGATCAGTGTTTTGATTTTGGTATTTTTATCATGCTTCAATGAAATACAAATGGATAAGATGGTGTGTTGGTTTGATTTATGATATTTTAAATGCAGATATTCACATTGTTATCGGCACTTCAGTGTAAATATATGGTCTTTTATTTTCAGCTGTAAATGCTGTCTCTTTGGGTAAGAATGGAGTTGTGGAATTGATATTTAAGATAATTGGTCCGTTTAGCAAGAAGAATACAGGCCTTATGAAGTGAGTAGAATATTGAATATATTTTAAAGTATGCATATTTTCAGTATTGTGGCCATTATTTGTTTTAAACATAGTCCATATGGCATTTAAAGTAAGGAATGCTTATAATTTCTAAGGATAAATTAACATCATTTTATTAAATGACCTGATACTGAGAAAGATGTATTCAGTTTCTTATGGTTTTCATGAAATATTACAGAAATAAAAACCGAAGAGTCATGGCATCTTAAACACTGATGTATTAATTTCAACATGGTTTAGGTATCTGGCTGCAGATTGGGAGTTTGATTCCCCACTGTGCCTCCTTGACATGGGCTGGCCTTGATGATCCATAGGGTCCTTTCCAGCTCTGCAGTTCAATGATGATGATGATGATGTTAGAATCCACTTCCTTAGACTAGGCCAGCAATGCCACGGCGTGCTACGGCTGGCATGCAAAACCCTCTCTGTGGGCATGTGAGCCATAAGTTGCCAGATCGCTACTCCCCCCCGGCAGCCAAACCTGAGAAGGCGGCTGCAGCTGCAGTGCTGGCACCCTGACAGGTGGCAGGCCAGGATCTGGAGCAGCTGGTGCTGGTGGCAGATCCGGAGTGGGGTCTCAAGGCACCTCTATCCTCAGGATTCCCCCTTCAGCCGCCACTTTTGTGCCTGCTGCCTGCTGGGGTCCCTCCAGTTTGGGCACTTGGGCCCAGAAGGTTTGCCGTCACTGGATTAGACTTTCAAGAGCATGCAGTTATTCTATTAGTTTTGCAAGTCACAACTAAAGCAGCTAGGTTATTTTCTTTGTACCAAATAAAATATAAAAAATAAATAAATAATTAAGAAGAGAAATGCGTATGATAATAGTTTTTAAAGGATTACTTCTTTCTTGGATACACAAGTAACATAGAAATTGAGTACTTGAGCTGAAGGTTCACTATTTTTATAAAATGTGAATAACTTCCCTTAAAAGACTTTGCAACAAGGATGTTTGTAGCCATAGGAAATAGCCTTTCAAAATACACCAGTACTGTATCTGGATTTTGCATATACATTCTGCTGTACAGGGAACAGATTCTGTGGGCTACAGAACAAAAATGCTTTGAATGAATATTATTACTAACTTTTCAAAGGATTATCATATTGTTATAATTTAGGATTGCAGTGTTATGCTTAACTACTAGCAGGAATGTCACCTAAATTCCTTGTCTTTTTCAATCAATTTTTTTATATTCACAGGGTCGCTTTAGATACTCTTGCTGCATTGCTAAAATCAAGTAAGTATATAGTGCCATATTTTATTAAAATTATTTTAGAACCTCCAGAATTTGATAAATTATGCTGCTTGACAATTGCAGAGTGAAAACTGAAAATTAACATTGTGAATTATATTATACAATGTTCATTTTCAGTTTGAAAATGAATAAATCCTTTTATGTATTGCCTTTTATAATGGTGAGAATGGTGGGTGGTTTTAACAGGGAAATAGAACTAAAATGCAGAAACAGCATTGATCTTTTATCCACACTCTGGAATAATAACTGTTGCTCCTCAGTATTCACCATGGGCAAGATCCTGTTGCAGAGTTATACTGGCCACTATCATAACTCTGCAGCAGAATTTTGAACCATGTTCATTCTTTAGGTTGTTGTTGTTATTTTTATTTCAGATAACAATTTCTATCTAAACTTTTTCCAATGTAGCTAAATGTATATTGTTGTTGCACCTTCCTAGTTAACACATGCAATAACCCCTATGATGTAGGCTAGGAAGAAAGGGTATTTAACCTCTCCCAGAGCCACTCGGGTAATTGAATTCTGAGTACAGATTTGTATATGAACCTCCATGGTCAATTCTTGTGTCATACTATTTATGCAGATACTTTGTCTTGGCTTGTCAGTTTCTGGCATCTTTAACAGCCAATCCTTGTGCTGGTTTTTAAATGTTTTTCCTTCAAATGTAGTAAGAAAACAAGACAGTGGTGGTTTATCAGAGAGCCAGGATAAGTGTGGAATTGTTTTCATCCTAGCAGAAGCAAAATTGGTTATTAGAATTTTTCCTGCTTGACACTTTTTAGTTGTTCCAGAGTTTGTTGATGACTCTTATGTCTTCCCTCCCCCAAGAAACAAATGCAAGGAGAGCTGTAGACAGAGGCTATATCCAAATGCTCTTAACAATTTATGTTGATTGGCACCGTCATGATAGCCGGCATAGACACATGTTGATCCGCAAGGGAATATTGCAGTGTATTAAAAGTATTACAAACATCAAGTTGGGACGGAAAGCATTCCTTGATGTCAATGGGATGAAAATTCTATATAACACATCACAAGTAAGTTTTTATGAGTATAGATAAGTATATTGTACTATTAAGATGTCAGTAGAAACATACTTAATGGCTAAAATCTTTAAAAATGTGCAATTACTACTCTTCATTTTGTTTTGCAGGGAAATACATTAATTACATTCACTAATCCTCTATTTACTCACAGCATTTTTGCTGTACTACTCAGCCAAAAAGGTGCTCAGAAGAGCTTACAAATGATAAAAACTAGAAAGCCCCCCCCCACAAGGTTACACAACACAAAAGGAAGGAGGGAATAAGCAAGGTTAAGCACCAGATCTTACAGTTAAATTCTTAGTCCCACTGATTTATGTAATCACCTAAGAGAGATCTGGACCGCCCATTGTACAGCTGGTTCTACCTGGTTAAATTATCATTTGTGCAGATAGGTGCATGCTATGTTTGCGATGGCCAGCTGAAGGAAACAAAAGCTTGATAGCCCTTATGGACAGTTGTTGACAGTATGACCGTGACCTTTGAAATTACATACATCTTACATAATGTACATGATTTTCAGAAATATTCAGAGTGAACTATAAATAATTTTCCCCCTAGACCAGGGGTCTGCAAACTATGAGGACACATCCGGCCCACCTTGCCATTTTATCCAGCCCGTACCATTGAGCCTGTGCACACGGGTGGGTGGGGGATGGGCAGGTGGGGGGCAGACAGGCAGGCAGGGGGCATGTGGGCGCACATGTTCCTTTTCCTTCGGCCCTCAAAGATGTTGAAAATATCCAGTTTGGCGCTCACAGTCAGATGTTTGGAGATTCCTGCCCTAGACTGTGCCCCCTCTGAACTTCAGAGATGTACTACATCCCCCCTTTTTTTCTTCTCCAAATGACCAACAACAGCCTCCATGATAGTCATGTCTGGTTTTGAACAGCATCCCCACCAGTGCTTGCAACAAGTAGGAAGGAATGGCCTCAAATGACCCCATTACACATACATTTGGTAGCCAAAACTTTGAGAGCCTTCTTTGTTGCTGCTCCCAGACTTGGAACTTCCTCACACAGGAGTCCAGGTTGGCCCCATTCTTGCTGTCCTTCCACAAGCAGCTGAAGATCTTTCTCTTAGACAAGCTTTCCCTTAACGGCTGGCTACCTTAGTGGGGTTTTTTAATGCATGGTTGTGCCTAACTGCTTTTAATGCATTTTTGGTGTTGCTTTTGTTTACTATCTTTAGGTAGTACACTGGTTCTTAACCTTGGGTTACACAGGAGTTTTGGACTGCAACTCCCAGAAACCTTCACCACCAACTGTGCGGGCTGGGGTTTCTGGGAGTTGCAGTTCAAAAACATCTGAGTAACAAAGGTTAAGAACCACTGGTGTAGTTGATGTTTGACTCTTTTTTTTTATATTTGTGTACTTAAAGTTTTTAGCTTTAAAGATTTTCTTTTAATGATGTAAGCCACCTTGCGTCCTTCTAAAGAAAAAAGTTGGGGTAAATATATTTTAAATAAATAAAATAAGTGGGTGTCAGGGTGGAGCTGGGGGTGATGCAGGATATCCCCCTTGCTAGTTTACATTATCTGTTACAAGGTTTATTAAAAGAACAAGTACAAGTTTCTTTTAACCACGTCTATTAATGGGCTGTGGTAAACGGGTAAAATGTTATGCACCTTTGCTTAAAGTGTGGCTAAGGCTAGGATCAGAATTAGGGTCAAAACTGAAAGAGAGGACCTTTCAACAGTTTCTGTAGTGCACTGTCTCTTTTTCCTGGGACTGAACAGTATTTCACATACACAACAGGAAGCTAAAATGCTAAAATCAGTATCAGGAAGCATCTTTGGATTTGCCATTTACTTGCCTGGCTTCTGTGCCCATTTTCTGAATTTTGGGAGCACTTTTTACATGAATGTGTGTATATTCTTAATTATACAGTGGTGCCCCGCAAGATGATGATAATGTGTTCCATTGAAATCGCTGTTTAGCGAAATTATCGTCTTGCGAAAAGTGTTTCCCCATTGGAATGCATTGAAACCCGTTTAATCCATTCCAATGGGGGAAATAGTCATCGCCCAGTGAAGTTCGCCCATATGGAAGCCATTTTAAATTGCTGTCTTGCGAAAGAAAACACCCTAGAGAAGCCATTTTGCAGAGCCGCCGATCAGCTGTTGAATCGCCCTCTTGCTAAGTATCGGTCCCAAACACCCTAGGGAAGCCATTTGCAGAGCTGCCGATCAGCTGTTAAATCGACCTCTTACTAAGCATCGGTCCCGAAAAAAAATGTCTGGGGAAGCACAGACCAAAACGTCCAGCGAAATTCCCCCATAGGAATCACTGTTTTGCAAAGTGCAATGGCAGTCACAAAACCTTGTCATTATGCGGATTCGTCATTATGCGAGGTCGTTGTCTTGCGAGATACTACTGAATGTACTCTCTCTAGCTATGTGGAAGCAGTTAGTGTTCATCTATAGCCAAGAGTAGTGTTCATCTATAGCCAACAGTATGTAACAAGAGAGTGCCCAGCTGGAGTAATGCAGAACTTCTTGAAATTATATTTGATTTGAATTACATTAAATTTGGGTGCTTAGAAATTTGATGTTTAGTCATATGCTTTCAAACACTGACTGTTCATTTCTAGGATTACATTTTGTTTACTTTCTTAGATTCCAGGACATATTGGAACTAAAAGCAATAAATACCCAGAATGGTAACCCAGTTTATTTTTAGGTCTTCAGAGGTCCTGTTTAGTCATTGTTTTACCCCAGCCACAAATCTTATCTACTAATATGGTGGCAAGATCAGTGGGTAAGCTGGAAGTTGAGTCATGGCGACTGGACTTCTTTCTTATTAGGCTGAAATGTTTCGCTACTCATCCAAGCAGCTTCTTCAGTCTCATTCAGCTCAGCTTGGATGAGTAACAAAACATTTCAACCTAACAAGAAAGAAATCCAGTTGCCACGACTCAAATTCCAGATAGCCTCACCTGGATGAATGAGAATCTTCACAGATACCAGTAGATAAGCCACAACATGAGATTGTTTGACCTCAATCTAATGTTTATAGTGAGGAATTAAATCTCTCGAGAACTGCAGTCAGGAAGTAGTTCTGCTCTCCAGCTAGGAGGACCAGTGGCCGTATTGTAATTTATATTGGGAGCCTATTCTCATCAATAGCGTTTATGAATGTGTGAAGAAGTTTGCTACCTCCCTTAGGCGGTCCCTCATTTTCGGCAGGAAATAATAACGGCTTAGTCTTGATAACTTTAGAACTTTAAACTTTATTATCTCCAACATCCACCAGCACTTCGCTTAAAGGCAACGTCGGTTCCAACTGTGGCAACAGGACATTATTAACATTAATAAATTTTTTGGTGTAGTCCCATGGGCTTAGTGGTGTAGCACCCCTTGTCACTCCTTGGGCTCCGATCACGGGGGCTGGGACACTCCTCATCGCACAGATCATCCCACAACATGAGTGCCTCACCCTCCCCCTCTCGTCCGGTCTTTCAGGAAAGGGTGCTGTCAAATTCTCTTGCTCCTGACGCAACTCAGCCTCTTGCGGAGCCACGATGACAGTCCATTCATGGGCTACCATACGTTTTGGCTTCTCTTCCTCAGCTGTGTGATTAGGGAGTAGTCCGCCAACTTTCAAATTTGGGAAATCCCTCAAAAGCCCTTGTTGTTGGACCCTCTCAAACGCCTTATGTCTTTCCTCCTTCCTCTTCCTCTCATATTCCTCCACCACTGTGCTAAACCACACCACCCCCTCTTCACTTTTACACTCCTCCCACACCGACACCTCTTGCTCCTCCCACTCTTCTTCAGCTAGACATATCTCCAACTTTCCTGCCTTTTCCTCAACTGTCAAAAACCCTTCTTTTCCATCACCACTCTCAACCACATCCTGATGTTTCCCTTCTTTTCCTTTTGCCTCCATTTTGTCTTTCGCGGACGGCTCACTCTTTTTCTCTGCACCTTCACATAATGTTTTTTTTAATTGTTAATCATGTATTGCTACAGTATTCATGTTTCTTCAGATATGCACCAATCTGGTGGGCTCCCAGAACAAAATTAATCTATTCAGGAGCTCAAAATAGACTTAATCTGAATGACTGAAGAAGGAGAGTGTGCTAACCCCTTTCCCCCTCCATCATCACTCTCTGTGCATGAACAGCAACTCTATTTTATGTGCAGAGGCTTTCAGTGCAATTGAGCATTAACTTCTCTCTCTCTCTCTCTCTCTCTCACACACACACACACACTCACACTCACACACACACACACACACACACACACTCTGCTAGGTTTTCCACTGCAGAAACTGTGCATGAATTTTTCCACTCTAAAATATGGCAGCAATTTTTGTTGATATATTCAAGCAGCCTTCTAGAAGAAGATGCCTATATTGGGACAATATTTCAGCTTGTCTGCTACTATAAATAAATGTGTCAAATGGACCTTTATCAGATTATATAAGTCCTTAAAAGTTCAGACCTACTAACTACCACAGTAAAGGCATAGTTCATAAATAGTAAAATATTTAAGGTGCAGTACTGTATTTGATCATGATTTATTTGTTGTAATAGGAGTGCCTTGCAGTAAGAACTCTTGATCCACTTGTCAACACTTCCAGTCTGATAATGAGAAAATGCTATCCTAAAAATCGTCTTCCGCTACCAACCATTAAAAGTGTTTTCCATTTTCAACTACCCATTATCCCTGTTAATGGACCAGTGTATCAGCTGTATAGTTTACCTCCTGAAGGTATGATTAATTTTGAAATGTAGTAGTCTTGCCTGTAGCTGTTGTCATATGAGAGTACTGAAGGAAAGTGTATAGATATAGAAGGCTAAAATTGTCCACGCCTTTTTTATTTGTAATCCTAAAATATTGAAATGTTACACATTTCAATACATATTCTCATTTAAGGCTATCTTCCATTTTGTAAAGGGAGGAATAGCAAATATTATGTTTCATGAGAACATAGATAATTGAAATATTTGCCTTTGGAAAAGAAGAGATTAAAATTTGAGTCTCCAGTTTTACTTTTGATCTGTTAAGTGAAAGAGTTCACACTATAATGTAGTGAGATGAAAACAAATTTCACATTAATTTAGCTTGTTCCAGTGGTCTGTGTGCAATGGTTGTGCTAGTAGAAGCAGGCTTGCACAAGCAATGTTTGTTTTTCTTTCCTCCATGGTAGTTCCATGTACTCTCCAGAAGCTGTCTCTGGAGGCTGGGAGTGTTCTGAACTGTGGGAGGTATTTTGACCAAGACAGCAATGAAAGGAGGGAATCACTGAAAATCAAGCAGAAAGCTAAGAAACCTGACTTCTATTTGTGTAATAATACAACCTAATCCATTCATTACCTTTTGAAGTCCTTTGAAAACCCTTCATGAAGTTGACTGATGTAACAAACAATCTATGCTACTGACTCTAAATTTAGAAGGAGAACAATAAATAAATAGTCCACAGTAGCATTGTGGAAACTGCATGTGTGGCTCATCCCTTCTTGCCAGTATCTATTAGAATGGCTTGAGATATTTGGCAGTTGATAGTTTTCGCAAATGGCTGTGAAAATATTAAAGACTTTTACAAGTGTCAAATCAGCAGTAAAATATGGTTAAATTAGCAAATTGTGTGGATCATTTTATAAATTCTATTAATTTTGGCTTGGATTTAGAGAAGCATCTATGGAAAGAGATGAATTGAAGATAATGTATCTCCTGACCCCAATAGTTATATAAGGCCCAAAAGACACTCCTCCCGCTGGCTGGAGGATATTATTGAAAAGGTTAATGCGAAGGGCTGAGTGAGTAGACCTTTGGTCTAGATGGGTGGGGTATAAATCAAATCAAATAAATAAAATAAGAAGTGACACTTGCCAAAATTTGGACAGAAATGTCTTCTGTGAAATGGAGCTTCCATTTATGGAATTTGACTCCACATGATGTTCAACATCATTCTCTTACACTCCAGACCTCCAACAAAGCTCACTCTATTTGTCTTTGTTGGAAGGCTGTCTTTGTACATACAGGCATGTTATAAATTACTGGAGTGCCACTAGTTGATTTTGTCATCTTTCTGTGAAAAGCGTGGTATAAATTGTTTTTGTTAACAGTCAAAAAATCTGTGTACTTTAATACGCAGGTCATGGTCTCATTAAGTTTTAATTTAATGTAGTATTAGATTTCAGCTAGTGAGTGAAAAGTTTCACATGCATCATTTCTTTTCTGGGATGTACATATTGTAGAAAACGTACATCTGCCCTACTTATAGAGAATTTTATATCACAGTGGATGACGTAGTAGATGAAAGTGATGACAATGATGACACCGAGACAGAATCTGAGATTGAAAATGACAATGAAGATTACATAGATCAACATTTTAAGGTTGGTGATAGAATTGAAGAACTAATACCAGTGCTCTTTTTCTGAAAATATTTGTACTGAAAATTTACTTGTCCATGTATCATGTTCCAAAACCATAAACATTCTAATTCTTAGCTACAGAGGATTTGTTAAAACAGTACCGGGAAAACTAATCTAGATTTGTAGAAAAGAAGTACAAATCTGTGTTTTGAGTGTAATGTTTCACAAACTTGCTGAACTCTAGCAAACAATCCGAAACTGCTCAATTTCTGTTCTTATTAACTGAGTACCATCCATCTCTTAGCAAGCTCGGTCACCCCAAGATCCTGCAGTTGGGAGCAGAAATAAGCTAGAATTCCTCTTTATGCTACCTATGTATTTTGATTTCATGTCATATGAAGATCACAAAAATAAGTGCTTTGACTGAAACAAGACAGGTTTGTAAAATTCGCTTGCTTACTAATCACCGGTATTTTGATACCTAGCAAAGAACCAATCTGAATCCTCATTTATTCCACCTCTGAACCATGAGGAAGAAGAAAAGAAAGTGGAGAGTGCTCTATCTCTCATGGACTTTTTTTCTTTTGTGGGATAGAATTATAAAATGTGACTTAGCATTTTGTGCAAATGCAGTCAGTGTGCACTATTAATGCAGTAAAAGCGTTTGTTTTGTTTCTTCTTGAGTTTACAAGAGTTTATTTGCAAATGTCTGTGTATAAAATACTATTATGTATCATGAGGCTTTCAATAATGTAGATTGATTTCTCCTCTCCTTAGAATGATGATATAGAGACTGATATCAACAAACTGAAACCAAAGCAAGAATTAGGACGATCAGTAGAAGATCTGAAGATATATGAATGCTTTTTCCCAGAACTTACAGAGGATTTTCAGGTATAGATATTGGTGTCTTATTAAGAAATGTGTATTTTATGAGAAGTGCAGGCAAGATAAAGCACAGTTTATGGGGCTATTAATTCAAATGAAATATATTATACATTCAAACTTGCAAGGTTGCAACTTGATAAGAGAGTAATAGTATGAAGCTATGAAGATTCGACAGTGCAACTTAATAAATGTATTTAACATAAAATATATATGCATAATGTCAAGTAGCGATCTTAAGCTATCAGAATTTCTCTTTGAGACTTTCCTGGAATGCCCCCTCCTCTTTCTCCATAGCAATGCCCATTGATTGTCTTCCCTTCTGCTTTCAGGCCTGTACCTATCTTCCCATACTTAAAGAAAAACACTCAATTAGACCACCTCCTTTTCCTCTTGCTGCTGTCCCTTCATCTTTACTGCAAGACTCCTTGCGTGAGTGGCCTTCAGTTAATGGAAACCACTGTAACCTAAGATTTTGCCACCTAATGGTCTCTTCACAGCTGTCTTCTTTGAAATTTCTGCTGCTTCTGTTCATTTTGTCTCCGTTGGTTGCTGTGATACTCTCTCTTCTTGGTTCCCCTTTCTATCTGCTTTTCGGGTGATTTCCCCCCCCCTTTTTTTTATTTGGACTTTTTCTCCCTTTCCCCTCCCATTACACTTTTTTTGTTCTTACAGCTTCAGGCAGCATCATTATACTTCTGACTATCTCTCTTTTTCCTCTCTTTCATTTCTTCCTTTTTCCCTAGTTTCATGAAAAAAATCTAAATGAGTTTCTACAGCTAAAGTTCTAAAATTGATCTTATAGCCCTTAGTATCCACAGTATCTCTACCTTACTTCTTGCTCCATTCTGTAGTCTTTCCTTGTTTCTTTTTTTTTCTTGAATGCATGCTTTTTCCAAAACTACTTTCTTCTTTTCAGAATTGCTAAGATGAAGTTGTACCAATTGGTAAAATTTTCTTTTATCATCTTACATGTTCTTAATGCCAAGAAATAAAAGATTTTAATAGATATTCCTTTAGGTGATAGATTTTTTGTTTTGTTTTGTTTTTGTGGTCCGCCCACCTTGCTGAATTTAGGCATATATGAGTCTTCCCTGTGCCTGAATGGGAGGCTACCTAGGATCCCAGTGAGTGCTATCTTCGGTTTCACAGTGAAAGAAACAAGGGATTATAATTACATCCTTTGTTTCTTTCTCTTCCATAGTGGGAAAAGGGTGGGATAAAGCTGAACTGAGTAAAAAAAATACTCTGAATATAAAACCTCATTAATAACAAAACAGTCAAGATGTTGGAGCACGATTACTATACATTTTTCATTTAGAAAAATGAACTATGGAAGGAAAGATCATATAATTATACATTTCTCAATACAGTGCAATTCATACATTAATGAAATTCATAAAATTAAAACTTATTGTTATCCAGTAAATTTTATTGTGGTAACTTCTGCACAGAAAAAAATACTTATTCTGTGTGGTTATGGCTTTTTAAAAGGATTAGAAAAATTCATGGTCGTGTATTATAATTATTAACTATAGTAACTAGAAGGAACCTCCATATATGTCTGAGTAGTGGTTGTTTGCCTTTTGCTAAGGGCAAAGAAGGGTTTCATCATGATTCTGCATAAAAGTGTCCACATTACTTCCATAATGTCCACATTATCTTGGTTGAAACCTTGATACAGCAGAGCTGTTCTTATGATACATCTCTATGTCAATTTCTGCATCAGTGTGTAAGGTCTTCACTTCTGAGTACATTTGTGTCCTTGTTTTTTCAGACACTGCTTGTCTGCAGACAAGCTCACTTGCAGTTGACTCATCTTCCTCCATATTTTACTTAGCTTCTAGGTATATTGCTCCTTCTATCCAGAAAAGCTTTTTCCTTCTGTTTTCTTAAACATACCCCTACCACATCATATTTAATCCCTTAGGCATGACCTATCTTGTTTTGTTGTTATTTATATAATGTGGAATTCAGATATCTAAGTATTTCTAGCAACAATCCCTGCTTTTTTCCTTCCCTTTTTAAAATGGTAAGGAATGTGATTTAGTTTCCAAGGAACCAAAGCCTTTTTCAACCAACATAAGACCAGGAAGGCCTATTGTTGTTCCTACTGCTGGCGAAGAGCAGTCTCTGGCAAACCATGCAATTGAAATGCCTGTGAAGGAGAGTCATTCTCTACAAACCGAGGACTGCAATAAAAGACCAATTTTCTTGGGTCTCCTAATGGATGATGACAACATAGACAATAGCCTGCAGAACCAAGGTGATCAAAGGAATGTTTCATCATGCCAGTGCCTAAACCATGAAATAGTTAAAGATTTTGACAGAATTTCTTTGCAAAATACTTCCAAAAATGAACGCTCTTATACTACAAGGGCCATGAACAAAAAAGAGTGTAAAACTAGCCTTAGTGAAATTTCCTATAATAAGCCTCTTCAACAAGTGTCATCTTGTGGAAGTGTTTTATTTGAAGGAAGACCTGTGCATTTGGGAAAGCTATGCTGTTCTGGACCTGATCCTGAAGACGAGGAAGTTTCCTGCTCATATTCTGTGGGAGAGCAAGTGATGCTTGAGGTGCCTGATACAATACAACTTCATGATCCAGAACTTTATATTGAAATAGTTAAAAATACAAAGTCTGTTCCTGAATATTCAGAAGTGGCTTATCCAGACTATTTTGGACACATTCCACCTCCATTTAAAGAGCCTATTCTTGAAAGGCCTTATGGTGTGCAGAGGTGAGTTTGTCATTTTTTCTAGCATTTTCAGTAATCTGTAGTTGAAGTTTACTATGTGTTTGTGTCTGAAATATTCACAATAAAATTACATTTTTTTAAAAAACCTCATTAGTCTGGATCAAAAGAGTTCATTCATGAACAGTAGGAACTTGCATCCAGTGAAAATTCTATGGATGGAAAGGAAGAGGGAATGAAACAATTGTTCTTTCTATCCAGCATGTTGTTTGAGAGCATTCCCCCAGCACTGTTAAGCAGATCCTGGAGACGTTGCAGAGAGCAAAACGAACCAAGACTAGAGAATGCCACATTCCATGATTGGAAATCCCATTGTAGAAATCTGAATTAAACTTGATTCTGCTAATAACGAAGAATAATTTTAGTTATTCTTATTAAGCTATTATGGGAGAATCTTTTGAGAAGGTACAATTCTGTTTTCTCTACAGGTTTTTTTTTTTCATTTAATGAAATAAAACTTTTTAACAATGAAGCCCAATGAGAACTTGAAGTAGAATATTTTTAAATAGCAATTCAGTTATATGATATGACAAAATTGCAGTTCTTGCAATGGGAAAGATACATACCGGATTTCCCATACCAAGACTGACCTTGGTGGTCGCCAGTTCAGATTTCTTTGGAACTCCATGAATATTCTGGAGGGACTTAAGCAATCTGTTAAAATCAGTTCTACCATTGTTTGTGTGAGGTTATCATAATCTTAATGAGATGTTGTGCAGATCACCATATATAAAATGCTCTGTAAAGTGCTAAGAACTGTTGTTGTTGTCATTGTTACTATCAGAGTTGTCATCGTCGTCATTATCAGAATATAGAAGTCTTAGAATTCTTAAACTTTAATCTCAAACTTTATTCCTTTTCTTCCACAAGGAAGAAGAGAATGGCTGGCAGTCACATGCGAACTCTGATGTATGTGAAAGAAATATTGGATATTTCTCCTTCATAACATCGGGGTTTCTTGAACTCCTTTTTGGGCATAGTTGTCAGTGAATGGGTGTGTGCAGTTTCCTTGAACCTTATATTTCAAACTGATAGGGCAGGAAATCCTACCACTGCCAAATGATTTGTTTTTTTTTCTCTTTTCTTTCTCTAAATCTCTTTTTCGTAGTATCAAAGATGCATGGAATTTACTTTAGTATGCAGTGTGACACCAAAGCTTATGCTCTGGTAGTACAGAGGAATACATTCCAGGGTACTATTGGTGCTGTGCAAATACATAGTAGTACCTGGTACTGACATGTTGATAAGTTGATCTTGACACAACGTGCTGTTGGAACCATGAGTGCCAGCTTTGTTTTGTTAATAGCATATGAAGGGCAAATGTCAATGTGATAAGTTAAACTTCTTTGTACCTTTTTTGCGGTGGGTGGGTGGGGATTGGGAGGCCATGCTTAAAATGAGAATTTCGTTGCAAAATTATAATGTGAAGCTGAACTCTTCTCACATTATTAGTGAAATAAAAATGTTTGCACTATAGTAAGGTGCAAAGGCCCTGGCCTTGCTATATGTTATGTTAGTAGGAGGGCTAGTCTTCCATGCATCAGAGATATTTTTGTGCCTGATTCTTCTTGGAAACTTGACTCTTTTGTGTAACTCTGGTGACAACTAGGAGTACTGGCTCATATTTAGAATCTTAGGTTAATGGCTGAATTGCTGATAAACATAGAAATGGTTACAGTGTACTGTTTGCCTTACATTGCATACCATTGCTCTTATTTGAGTAGACAGATCATGCTTCATCATGAATAAGCACTGGCCATGAGCATGTACTTCCCTTGTGGCTGTCCTTGGTATGCCCTTTGTGCTGCCAATCAAGTCACAGCAGCTTGATTGTGTTTTGGCCTAACTGCTGAATCCCATGTCTGAGGCCAAACTAAACACTGGACTATATTTTAGACACAGAGAATGGAAAATGAAATTTGTTAGCATTTGTTTGCTTGTTTTACTTTTTTTCCTTTGCCAAATTCAGCTCTGAGTTTGATTACTGTTATTTGTTAGTTGCTTAGAGATATGCATGTGGTTGAAAAAGGAATCCTATGATACTTTCAAGGCTAGCTACCCTGTTTCCCCAAAAATAAGACCTAACCTGAAAATAAACCCTAGTATGATTTTTAAGGATGGTCGTAATATAAGCCCTACCCCAAAAATAAGCCCCAGTTAAGTGAAATCCCACCCTCCACCATTGTGCAGCAACCAGAAGAAGATGATATGACTGCATTTGAATAAAATGTAGATAGTTGTCCATGAAAAAAATAAAACGTCCTCTGAAAATAAACCCTAATGCGTTTTTGGAGCAAAATTAATATAAGACTGTCTCATTTTCAGGGAAACACAATATTTTAGAGCACAGTCCATTTCATACTTTGGAGAAGTTTTTTAAATTATTTCTTTGTAGCAGAAAGGATTTACCATAAACATGGAAAATTATTACAGATCCTATCTGTTGGTGTCCATCCACCAGCAGAGCAGATATAACTGACAGAATAGAATCTCTCCACACACACACATGTGCACACAAAGAGAAAGTGTCCTGCTGCTCTTACTCCTCTTCTTGTATCTGCTCTGAAGCAGTGTTGTGGACTGTGTGGGATGGAGGAAATAAAGGACTCCTGGTGTAACATTGGATGGAGCCCAATGTCACACAATAAATAAGGCAACATTATTTAAAAATAATGGCAAATACCAATCATGTTGTAAAAATATATGGTGCTTGTACTAGCAGAGTACAGTTAGTGCTGAAGTTATGGTTATTAAATGAGAATAACTACTGCAGAAACGTAATTGTGTAAGAATAGAAAACATGTTGGTTATTTCAGAAAATCCATTCAAAGATGGTACAGGATGAAAGAACCTCAGAGTTTATTATTGATGCCCATAATATTGACTTCTATGCATGGCTGCCTATTGATAGCCATTACCTCTCACTAAAAAAAGAGAACAACCACCTTGATTTGGGAAAAAAGGAGGCATTATATATCAATAGATGGGTAGTTAGGAAACACAACAGGCACAACCTATACATTTACCTATCTGTTTTGCGTGGTGGCACTGTGGGCTAAACCACAGAAGCCTGTGCTGCAGGGTCAGAAGACCAGCTGTCGTAAGATTGAATCCACGTAACGGAGTGAGCTCCCGTCGCTTTGTCCCAGCTCCTCGCCAACCTAGCAATTTGAAAGCATGCAAATGCAAGTAGATAAATAGGTACCATCTCGGTGGGAAGGTAAAACGTTGTTCCCTAGTCACAGTGGCCACGTGACAACGGAAAACTGCCTTTGGACAGGCACTGGCTCTATGGCTTGAAAAGCGGGATGAGCACCGCCACCTAAAGTCGGACACGACTCGACTGAAAATGTCAAGGGGAACCTTTACCTTTACCTTTGCTTTCCATGAACTGATGCATTGTTTCCAAAGTAGGTTTACAAATGATTGATTGTGATGCTCTGTGGCAGTGGTTATTAAACAACAGTGATATCTAACATTTAACAAGACTTTTCTTGGACATTGAAGATTTACCTCATGTTAACATTAAAAGCTGCCTTTTTGTACTTTCAACAATGCAAAAAAAAAAAAAAAAAGCAAAAGCATGCTGCTTATATACCACCCCATTGAGCTTCAAGCACTCTCTGGGCGGTCTACAAGTTAATTATGCAGGCTACACATTGCCCCCCCCCCAGCAAGCTGGGTACTCATTTTACCCACCTCAGAAGGATAGAAGGCTGTCATCCTTCAGCCGCTACCTGGGATTGAACCCAGGTTCAAATTTTCAACAGTACTGTTTCACATATGATTCTTCGACATGTGTTTGCAGCTTTTGAGCCATTTTCATCAAGCCCTGGAATTAATCTCCTGTATTTGTATCAAGCTTTCTTTCTGTTCATCTCCTATTTCCTGTTTTGTTTTTATATGTACTGTGCACACTCTTCTTAACGTAGGTCTTGAATAGTTATGAGAATATATTTGAACTGTATAACAATTCTTTGAGCTGGAGATAGCCATTTGACTTAATCTATGAGAAATTGAACCTAATTCAAGGAAGACTTGTACTTTCAGAAATAAAATGTTTGTACATTTTGTTGACATTTAGCTCATGGCATTTCTCTTCTTTATTTATAACCTTGTAATGTTTTAATTGGGGTTTCCAGAGGTGAGAAGCTTGCACACTAACCCAATCACTGCACAATACAGTCTCTGAGACTTTTAAACTTATCTTTACAACTCTAATTGCATGAATCACTAATGAAATATAATTGTTCTCAGATCTTAACCGGGTTTAGCTACTAATACTAACAGAAAATAATAATCACTTGCCAATACAAGCTAGGCATATTGAAGGAAAATAATTATTCTAATAAGGAAAATAATAATGGGTTCTCCGTTCCCATATTAACTGCCTTTTCTCTATGTGGGAAGTACCTGGTTCCACAAATATTTAGCAGGATTTTATGTTAAAGCTGAAATCTCACTTGAACATTAGAATCTTCATTCTTTCCTAATGGTGTAATTCTAATACATAAAATTACCTCTTCTTAGCTAACAGTTGAGAAACGTGGTATGAGAACTTTCTTTATTTTTATAGGACAAAAATTAACCAAGACATTGAAAGGCTGATTCATCCTAATGATATAATAGACAGAGTTGTTTATGACCTTGAGAATATCAGGTAGGTTCATAGTATTCCCTTCATTTTCTTATGTCCTAATTCCTCTTCAGTTTTAAATTATTTTGTATAAAGAGCTAGTCATTTTGAAAGTACTGAATAGGTGAAGTGTAACACCCAGTTGTTCTTTTCAACAAGAACCCTAGGAATTCCAGATAGGGAAGGTTAAAGATGAAGCAATCCATATCTACTTCTATTCTAATCTATTCTTATTGTGAATATTCTAAAGAAAATTACATTTTCTTGCATATAAACCAATAGTAAATTACACAGCTTTTGATGGTTTCAGGTGGATGCAACTTCATCACATTGCATACTAGTTGCATGCAACCCAAAGTCAGCTTTAATCAGTAGTTATTTGCTACTGCTGCTGTTATCCTTGTTGCTCATGCAGAACTGTGCAACAAGATTTCATCCATTAAATTGTATTGAGGAAAGCAGTAAGGAATCTGAAATATCTGGTAGTGGAACTCCTACTAATTAAAATCCTAACAACAATGACTATAAGTGACATTTGTAACTATTTTTAGAGTGAATTTTCCACGTTGTTCCCATTATCCCTTTAATCTATGTACTCAGTAATATTTGATGTAAATTAGAATTAAATTGCTTTTAGATGTAAATTTGCTTTTCTTGCCATTTTATTTTAAAGTTATCCAGTGCCAGATGAAGGAGATGTCTTGAAGTTCAATTCCAAGTTTGAATCCGGAAATCTACGGAAAGTTATTCAGATTAGAAAGTAAGATTTTACCTTTCTTTTACTTTAATTATCGTACTACAGTTGCTCTTAATTTTAAAAGTTACTTCTTTCTGATCATTTTTAGAAATGAGTATGATCTTATTCTGAACTCTGACATAAACAGCAATCATTATCACCAGTGGTTTTACTTTGAAGTCAGTGGAATGCGGACAGGCATTGCTTACAGATTTAATATAATCAACTGCGAGAAGACAAACAGTCAATTTAATTATGGTAAGACCTGTTTTTCTTTTTCTGTTAAAATGATATATTTGAGAAGTATAATTACTTATGAAGTGGTCAAAATCCTTTAAAGTACTTTTTTACTAATCAAAAGGGAAATTGTTGTTGAAAGTTTTTAGATGCTACTACATAAAATGGGTCCTAGATAAAATCAAACCTGAATAATCTCTGGAGGCAAAAATGTTGAAACTGAGGATTCCCTTTGGGCATGTTCTGAGAAGGCAGGATTCTCTGGAAAATATAATAATGCTGGGAAAGATGGAAGGCAGCAGGAAAAGGTGAAGGCCCAATACAAATGGAGTCTGCAGTAGCTGACCCGGTTTGTTTTGACAGGACATTTTGGAGATGGCTCATTCATAGGGTCACTGTAACCTAGAAGCCACTTGATGGCACATAATGACAGCAGCAGCAACAGCATAGAAAGTATGCTAAGAGATCCCCCATCCATACTGACCTTGTGGCCCTTCTGAAGTCTAGGTTTCTCTACCTGTTTTTAAACGGAATCTGTTTATAATTGCTACCATTAAGAGCCCCTATCCAGTCAGCAAGAAACAGGCGGAATAAAGGAGTTAAATGTGGCATGTTTAATACTCTTGTCACTCTAGTCCGTTCTTTTTTGTTTGAAAAATAGGAGGTTCTTCATCGTGGCCTCTGTGAATGCACACAGTGGGTATTGTCCGTGCCTTCGCTGACGATCTCGGAAGATTCTAGAGCTAAAAGTAACATGATCTCCCATGAGGCAATGTTCCTCCCACTCACCTCTCCCGTCAGTTCCTTTCCCCCCCGCTGAAAGGTTCTACAGAAGAGAGAGAGTGATTATTAAGCCTTTTGTGCCGCTAAATACCTGCTAAGGACCCATTACCAACTTCAATTATCAATCCACAATTTCTTTCGTTTGATCTCCCATGCATGTTTCATGTCAGATTGTCATTTTTTAGCTTGTCAAACCGCCTTCCCCTTCTCCCTGGACTTTCAACCTCCCCCCCCCCCATATTTCCCGCTACTAAGCCTAAGAAAGCTAAATCGGTTCATTTGGATCCACCAGGAGAGCATCCACCCTCTCCCATATTGAAAGAATCTTCTATGGAAGTTGCTGCATCTATAGTGGAAAGGGATGAGGTGCTTATTCCATCAGCACAAGCTCCAGCCCTGCCTGGTAGCTTCTCTCCCTCCACTGGCCATGTTGAGACTGAGCTTCCATCCAGTCTGGCCACTGCCTATTCGAACACGATTTCAGGGTGGGCTTTCAACACTGAGCCATCTGAACCTGAGATTCCTCCTCGATCTCCAAAGAAACATAAGGAGAAGAGGAAGCATGTGTAACCACCGGCTCCAATGCCTCAAATGTTATCAGTTCCCATTTTTTCTAGCCTAACAACACCTTGCCTTCCAACAGCTTGGCATGAACAATTTCTTCCCTTTTGCTAATCAATTCCAGATGGAAGCATACCAAGGATTTTTACAAACTCCAGCAAAAAAATTCCATGACGAATCTTTGCAACTCTGTCCTCAGATTCCACCACCGACAATGACATCCAAACCTATTGAACCACTCTCGACATCTACATCCCTTTCAATGTTGAAAAAACAACACTCACACTCTTCGTCTGCTCTACCATCTAAGCAACCTAAGCATTCTTCGAAGGATCACCATGTTACATCAACTACATCAACTACGACATCAAGAACTGCACCATCTAGAGCGTCTCAGGCTACTTCCCACTCGGATGATGATTCCTCATCTGCTCCACCACCCTCAGATCATGACACCGACGAAGAGTTGTTGCCAGAGTATGCTCCGAATATCCCTACACCCGGTTCTGACCCTATTGATACAAGACCATCCTCTCCGTCAAAGGACTTCACTTCATACTCCAATCTGGTTTTCCGTATGGCCACTGCACTCAAGCTTAAGGTTGAGGAACCGCCTTCCCTTGAGGCAGATATCACCTTCGATGATATCCATACTGAAAAGTCACAGCCTCTCAGCCTGGCATACATCCCTGTCATGGAGCAAATAATCAAAGATGCCTGGGACACTCCTCCTACAAACTTAAGAATGTCTAGACGCACTGACAACATGTACAGAACCCATGATCCTGACATGGAATTCCTGGCAAAACATCCAATTCTTAATTCTATCATAGTCGAATCCAACTTACTAAAGTCCAGAGGTAAACCATCGATTTCACCAACTAATAAAGAAGGACGAAAACTCGACATCATAGCCAGAAGAATTTATTCCCTTCAGTCTTTCCTACTCAGAGCAGCTAACCACCAAGCAGCAATGGGCGCCTACCAATGGCACCTCTGGGCGAAAATCCTACCCATTCTTGAGCCTGTCCCTGAATCCATCAGGACAGACCTCATGAACGCCCATGCTGAAGCAACCTCCCTGGCAAGGCAACAGAAAATAGCTGCCAGACATGCTTCCGAAGCTGCTTCTAAACCCTTGGCATCTTCCATAGCCATCCACAGATACGCATGCTCAGGTCTACATCCCTTACTGACGACGCCAAGCATAGAATAGAAGAACTTCTATTTGATGATATTGGTCTTTTTCATTAAAAACAAAAACAAAAAAACAGACGACACCATGGAAAGTGTTCACAAGATGTGCAAAACAGCTAAGACTTACATGAACCCATCTTCCTTTCATCCCTACAAACCAAATTACAGATCCTCTCAATACTACCAGAAACCCTTCCAGCCTTTCCAGAGATACCGGGCACACTGACCCTTTGGTCAACAGCAATCTGACAGACCTTTCTCAACCCCAGGACTGTCGACCACAACAGCCCGTGCTCGGAACCAGCGACAACACCGCCAACCTCCAGCAAGGGTGCAAGGGAAGGGTAAGGGCTATTGATGATATTGATACCCCTATCCAGGCAAATCTAAATCTAGATCAATCCTTTTCCCCCAAGATTGAGGCCTTTTCTCCCATTCTGGGAACACATCACAAATGACAAGTGGGTTATCCCCCTTCTTTCGCAGGGAGACTGCTTCGTCTTGATTGACCTCAAGGATGCGTACTTTCATATATCCATCCATCCATCCCACCACAAGTACCTCCGCTTCCACCAACAATTCGGCTTACCAGTTCTGCTCCCTCCCATTTGAACTCTCTACAGCTCCACAGACTTTTACAAAGTGCATGGTTCCGATTGCCGCTTTCCTTTGTCTTCAGGGTATCCACATTTACCCTTACATCGACAATTGGCTCATTATAGCACACTCTCGTCTCGACGCCATGAGAGCTACCCGCATTACCCTGCTTACACTGCAAAACCTGGATCTTCAAGTCAATCATGCCAAATCTCCCTCGGGATGGGGTGCACATTGCCTGCAATACAAAATTCACGGACTCTGGACGAGATAGGAATCGATGCTACACATAAACCATCTGGAACTCATAGCAATCATAAAAGCCTTCCATGCCTTCCTACCACTTATTCGAGGCCGTGGAGTCCAACTGGCAACAGACAACACCACTGCCCTCTTTTACATCAACAAACAAGGGGGCACCCAATCATCCTCCCTCTTACACCTAGCAATAGACTTCTGGGAATGGTGCTGCCAGCACCATATCTTTCCCATAGCAGTACACATCTCCACAGAGGAGAACAACCTTGCGGACCATCTGAGTCGCCTAACATCGAGATTGCACGAGTGGTCCCTCAAAACATCGATCTTCCGTCTCCTCTGCCGTCGCTGGGGGACACCAGACGTCAATGTTTTTGCCTCGAGATTGAACGCAAAATGCATGAGTTACTGCATTCGAGCTGGGACCGATGCCAATTCCATCAGGGATGCCTTTATGGTCAACTGGTCAAGGGGACTTCTTTACCTATTTCCCCCGATCCCACTAATTCAACGGACTGTAATTTGCATCCACCACTTCCAGACACATGCGATTTTGATAGCCTCCTTGTGGCCGAGGCAACCATGGTTCCCTTACCTCCGGTCGATCTCGACGGACACGTTCCGACTCCCTCTGGTCCCCAATCTCCTGATGCTGAACGACGGGATGGTCTACCACCCAGACCTCTCATCCCTTCACTTGGCAGCTTGGAGGATAATCCCGACCTTCAGTTAGTCATAGATTGGGCTTGAAAGTCCTCTACCAGACGCCTATATGAGAATAAATGGAAATCTTTTCTTCAATGCACAAAAGACAATAACTTACCTGCCATACAAGTTTCCATTAAAACATTGCTCACTTACCTTCTCCATCTCTTCAATTTGTCGATCCCAGCTCTCAGAGTTTACATTGCAGCGATTGTCGCACACCACCCTTCCCCCTTTGCAAGACTCTTTTCTCATCCAGCTGTGAAAAAGTTTCTCAAAGGACTTAATAATACCCACCCACCACCACAACGTATTACTCCTCAATGGTCATTACAGACCATTCTCAATGCACTGATGTGCCCACCCTTCGAACCCATGGCCATGTCTGACCTTAAACTACTTACCTTGAAAACAGCTTTCTTGGTAGCTGTCACTTCAGCCAAAAGAGCCAGTGAACTCGCTGCCCTCCGGTCAGATTCCCCCCTTCATTCAATTCAATTCTGAGAAGGTGACTCTCCATTTTTGTCTTTCAGATAGTCCCATTATATCCATCAAACTCTGCTCCACATTTCCAGCGAATCAGTATTTGTCATCAGTATTTTCTCAACTTTCTTTATTATGCCATGTTCACACCTGTACATGCTAGTACATGCTGTAGTGGATGATCCTGGCCTTGGTCTCCAGTGACCTAAGTATGTTTTCTTGCTCCTTCACAGCTGCCCTTCCAGCTCTCAGCCTTCTTTTGATTACTTGGCTGTAGTTTACATTTGGATTGATGATTGAACCCAAGGTATAGAAAATCTTTTAACTGTTTCAGTTTCTTCATTGTCAACATCAATTATGTAATTCTTCTGTAGTCATGATTTTTATCTTAATGTTCAATAGCAGTTTTGCACTTTATTCTTAATACTTTTCATCAGGAGTCATTTCAAGATATTACTGCTTTCTGCCAGTAATACGGTGTTATCTGCATATCTTAAATTATTGAAGTTTCTTCCACCAATTTTCACTCCTTTTTCATCTAAATCTATTTCAGCTTTCCATATAGCATGTTCTGTTTATAAATCAAACAGATAGGGAAATAACATTTTATGTCTCCATATACTTTCTTAACAGTAGTCCCTTGTTCATAGTCTAAATTATGTATCAAGACAAACAAATTTTATGACACACCCATTTCTTTTACAATTGTCTAGACATTTTATAATCCATGTGTTCAAAGGTTTTGCTATAATCTATAAAGCATAGGCTGATTTTTCTCTGAAATTTTTTAGTGCTTTCCAATAGCAAATTTAGTGTTGGATCTTAGTAATGCAGAGCTGGAAGGGACTCTATGGATCATTGAGTCCAGCCCTTATCATGGAGGCACATCTCTCTCATGCCTCTTCTTTTTCTGAATCCATCTTCAACAGCTAGCAATTGTCACCCCTGTATGGTAAAAATCTTTGTTGCAAAGTCTTGAATGTTACTTGCCTTGCATAGATCAATTTGATGGTCCTACACTTACCTACTACTCTTTGACATCTGCTTTCTTTGTGATCAGAATGCATATTGAACATTTCCAGTCTATGGGTTGTTGTTTTGAGTTGTCATATTCTGGTAAAGATTTTACAATCTATGTAGCTTGAAGTATTTCTATTGATATCCCACCTATGCCTGTTTCTTCCAGCTGAAAATGGCTTTCTCTTTCTGAAATTCAAAGGAATCTGTCATTCTTGCATCTCTTCTGTACAGTTCTTTTTTTAAAAATAATTTTTATTTTTTTAACATAAGGGGTGACAAAAAGGAAAAGGGGAGTTAGGAATTCCTAAATTCTGTACAGTTCTTCAATATATTGTTTCCTTCTTTACAAAAAAACCCCTCTTGATCAGACAATATAATCCTCTGCTGCTCTTTCAGTGTCATTAATCTTGGTTTACATTTCTCCTTGATCTCTTAAGAAAAAAAACCCTTGTTTTCCTTTTCCTTTTCTTTTTACTTGCACCGATTATTATAATAATTTTCCTTTGTCCCTGCTTGTCAGTTGTTAAAGATAAAGAGTTTGACCCTAATTTTTTCACCATTTACCCTTTTTTCACCCTTTTCTTCTTATCTGTCATTGGCTGGAATCTCATTGGTAGAGCTGTGTGGTCATAAGGTTGATGATATCAGCTACAGATATTAATTTGTAAAGTTTCCTATCTATAGATCCCCCCTCCCTGAGGTTCTGAGGCTCTAGGATCCCTTTCAACCTGAGGAAACCTTTGGGAGCCTTGGAGAGTGCAAGCCTATAATATCAGAAAAGCACCACTGCCAGTCCCAGTCCCATCGATGGGACCAGCAGTAGTGATTTTTGGATATTAATGAATCCTCCCATCCCAAGGCTTCCAAAGTTTCCCCCAGGTTGAAAGGGATCCCTGGTCTCAGAACTTGGAGGAAGGGTAGAAAACTTTAGCATCCATAATGGATGACATAATCAGCCTTTGTGATTGTGACAACCCCAGACCTACTGGGATATGCCGCAGTTTCACTAAGCTGCCACCAACCATTCCCTGTAAGGAGTCACACAGACCAGGAATGGATTTTTAACAAATAAAAGAATAAGGTTTATTTAAATAACACACAGGGAAAAATAAAATGATCAAGTGAATAAGATACAGTAACGTGGCTTAGTCTCAATCATACATACACCAGTTTGGTTCACACAGAACACCTTTAAATAAAGCACAGACCCTGAACCTATCAGTTCTGGCTAACCATACAGACACCTGAACCTATCAGGTAGGTACTGACTGACACACAGTAGTACCCTGTCTGACACACAGACTCCCACACCAGCTTCTTCTCTCAGCTTCTCCTTCAGCTCTCCTAACTTCTCCACACAAACTCCACATATATATACAGTACAGCCCCTCCTCCTGATGTCCCGCCTTCCACTCCCCATAGGATGGAACTTTCCCTCCAACCCATGACAGACAGGTAACATCAGTGCTGTATGTAACAGTGATCATGGAAGTGCAACAGGATTTTAGTCATTAACAGGTAGCTTTTTAGCTGTACTCTAATTTTTGATAATAGCAGCTCATTTTCTGTACCACCGTATGCTCTTAGTCTTGTTTTGACAGACACAGGCATCTGTTCAGTTGCTTGAAGCATGTATTTGCAATAAACAAATTGTGGGTGCAACAGAATTCTGAGAGTCATTTTCATAGGTTTCATTTCTAATTTCATGCCATATTCTCCAACAACTTTTGATTCTGTTTCGTTTGTACTCTTACATTTCAGTCACCTGGAGCTTGTTTAAATAACTTGAATTCGTTAAATTTATTACAAGTTTTGAGTGCCACTGTAAGTGACAAGTGTAGTGCTGCTATTAATAATTAGTGTTTTTGCTATAAAGGACGTGATAGCGCTGCAGGTTAAACTGCAGAAGCCTCTGTGCTGTAAGGTCAGAAGACCAGCAGTCATAAGATCGAATCCACGTGACAGAGTGAGCTCCCATCGCTTGTCCCAGCTCCTGCTAACCTAGCAGTTCGAAAGCATATAAAAATGCAAGTAGATAAATAGGTACCACCTCGGTGGGAAGGTAAAAGCATTCCGTGTCTAGTCGCACTGGCCACGTGACCACGGAAACTGTCTTCAGACAAACACTGGCTCTATGGCTTGGAAACGGGGATGGGCACCACTCCCTAGAGTCGGACACGAATGGACTAAATGTCAAGGGGAACCTTAACCTTTACCTTACAAAGATGTATAACAGGCTACAATAGATACAAGTGAATATAGCAGCATCTTAATTTAAATATATTCTGAAATTAAACAGACGTCACACAGGTTTTAAGCAGGTATTGGGTAGAAGATGGAAAAACCTACATACTCGCTGGTTATATTCACATGTTAACACTTCCGATTCCATAATACCCAAACAGCAGACTATAGTTTGTTCAACTGAGTGCAGAAGAGACAAAGTCAGAACAGGTTACTAGCACTCGTGTTTTGTTCTAATTGCTGAGGATCAGAAACATTGTGTTTAAATACAACCACTGAGTTTAACACAGTATGAAATAGAAAAAGAAAATTAGAAATAGTGAATGCTGAAGTATTGTACACATTATGAATAATATTAATAATGAAAACAACACACGAGCCTACCTGACAATTTATTATAAAATATTCAAAAGCAGAATGATAACTGTGCCAGTATATGGCCAAAATCCTCTTGTATTAACTACAGAAATGCCGTAACTTTGGAGATGGAATGCCTCATGCTGAGATATCAGCAAAGACATTATCAGTTGCATGTTGAGTCATATAATTCAGTGTATAATTGATAATGTCTATAGTGGTTTCTTAATTTGGGGATTTGACTCCAAAAGTTATGCCATTTTGTGCCATACCTGCATAAGTAAATAAGAGGATTTGGCCCTATAATTCTTGCACTTGTGCAGCTGTGTTCAATAACTTATCTTTTCCAAAGGTATGCAGCCCCTCATGTACTCTGTTCAAGAGGCACTAAATGGCCGACCTTGGTGGATTCGTGTGGGAACAGATATTTGTTATTACAAGTAAGTGTAGCAAGATATTGATGAAAATAAATACTGAATACAGTATTTCGCTAACTATTGTAGCAATTAATGTTAAAATGAATATAGACAAAGAGAAATTTTCAATCCTTTTTAGTTTGTAGTAAAAGTAAGAGCTATGTGTTTGTATATTATTTACATGAAAAGATACAGTTAATATTCATTATACCTTTAAACACAAACTAATGTTTTGTTTCTAGAAATCACTTTTCAAGAAGTTCAATTGCAGCAGGAGGTCAGAAGGGAAAGTCTTACTACACAATTACCTTCACAGTCACCTTCCAGCATAAGGATGATGTTTGTTACTTTGCTTACCATTATCCCTATACTTACTCAGCTTTAATGGTGAGTTAATTTTAATACCGTGTTTCCCCGAAAATAAGACAAAGTCTTATATTAATTTTTGCTCCAAAAACCACATTAGGGCTTATTTTCAGGGGATGTTTTATTTTACAGTCATGTCATCTTCAGGTTGCTGCACAATGGTGGAGGGTGGGGTTTCTCTGAACTGGAGCTTATTTTGGGGGTAGGGCTTATATTACGACCATCCTAAAAAATCATACTAGGGCTTATTTTCAGGTTAGGTCTTATTTTCAGGGAAACAGGGTAGATGGTACTTCATAGTTGTCAAAGAAATGTGGCTAATTCTAGTATATCCAGTAGTAATGAAGTGCTTGGAATGGACTCTGTCCTACAGTAACTGAGGAAATGTTCTCTCTGTACTCTCTAACATTATGTCAGTAATGAGATCTAGGCTATCTGTGAATGGGAGTTTGCTCATGGGCTGCTCCTACAGAAGGAGAGTGGAAATGATTCCTCCTCTCCTTGTGTCCCCTTTGCCACTCTCCCCACCTAAAATCTGATCCAGAAAGTGCACAGACCTACCAGAACATCATGGGAGGTAACACAGAAGGCTGTAAAGGGAACAGGAATCAGTGCTGTCCTCCATTCCTTCAGAGTACTTTTGGTGGAATCACAGTTCTGTTGGCTTTTATGATATAGTTCAATAAACACCTCTAGCATCTTTCAGGGAGCAAGCTAGGGTGTACATTTAATTCATAACTAAAACAATAACAAACCACATTGTTGTACTAATACAGTGGTGGACACACTTTCTGGGTGTGTGCTGTGGTGTAACTGTAACTCACATGAAGAGATACTTGCTAAATATTTAAATTATGCTAGGAAGAAACACTTGGATTAAATTGTATGAAATTAACTGGTGAGGCTCAGAAATGAATGCGTTCTGTAAAACTGGTCCCCAGCCTTTTTGAGGCAACAGACCGGCTGGGGGGAGCGAGCTCCATGTGCGGGGGATGGGGACATGTCACACTTGTGTGATGGGCGTGTTGTGCTTGCAGGGGGCATGAGCATGTGTGCGGGCACAACACCCCTGCCCTCAGGAGCAGCATGCCCACTGCGTGTGCATTGGGGGGAAGGAGATCTGTATCCGCGGCCCAGTTCCAGCAAGCCGGGCTGCGGACCAGGGGTTGACGACCCCTGCTGTAAAAGATTCCCTCAAGAAGGGGCTTGCTAGGTGTCCTTTCCTTTCCCAGCATTCCCATATAATTGCAATACAGTAAAATTAATCTGAAGTGCACACAGAATTTTACTGCTGCTTTTCTGTATAGGGAAAATCAACAAAGTATTTATCGTACCCTGATTAAAATCATTAATAGGCCTGTTGAAGGCTAAATAAAGGTGCTCGGGGTCCAATCTGACTCACAGCTGTCAAACCTACAGTTCAGTGCATTTCAATGGGGGGGGGGAATTCACCAAAAAATAACGAAGACTCAGAACAAAGCCAAATTAAGTTTGCAAAGGTTTTACAAGGTGCACTAACGATTCCAAGCATTTTAAACAGTTTTTGAACATTTTAAGACACTTTAAAAATAGCGAAAACGGACCTGTCAAAACCATTGAAATGCATTGAAACCTATTCAATGCATTCCAATGGGGGAACCGCATTTCGCTTAGCGATGTTTCCTATGGCAATTTTCGCTTAAGGACAGCAATCCGTTCCCATTGGAACTGATTATCGGTTTTCAATGCATTCCTATGGGAAATGGTGTTTCGCTTAGCGATGTTTTCCCATAGTGATGTTTTTTTAAACCAATTAACATCGTTAAGCGAGGCACCACTGTATTCCAGGTTTCAGTGTGACCATCATGATTTTCTTAATGTCAACTTCATAGATTTCCAATAAGGGCAAGATTATATATTTGATTCTACCCTTTCCCCCTCATCTATCCATACTTCTACAGTAACAGCCAATTTCATGTTCCTGTAAGAACAGACGTAAAATAATTAACCTATATCTGATAGTTATAGGTAGTAAAACAATTCAAAGTGAAAGCTATTCTAAATGAATATATAGAAATAACATTCCACTAAATTTATTAAAGAACACTGTTAAATGTTTTTCAATATGATTTTAAATTATTTATTATTTGTAATGCAAATGTAAGTGATAGGTGCTGAGCCACAAGAAGCAAGCTCCAGGCATATTGCTAACAACCTCATTCTTTTTATGATGAAGATGCATCTCCAGAAATTGGAATCCACACACAATCCTCAACAGATATATTTTCGGCAAGATGTTTTATGTGAGACACTTTCAGGAAACAATTGTCCTGTAGTAACTATAACTGCCATGCCAGAATCAAATTACTATGAACATATCTGTCAGTTTAGTAAGTATATCCCTTTTCTCCTGTTGGTTGAGGCTGTATTAAAATATTTTCAAATGACAAATTTTATTGTTTTTGCTTTCCCTTCTATAAGTTGTTTTCTCGGTACCTTTTTGTATGGATATGTATATAGTACTCAACAAAATATAAGCGAGGTAATCCAGCCAACATTAAGCACTTTTAAGTGTCAATCATTTCATTAAAATATTTTAATTAGTTTTGTAACAATATACAAAAATAGCACATGGAAACGGTAACAAAGTAAAACGACTGGATGGCATTCAATCACAAAATGTTTAGATTTTATGGATTTACATTATATGCCATTCTTTTCAGTGGTTGAGAGATGGATGCTTTGCTCTTTGATGACATGGGTTAGGAAGCATTTCTGTAGTCTGAGGGAGGGAGCATGCCAGAGATTTAAAGGCATCTCTATTACTGTATCTTTTTTCCATGAGTAGGGAGCTTCACAGGTGTTAAAAGAGGTCCTCAACAAAAGTTGCTATGGCTTTTTAATAGTGGAATCTGGGACATGGTATGTTTGGAGGGATGATAGGGATGACCAAGGATCTGTAGGATCTCAAATCTTCTTGGTCCTCTGATATTTTCTGAAATACAGAATTTGGAGTAGGGGCAGTTCTTCTCTCAATTGGTATCTCTGCGAGGGGAAACTAAAACCAAAGTACCATGGTGGTTAAAAATGGTGAGAAAAATGCTGCCTGCTGCTGAGGCCACAGTGACTAGCTGAATAAAAATAGAAAGCATTAGTAACTATGGTGTGGATTCTTCCTTTCACCCACCATGGGAATGCTGTGTTTAAAAAGTTGGCTGAATTAACCTCTGTGCTTATTAAGATACCAGTTATTCCCTGCTTGTCTGTTCATAAACTGTTTTGTTTTTTAAAAGTCAAAAATTACTTAAAAATGTGACTGGAATGTATTTTCATGTTTGAATGTATATTTTTAAGAATTCCTAATCAGCTTGATGTGATGGCCAACCAGTTCTGTTATTGTATTTTGTTTGTGCTGTTTTAAGGAAATCGTCCATATATTTTTCTATCTGCTCGTGTACATCCTGGAGAGACTAATTCAAGCTGGGTCATGAAGGGAACCTTGGAATACCTCATGAGTAATACTGCTGCTGCCCAGAGTTTACGAGAATCATATATTTTTAAAATTGTACCAATGCTTAATCCTGATGGAGTCATCAATGGAAAGTAAGTTTTTAACTGCATTGAGTGGCAGAGTCTAATGCTGCCTGAACTCTTCCAATCGTTGTCAGTACACCTTGCCTATAAATCTTATGCCTGGACCCTTCTAATCTCAAATGGATGCATCTGATCTTATATGCTTCCTACAAACTTTAAACAGCATGATGCAGTGAACACTTTGTGCTCAGTGTTTCACAGATTTGATTGAGAATCCTTAACAGTAAACATTAAAAAGCTGAGAGCATTATCAACTCTACATCTCTGGAACCTTTGAGTAATGAAAAGAAGTAGCATAAAAATCATCACTGTGATGTAATTCATAGTATAAAAATTATGCTTTGGATTCAAATTTATTCCTGCTTAGAGCAGACCCACTAAATGCAATAGGAGCAAAGTGAATTCTGAGTAACTGTTTCATTGATATTGGTAAGTCTAACTTTAAGCACGATTAAGGCATAAAGCCAACATAATGTTCATGCTACTGCAGCATCACAACAAGAACTAACTTCCTCTTCTTCCTTGTAACACTCATAAATTTCCAAAAATTAGCTCTTGAGGTTTTTCTAGAACTAGTCTGTGGATTTTGGATGAGAGGAGGGGGTGAAGAAGGAAGGTGCAGCTGAAAGCAGTGATGGCCCTATTTACTTCAAGTGGATTCTGCTGTTCCATTGATTAAAGCCCCATACTGCACCCTCTCGGGCTCCAACCTACTGATTCAATAGCTAAAATAAGATTGCAGTTTTGTTTAGCATTTTTCATTACAACAGTACATGTGAATGTATTCTGAAATGTCACTCCTAACTATAATAGAAAAATCTGGTCAATAATATAGGTTCTTTGTGGTCTCTGTGAATGCACACAGTTGGGTTTTAGTGCATCTGAATCTGGGAAACAAATCTGTTAAATATTTAAAAATAAATCAGTACCCATCTCTGAAGTTGTTAACTTGTTTTTCTGTTTAGTAAAAGAATAACATATATGTAGACTGCTTTGTGTCATTTTTTCAAGGCTGGATTGAAATCAGAATGTTGGGGAGAGCAAGTTAACTATGTTCTAGTTGATATTTTTTAAAATATAAAAATTTTAAAAAGCATTTTCATAATTAAAATTGCAAGACAGACTGGGAATAAAAATATTTTTGTTGGGGCAAGAAAACTGTTAACTGGAATTATGTTTGTCCTGCAGTCATCGTTGTTCTTTAAGTGGGGAGGACTTGAATAGACAATGGCAAAACCCAAACCCAGTTCTGCACCCCACAATTTTTCATGCAAAAGGTTTGCTCCAGTATTTGGCTGCTATAAAACGTTTGCCACTGGTAAGTATGTGTATACAGCTTAATCCTTTCAAAGTTATGTTGACATTGCATGAAAATGCAATTTCTTTACAAAAATATACATAAACCAATTTGGTAAGCTTCTTGTGTGCTTCAGTGTGGCTAGTATATTTGCAAAACCTTCTAGAGTTTTTCCTAGCAAACTACATTGTATAAATGAGATTTGTGTTATTAGCAGGTACAGACAGATATGATTGTTTCTGAGAAGAATTGAGTTGAGTAATGGTTGCCTTAGGTGATGTTCTTTTATAAATAGTTGAAATAAAAGATTATTCAGTTGCTTCAGGAGCTTGTCCTGCATTCTGAGGCAGGGGAAAGGCAACTTTGCTAATGGATGGTGGAAAGGATTTATTTCTCATTACCTAGTTTATCATAAACTTGAGCATCCCCGAAAGCATTTCATACATGAATGGCGCAAATGTCAATACAGATGACTGTCTGTTATAGGTCATTTTGATCTTATATTCATTCTCTCAGATGAGAAGGGTCTGTTTACATCATTAAGCCACCTAAGAAAGTGTAGATGATGTTTGAAGTATTGAACAATCTTTAAGCCTCGTATTTCCTGGCTTGAATATTCTATTTTTACTTGTAGTGACATTTTAAACATTAACAGCTTTAATTCAGTTTCATCTATTACTATGTCTGAGTGCAATCCCACTGACTATAAAACCCATTGTATTGTGTTCTCCTTAAAAAAAACTGACTTAAATTTTAGTATATACATGAGATGCATGCACACGCAGAGCCCTGTGGCACAGGAGTAAGTTTTTCTGCTCCTCTCCCAGAGGTCGATTTATTTTGGGGTGGATGTTGAATTGATTCATTTGATTTGATTCCACATTTGTAAACATGCCATCCACCTTTTAAAAATATTCCTGCTATCTGATAAAGTGCTATACCAGATAGCAGATTTTTTCCCCAAAAACACCCGCTCACCCCCCAGCTCACCCTCTCACCCACCCTCCCCACTCCCTTGCTTGGTTTCCCACCCACCCTGACTCCTTGCCCCTCATTTCTCTTTCCACCCTGCTCATCCTCCTCCCCTTCCCTTTCCGTTCTTCCTGCCTACCCCCTGGCCCTAGTGGAGCAGACCCATTTGAGTAGGGACGGAGATGGTGGTAGTGGCGGCAACAGAGAACCTGAGGAGGCAGTGAGGATATACACACCACCACAGAAGTTGTGGATTTGGGATAAAATAATAATAAAGGATTCCTCTGCTGGTTTATTCTGGCAGTGGGAACAGGCCCTCTGTTACACTTGCTTTTCCCAAAGTTACCCAATTTCTCAGCCATATTGCATATTTTGGCAAAGTACAATCCCACAATTTATCAACTAAAGAGTGAGCTGTTTGCTCACATGCTTCATTCCTTTTCCTTTGGATGTGTGTCTATAACAAATATATCTTGGTTTCTTAATCTGGAATTCCCTTTAAATCTGAACGAGGAAACTGGTTTGGAGGAAACCCTCAAACCAGAGCTTCGTTGTTATTCATCTTGTGTTTCAGGAAGCCAAGATATATTTGCTGAAGCTGGGCATCAAAGGTGAGAACAAAGCATGTGGTTTATTATCATGGCACATGTCAGACTGGGATTGGTATCTGTGAACTAGATCTTGAGTCCCTCCTGAAACAAATGGATAGATTTCCTAGCTGAGTTGGAATATAGGTGAAAATACTTAATGAGGATTTATCATCTTAAATTGTTGAAAATACTGTTTCTTCTAGGTTTTTTGTGATTATCATGGTCATTCTCGTAAAAAGAACGTGTTCATGTATGGCTGCAGCATCAAGGAAACAATGTGGCATACTAATGCTGCCTCTTGTGATCTGGTTGAAGACCTTGGTTATAGGGTGAGCTTTTTTGCATACATATGACCAGTTTGAAATTAGGAACAATATATGTTTCCTGTTTAGATTCTAACCCTTAGGAGATGATAGTCACTGAATAAAACATTTTAGTACTTGTAGTATGGGGAAATTTAGTTACTAAATCCAGTCATTCTTTTGAACAGGGGAAAATATTGTAGAGAGGAGGGAAATATTATGGACATATGCCATTAGGATCATCTTCAGAGGAGCTTTCTCTTTTGGAGGAAAGAATGCATAACAGTTTTTAGGAAATCCTGTATTTTACTGAAACAATCAAAAATCCGGAAAAGAGTCTGTGAAATATGTTGGTCTGAATTATCATTTTTCCAAGAGCTTAATGTATAGATTTCCACCCATACACATTTTTTCACCAAATGTAACCACCTATGAGTTTTTACGTAGTACAGACAAATAACCATGTGCTGTAGATTCTCAGAAAATAGTTTTTTTGAAAGACCTCCTGAACACAAGAGAAGGTACCTCTACCAAGTATTTCCATGAGAACAAACTTAACTGATGTTCAGTCTGATGGCATCAAAAGTCTTAGATTTCTCTTCATTTGCTGTATGCATAAAGTTGTTCAACCCCGTCTTTCATTTTTCTGCCAAAATAATGCTGGTGTTTCAGATGATTCAGGGCACTGAATGAAGCCAACCCTAATGAAAGTGGTTTTAATGTTTGTCTGAGGAAAAGCTTTAGTCTATTCACTGGCTGAAGAAAAGGAAATGTATTGTAAAGCCAAAACTAAAGCTTAAAATGCTGACTTTAAAATGAATACATTTAGAAAACAAGTTCTATGAGTAGAGTAGAAATAATTAGAGGGTCACAATGAATGGGAAATTGGAGTGTTTAAACCCCCCCCCCGAAAAAAAACACCTGTGTAATCTTTATCCAGTACAAAAACAAGGACAGATGATACCTTTATTAGATCACTTTTTAAAAAGTTATCTTTTGACCTGTACTACTCTTCATCACACTGGGCACTAGTGTATGATGGAGAGATTTTTAATATGGAAATTCCCAAAGTCATGGCAGATATTTCTTCTTGTCTACTGCCATCTTGTGACAACATTTAGTACATAAATTGTTGAAGTATACTGTAGACTGAATTTCATGAAGATACGACTTACCTTTAATTTTGCGAGTAGTAAAATACATGAAATAAACAAACATGCAGATTGAAACTATCATGTAAATAATATTTTTCTATTGCTTGCAACATTTTTATTCAATGGAGATAGGTGTCATCCAGATACCTTTCCTATTCTTTATTATTTTGTCCTTTGGTGTAACTTCTATATTAAAGTATTTACAATTCTGTTCCATTCCATAATACTATGCTTCACTGTAGCATTTTCCCCCAGTTCAGGAAAATGTTTGGGATCCTAAGTTTACTCCTTTAGGTGGGAGAGTTCCTTAAGGAGATATTTGCTCATCGGATATTCTAGCTGAGTTGGGTGGGGGTTGTGAGTCTCCACCCCATTTCTCTTCTTTTCAGCAGCCTTCTTTGCTGGATCACCATTTCATGAGTGGAAGGAGCTGTTCTATTCAGGGTTATTTGTTTGTGATCCAAACATTTATATATTTGCCTCGTGCATATTTTTAATGTGTGCATTATTCATTATGTGATCTTTTCTCCATTTGTAGTGTCGCTGCTCGCAAATAATCCTTAGAATATCTTGAAATACATTACACGTATTGAAATGTGTATCTGTCAAGACAAGTGTATTGATTAGTAATCTAGCAGAGTCTATAGAAGAATAAATATACCAATCTAGAACAGAAAAGAAATGATCTTCTTTGGATATGATGTGGTTATGTAAGTTTGTGCCTGTTAAACAGATTAAATTCTTTAAAATTGTTTTAAAATTCTTACTTCCTGTAGACTCTTCCTAAGATTCTGAGTCAGACAGCTCCAGCATTCTGCATGAGCAGCTGCAGTTTTGTCGTGGAAAAGTCCAAGGAGTCTACGGCACGTGTTGTAGTCTGGAGAGAAATAGGTGTTCAGAGGAGTTACACCATGGAAAGCACGTTATGTGGTTGTGATCAAGGGAAATACAAGGTAAATGATTGGTGGAATACAAATGCTTCTTTAAAAAAAGTATTTGAATTATCTTCAGAAGGACACATCAATCAATATATATTGGCCTCTGGAGGGGCAAACAAGCAGGATTCAATGAACATAATTACTTTGAAGTCACAGAGGCTCACATTCTTGATCATGCCTTGGCACTAGTTTTCTGTAAAAAATAGCGAGCACCCATGGTTACTGCATTCCAATGTGCTGTCCATAGGAAATAGCATCTTCAGGATAAATAGCAGTTGGCAGGAAGGGTTTTCCCCCTAATGGAAAAAATGGCATGGACCCCTCAGCCCTAATCTGCATTAATGCATGTATCAGATTTGTCTTCTGTAATCACCTCTCCAAAATAAACAGGAGCAATTTAACCACCCCTTTAAAATAGATATATATATATAATGCTATTTTGATGGTAAGCACACTTATAGCAGGGCATTATTTTTCCTAATGAATTTATATGAGAGGAGGACTCCATGTGTCCTGCCTTCCTCTCTACTAGCATCATGTTTCCCCAAAAATAAGACCTAACCTGAAAATAAGCCCTAGTATGATTTTTCAGGATGCTCGAAATATAAGCCCTACCCTCCAAAAAGCCCTAGTTAAGTGAAACCCCGTCCTCCACCATTGTGCAGCATTGTGCAGAAACCATAAGATGACATGACTGTAAAATAAAAGATCTCCTGAAAATAAGCCCTAATGCATTTTTGGAGCAAAAATTAATATAAGACCCTGTCTTATTTTCGGGGAAACATGGTAGTATGTTAGCAAACATTTCTGGTTTTCATCTGCTCCTAGATTTTTATTCCTTGTTTGGCATACTTTCAAAAGATAAATTGTCTGCCATTTTGAATTTTTTTAAAAAATATGCAAATATATTTTTATACTTGATTGTATTATTTATTTGCATTTTATTTTTATTTTCTGTTCTGTTGAATTGTATTTTGATTACATTGTGTATGTCTGTTGTATGTCCAAAGTGGCGTTTGGACAGATAGGAAGGGAGGAAGGGAGGGTTAATATCCAGAATTCTAGTCACACCCAGTGATGTGACATGTTTGGCACAAATTTCAGCAATGAACTGTTGCAAGTTAATAAGTCATTGTAGGCATTTGCTATTAGATGTCACAGTAAATGCCTACACTGACTTCTTAACTTGCAGCTGTTTATCACCAACAATTATGCCAAATGTGTATACCAACATAAACATGTAGTGAAATTCTATCCAGTATTTCAACAGTTGCATCAAAAAGGGGGCATCAGTTTTCTAAACTGCTCACTTTGTTTCTGTTGCTTCTAATTAGGGCTTACAGATTGGGACACATGAACTGGAAGAGATGGGAGCCAAATTCTGTTGTGGGTTGTTGCGCTTGAAGAGATTGACTTCCCCACTGGAATATAATCTGCCATCTACCCTCTTTGACATTGAAAATGAATTGATTGAATCTAGCTGTAAAGTGACAAGGTAATACACAATGGTTTTATTTTTGTATATTGTTTAAGGCAGGGGTCCCCAATCCCTGGTCCGTGACCCGGCACTGGTCCATGGGCTAGGCAGGACCGGGTGGTGGACACAGATCTCCTGCTGCCCCACAAGCATGCCCCACACAAGGATGTCACACACCCCTGCGCATGGACTCCCGCACCCCGCCAACTGGTCTACAGTTGGGAAAAGGTTGGGGACCACTAAGAATGATACAAATGACAACAATATGAAACATTCTTATCTGGATCCATGGAGTATATATTGTTCCCATCAAATACTAAGAGATGCATTGTCTTTATATGAATGTGCCCATGAAAAATAATGCATCTAGTAACCTGTAGTGTTGCCCACATAATTCTGCTCCTGGACTAAATATCTGAATTAGAATGCAGGGATGGGGAATCTTTGGTACTGCAAGTGCTTTGGCATAAAATTCTCATTATTATAGGTGGGTGTGATGGGAATTGTAGGCCAAAACATCTAGGGAATTGAATTTTCCACTTTAGAGAGGTAAATTTTATCATTTGATAGATTTTGAATAAAATTTAATGTCAGCATTTACTAAATTAGAATGGATTCATATTGCTTGGGAATTGGTAAAATTTTCCAATAAGCACAGCTGGATTGGAGCTTGACTTAATACATATAAATAGATTTGCCTTTTCCCATAGTTTGAAACCTGGGTTATTCTGAACACTGCTGTTTTGCTGGTGTAATGATATATATTGTTCTTGTTACTGTTCACTGCTTGTTTACAGGGTCGGCTGGATTCCCCTCAAATTATGGTGACATTAACTTCAATTTTAGTTAACTTTATGAGGAGTTTCATAGAAAAATCATGTTATACTCCTTATGTCATGTGGGGAATTAAAGCTTCATTGAAGAATTTTGTAATAAATAACATTCTTCTAATTGAATTAAATGATACTGCATTAAATCTTAATATCATTTGCTTATTCCTTTTTACATGATTGCACAACATCATGTACCTTGAAATCTTAATAGTCTCTTAATTCCTTATAAGCACTAGTCTCGGTTTTGTTGCTGTGGGGATTACTTTTCTATTACTTACTGCCTTTTAGAGTTACAGGTTTGAAAAACTAGCTTGTGCAATGAGGCATGTTACATACCGCTGTGGATTTAACAATTAGTCATTATAAAAGAAGAATTTTATATTGCTGGCTGATGTTTATATTAGGTGTTAACATAAGCATTAGAAGTTCTGCACTCAGAATTATTACTTAATATTGAGGAACATACGTAATGATTAATTTTCATTTGAATTATATTACACTACATATGCAAGGAAGTGAACAATTGACTTAGAAGCATATCGAAAAATAAATTAAAAGCAAGTTGGAAGGTAATAACACTTGACTCCTCTTGTGAAATGGGGGGGGGAGGGATCAAGACAGAGGCACTACCAGTGCTGTGCATTTACTGCCAGATTCAATATTCTGCTGTCTGTAACATTTAGTAGTCTCCTGTGTAACCGCTATTTCAGCCCTTAGTGATAAGTTGAATGGTCATACTAAGAGTACCATGCATCTTGACCATATTTGAATTAACCTATTAGTTTTGTTCCGCATTAAATATTTGTAATTATGATTGAATGGTTTCACATGAGCTATTGGACTTAATACAGCCGACTGTGTGGTGTTCCTTCTGTAGCCCCACTACATATGTTCTGGAAGAGGATGAACCTCGCTTTCTTGAAGAAGTGGATTATAGTGCAGAGAGCAATGATGAGCCAGATATTGACTTGGCAAATACTGCTGGTGACTATGAGCCCTCTCTGCAAGAAGATGGACTTTCTGACTCTGAAATTACAAGGACGCATTTGCCTTGAAACATCTGTGAAATGTGAAGAAGAAATTCAGCACTGTGGCTTGTTTAAGATGAACTTGGTGGGTTATTTAATTTTGGGATTTACTTAAGCAGACTGAATGCAGTCAGTCCAGTTCAAAAAACAATAAACGTCTCTGGCTTTTAAATGGATCGACACTTGTTTTATTTATATAATTTAATTCTCATATTTAGTACTGAAATTGCTTTTCCACTTGATTGCCTGCTAAATACTGTTGCATGGCTTTTGTATTTATCTTTATAATCACCCAAAAGTTAAGAAATCAATGCTGTGTCATAGGGCAGAATCTAAACCTTATGCCCAGCACTGGCTTTTGAGCCCTTTACTGAAATTTTCGTACAGATAGATTGATTTATTGAAATGTATGTATGTGCATTGACATTTTTTCTTCAGATTTTGTTTGTGTTTGATGTAATGTTGAGCTTCTCTAGACTAGTTTATTTTGCACTTAACTAATTCAAAGGAAAATGGATGTACTGTTTGACACATATCTGAAGCCTCAAACAAGATGTGGTTTTACTGCCATTTTGTTTTAAAACAGCGAACTCTGAATTTCTAATTCAAAACGGATTATTGTTCTGTTTGCATAGTGATTCCATTTACTGGGTAAAGATTTTGGTGTTCTTACAAACAGTTAAATATTTGCCTAGAAATATCACTGCAGTATACAAGTAAGGCTTATTCATGTGACAGCACACTTCTCCATATTAAAATAGTTACTACATATTAAAATATGTCTGGGAGAGGGATATGCAAGAATCTCTCTTCCCTAGTATTTATTTTTCTGTATTTGGGGATTTTTTTTAAAATGAAAGCATTCTGTTCACAGCATACATGGCTCACATGATAGAATGCTCCTCTGTAAAAAAAATATGATATGGTCCCCACATTGGTTTACCATCTCATGTGCTTAGAAGTACACCTTATGGATAGATGTCTATCATTATATATTTATATAAAGTTCATTATCTCATGCACATACCCAAGTTGCTGTTGAAGTAAATAGCTAATGTGAAGCTTCGAATGCTCTTGGAAGGCATTAAGTACAAGCATTTAATTATATGAATATGTAGTGGCCTACGTGCTAATTTCTTTTTCTTATTTAAAGTGCATTTTTACAATGACAATAAATTATTATTATTATTATTATTATTATATAGCCAAAATGAGCTTCATATGTCCTGGATACATTGCTTATAATTTTCTGTACTGTATTTGTTTTTCTGTAGCAGAATATTAGTATCAATTTGGTTTGAAAATTCTTTGTGCATATCTAATTGTCATGCCAATTGAATGTATTTTAAATGTGATCCAGAAAAAAAAATTAAGGATATTTGCTTTTTGCTGAAATCATGATGCCTATTTCAGTGTGAATCCTGGGTGCTCACATTTCAAATTCATCTTTAGTGTATTCATCCTTTCAAAAATGGTACCAAGATCATATTGAAGAGGATAGTTTTTGAGTGTGGTCTGTGCCACTGAATCTTCCTAGAAAGAAACCACCTGAGTTTTTCCCAATCTTGTTTTGTGCATAGTTAAGGAAGAAGAATCAGTTTTGATTTTTTTTCAAATCAAAAGCAATTACACCTTAAGTGTAAAGAGTAATAGTCTTAATTTTTTTTCATGTTTGTGAAGTTGTGTGGTTTTTTCCTGAAAAAAAAAAAGTATTATCAAAACAGTTGGTTTACACTGTATGTTTTTACCTATTGTTTTCTTCTCAAAATGCTAGCAATATGGCAACCCTGGTGGACTGAATTAAGAAGCACTCATCATAAATAAGGCATAAATTAATATTTCATAGTGTTAAAATAAAACAAATCAAATATTCAAAATATTTCTAATAGAAATAGAACTAATAATTTGTTGGCTCAACACCAATGCGTATTAAAAGCCCAATTAACAACTTTGCTACACATGTAGCACTGCAGGCCGCTGTTCCAGTAGTTGCCCTTACCTGCAACAAAAACTGTGTATGGATTCCAGAGAATGCAAGCAACCAAGGATATTTTCAGTCATCACAATCAATTATGTGCCGGCTCCCACTGCTCATTTGGTCTTTTCTGCTGCAGGAGAAGCTAAACTCTCAACAAGCCAGAGAAACAACTCATGGTTTGTAACACAACTATTGTTCCGTGTGTCAGGAGAAACAAGCCAACAAGCCAATACCTGCCAGATTTGGATGGCACACAAAAGAAATCATGAACTAACAGCCAGGCAAGCAGTCAGGAGTTAAGTAGGGAGCGATCTGAGAATGAGAAGCTGGCATACAGATTTGTCCTGGACAAACCAGATTAAATAAAATTCTGGCGTGTTGCAGCAAATGTGACATGCCCATTGCCTCCTTGTAGGGTTTACAGCTGTTATCTGGATGGGCAGAGTCGAAACCGTTTCTCTTGGTGACAGTAGGCAGTTGTTCCCATTGTTTTCTAAACTTCAGCACATATTTGAAGAGGTACAAGTCGAATAGTGTGAAATCTAGTGTGGTGCAGCAGACGTAATGATTAAGCTCCAGATTCAGACTTTAAATCAAATGTAAAGGTTAAAATCGGCAGCAAAATAAATTAGAGTAATTTTTGTACATTTCTTCTGTTTGCATTGTTATAACATAACTTAGTGTGCAATTTGAGGATTTATCTATAATGGTGGTATAACAAACTGCTAATTTCCTCCATCTTAATTGAAGAGAATTTAACAATGTTGCAGTTAAATGTTTCTTAAACTTTATGGAATTATGGGTTTTTAACCCTTTAATATCTCTTAATTGGATTATGCTTTTACAGAATTATTTTTGGTGCAAAACACCACTAATAGTGCAAGCATTTTGATATAAATTATTATTTCTTTCTACTAGTTGTTTTTACAGAATGCTGGAATTTTCTTTTTACAATATTGTACCTCTCAGGCAAAGGTTGCCATTTGTGCCAACTTTCAGGTGTTAGTTTAATGTGGCATGTTACAGAACTTGTAGCTGAGTCAAGACAGCAAATACACAATTTAAATAAAAGCTGTCAAAACGCAAAATACTTTGTACACAAACCAGGAAACCCAAGTTTCTAAATAATTATTTGTTGTAATGCTGTAATGATCAACTGTGGCAATATTGCTGTGCATGACACCAGATATATAATTTATCAAGTAAGTGTATAATAAAAGAATTATGATTACCCAATTCTACACATTTTTTTTAATGGGGGGAGGTAGGAAAACTAACATGATGTGTTTTAAGAACAGTTTTAGCCCCAGGTGCAGCTACGTGCGAACTGTACATAGGGCATGTTTGCAATTTTGTGAAATATCAGCACCAATAGCTCTTAAGTCTTTTTTTCCACTTGAATTTTCTGTTGCCATATATCTTTAGTGGATTTTTTGTCAAATGTATGCGTTAGCATGGTTATTTCCGTTAATAAGCACAATAATAATAAGCACAATAATTAGGCAAAGCTTTTCTATCCCCGTGTGTATTTGCCCGTGTTTTCTGAGAGGGAATAATATAGAATGATCAAGAATTTCTAAGTTTTAATGTTTATTGCCTTTGGAATGTGTTTTCAATATGTAGTTTAAGCAATTAACTGCACCTTTCTAGAATCCAGAATAAAACCTCTCTAAAGTACTGTACTGATCAACTTTAAGGCCTGTACTCTATAGGCAGTCAAAATTTGTCTTTCACAAATAAATACTACTGAGGAGAGAGGTTAAAATTACAGAACTAGCAAGATAGTACCTCTGAAGACCCAGCAGCCTTACATAACTTACCACAATAATGATAAAGATAAAAATGGAGGGATATGAACAAGTTTAAAGTAGACTCTGATGTTTCTATTAAGGATATTTCTATGTCAGTTGTTAATGAAATCTATATGCATCCAAACTAAAGAATTATAAAAAGGTGTGAGACAACAAGGGAAAGGTGCAGCATTAATTTTTGTTTTAGGAATAATAACTTACTATATCACAGACTTTCCTGATACCCAGTACAGTAAATCACTTATTTGTTTGCTTGTATCATGAAGTTTTTTAAAAAAGAAATATATTTTCTATTTGTAATACAAGTACACATCCAACAATATCTTTTGTACAATGTAGTTATAATACCAATAGCTCATATGAGTTATTGGAGGTTTTCCTAAATATGAAAATCACTTCTTGGGTGACAAAGGCAGAACACTTTCCATGTTGTTTTACATTCCTGTCCGAACAAGTATTTATTTAAGCCTTGATTACCAGATGCACAGGCAGCCAAAGCTTAATTTAGTGTGATGTTTATTCTCATTTACTATCTTTTATACTTCGCATTCTCATTTTCTACTTTGCAATTTGCATTATGTTACCAGTTCTGCTCCTACAGCAATCTATGCCATAGGTCTCTTCTAATCTCAGAAAAATTGTTCTGGAAGCTAAAAGAAGGTGAGAGGTATGTTGCCCAGATATGTTTAGATGTATTGTTTATATGGTATAGGTAAGTGTGTTGTTTTGGAATGCATTGATTTGGCAAGTATGTGATGGAAGGAGGTGAGTGAGGAGCATAGTACAGTGGGGTCTCGACCTACGAACGGTCCGACTTGCGTACTTTTCGACGTATGTACAGATCCAGCCGCAAAATTTCGGATCGACTTGCGGCCAGAGCTTCGACGTACGGACTGAAAAGGCAGGGGAAAAGGGCGGGAAATTCAAACCGTTGGTGGCAAAGAGGCTCTTCTTTCGCTCTTTCGCACCAACGGTTTGGAAAAGGGAGGCGATGGGAAAGCCCAACCAGAGCAAGTGAAGGGCAGCGCAGCAGCGGCGGGGAGAGGGTCTTGCTCCCCAGCCGGGGAACCCTATTAAGGAGAGTTCTCCCTGGCTTCCGTCATCGCTAAGGGGAAGCCGCCCAGGGCCTCTTCAGCGTGGCGGTAACTGATGCCGGCCAGCCCTCGCCTGTGCTGATGACTTTAGGCATGCTGGGGTGTGCGTGGCCACCGCAGGAGGAGCAGCGGAGAAGCTGCAAAGCTGCCCGGTGGGGGGAAAAGCCCTGATCGGCTCCCGCCTTTCTCCCCCACCCCGCCCAGCTTCTCCGCTGCTGAAACCACCATTGGGGCAACCCTTTGGGAGAAGCCGGGTGGCGGGGAAGAAAGGCAGGAGCCGATCCGGCCTCTCTCCTTCACCACGCGGCGTCTCCTGCAGCGCTGCACCCAATGGCGGTTTCGGCAGCGGAGGAGGAGAAAGGCAGCGGGGGTGGCCAGGCTCGGTGGCCAAAGCCTTGGCCCGGCAGCGGGGGTTAAGAATCCAGGAGGCCTTCTGGCAGTGGGGGTGCAGGTAAGGTTCTGCTTTTTGCTTCTTTAAAACTTTCTTTTTTGGTCTTTGCAGGGTGGGATTGGGCTGGTGGGGTTATGTTTGTGTTTGTTTTGTTTTTTGCAGCCCCAGGGGCTTGCAGTGTTTTAGTTTTGGGGGGTATTTTTTTCCTGTGGGTCTGTGCTTAAATGTGCTGGGTTGCAAAGACTGGGCTAAAAATTTCAAAAGTGCTTTTAACACTGTTCCCTGCCCCCCCCTCCGTTCCTGAACTCTTCTTGAGCTAAGAAAAAATAAAAATATATCCCCATCTAGTGGTAGAAGGCAGAATAGCAGCTTCCCATTAGTTTCTATGGACGGGAAAGAGCAGATACGGATTAAATGGTTTTCAATGCATTTCTATGGGAAATGCACATTCGACCTACGAACTTTTTGACTTGCAGACTGCCTTCCAATACGGATTAATTACTTAAGTCGAGACCCCACTGTACTGAATTGAAAACATCAACAGTCAGGTCTATCAAGCTGGGAGTACCCCTCTATGTGCTGTTGGCTATTCTTGACTGGCCACCCATCAGCATGCCCTCTGGAACCCCCGCCCTGGCACAAAGGTGCCTGGGGTGAAGACACAATGTAGCAGCTCCTTTTGGTGTCCCATACTTGCCAGATTGAAAACTGCACCCTAAGTTACTAATTTACTGAGTGATACTTCCAGTGTACACTCATTAAAAAGAGAAAAATGGACTCTGGTGTGCTCATTAGGTTCCATTTCAATTATACGTATTTAAAACTTCCTTCCTTCTCTGACAATGGTGGCAGCCAAGTTAGTTTCAGCTCTGACTCCTGGCTGCTGCCACTTTACTTTCCCAGGCAACCTAGATTTTGTGGCATTATGGGGCACCGTAAAGAAGAGTGTGCCACCACCAGCACCTTTTACACCACAATGAAGCTATGCTTGGAGCATTCTAGGATGGGTTAGGGAGGATTAATCTCAGGAATGGCTTTCCCAATTGGCTCTGCTGTCACTATCACAAACACTTATGAATAATCAAGAGCAGGAGAGGAGAAGAATACAGTGAAATCATATGCAATGAAAAAGAACTAAAAAATTAATAGCTACACTAATATGACTTTAGTAGCAAAATGTAATGAGATCTTCATCTTGGAAACAAACTAGAAAGAAAGTAAATACTTGGTGATCCCTGTAACTGTTTGTGATTCCTGAAACAAATTTCCCCCACACTCCTTTCCCCTCCACATTGCTGGTAGGTGGGAAGAGCCATTTGAGCCTTCAAAAAACAAAATACCAAAGGACATATATAGTATGATTCTGGGGGTCCAGGGTGGGGAAGCATCTTTCAAGAAAATGGCAGAGCTTTGTTTTACATGTATGTAAAAGGAAGAGTAATATTTTTTTTTAAATGTTTCTTTGTTCTAATGAAATACAAAAATTGAGATAGAGCAGGAGGAAGGATTTATTTTGCTCATTCGGAAAAAGAGGGCCTTTGGGACTTGCTCTAAATCTAGAACTTTAAAACAGAAGCATTCTTTGGTTGGCAGTGTCAAATGTCTTCCAGTGATAGCAGTGTTGCTTAAAGTGCTGAATAGGAAAGTTTTGGATAATAGAAGTGATATAATCTGGTGCACTGATGCCTACCCCTGCCCTAAACACACACCTAAATATTCCTAATCCCCACAGCAAGACAAGAGTGTGTGTACATCTCTGAAATGTATTACCTCAGACCCTGCTTGTGATCCAAGGATTGTGCATAGAACATGTGGTGCCCTAGTTGGCAGTCTCATCCTGTCAGTTGCTTCGCGTTAGCACCATTTGGCTTTTATGAGGACAATGTTGTTGGGGTTTTATTTGCAACCTTGCATGCTGTCTGTAATTTGTGCGACTGGGAAGGACTTTTCTGGGCTGAGGTGATTATTTATTTAACACTAATTGATTCTTCCTTCCAATCAATTCTTCCTTCTGCTCAACCTCTTTGTTGAGTGTTCTTCTCCACTCTCTTTCTCTGGTTGATGTCAGTTGTTTGTTTGCTGTTGATCAGTTTAGTTGGCTGCTAAGTATGTGTGCAGTCATGAAAGGCAGTAAATTCTTAGTTCAGTGTTTTCCAACCCTTTTCAAGTCACAACTCCGTTTAACAATAGCCAAGTAACCTGTGTCCCTCACCAGCACACCTGCATGAAAAGGCATCTTTAATGGGGTATATATATAAAAATAATTACAACTTAAAATAACTATGGTGACACCCCCCTCAAAAAACCCACTTTGTGACCTTGGGAGTCATGACCCCCAGGTTGGGAACTTGTATCTTAGTTGTTTAATGAAGCACTGCATGTTTACTGTTTGAGATCTAGGGGAGCTCTTGAGGGATTTTCTGCTTCTTCTGCCAAAAGAACTTGACTTGGCTTTAGATACTACAGGGTGTTAACTGGGGAGAGGGGTACCATTTGCCACTCAGCCTCAGGCTGTGAAACATTTTGAGTTAGCCATAACTGTAACTGCCAGGAGCTAATGTGACAAAAAGGAAAAGAAAAGCCACCACTGCTTGTCTGAACATTTGTAGAATGTCTTCTTCTTTCTGGAAAATCACACACACACCCTGAAACAACACCCCATTCCTATAGTCTGCAAATGGGATCAGAGAAGCAGGGGCACATTTTCACTGCAGCACTAGACTTGTTCAAGAGGTAGTTGCTTATATTCATTAAATATGTGCAGATCTTGTGGATTAATTGTAATTGGTTCTCTTTAATGCTTGCTGACAAACTGTTCTGCTATTAATAACACAAAGGCTTTTGTGGGGCACATTTGCTTCCATTTTTATAGCATGTGAAAGTTTTCCTTCAAACCCTTGACGCTGTCTTGTGATCTCGAAGAGGGACATCCAGTTCCTGAGTGCAGTTGTGACAGAACATTCCTCATTCATTGAAGCAAAAGCATGAATACATATAAGCTCTCATGTAAGTAATTAACATTCTCATTGTTGCTGCTTGGGCAATGTGAGAAGTTTTTCTTCAGTGGTTTATATACTATTTCTAGTCTTCTCTTTCAGCATTTCTGGTGCATGTGGGCTGATCAAAGGGTCAAGCCTAAACATTACAAGTCAAGTCCTAAAACTCTGAAAGTGGGATGAAATGTGTGCAAAATCACTGATTTTTGCATTTTAGGAAGCAAAGTAGCAGCTATTGGCAATTGCTTTAAATTGGTAACCGAAGATTTTGGGATGATTCCAATTTCTGAAATTAGTATGGAGAGGAGAATGACCTAATCTTGTTTCCATATTCTTTTAATTTCTTACCTTAATGTTGGTACTTTGCCATTTTTGGACTTTCTGTGCTTTTGAGGTTGTCTGTTGATGGAACTCCAACCTCTGTAAGGTATATTTTTCTTTGCTGCTTATCCAGAAACATAATATCCAGCTTGTTAATATCAGTTGT